>NC_058405.1:102797628-103162756 GCF_002201575.2 Neomonachus schauinslandi
AATAATAATAAAAGAGGAGATGGGCAAGTGGGTGCAATAATTGTTAAAAGTAACCAGTGGGAGGAAGTAGGAATCAGTGGAATGTTTTATTTCACCCATAAGATTAAGGAAGACAACTGTGTGATAACTCATATTATATGTCATATATTAGTTATGAGAAAATTTCTTAGTTTCCTCTATCAACAAGTTGGATGAAAATTTCATTTCTATTCTGTGATTTTTTTTTAATTCCTACGATCAACAGAAAGGGATCAATGAATCTTTGTGTCAAGCTTCTGTGAATGAGTCTAGTAAGTAAAAAAGATTGTTTTGAAGTAGATTCTTAATGTTTTCGCACTCATTGTCCCGGATTAAATGTGAAACTCAATTGTCCCTGTATGATGCACTTCTCTCTTTTATAATGAGAAGGTGATGATGAGGAGAAATGCATAACACATAACAAGGACCAGAATGTATCATAAAATATTAGCTAGTGTTTTCCTTCTTCTGGTAAAAGATGTTTGGAACAGTTTCTCATTTATTTAAGAAAGAGGCTACATTAATTTCAAGGCCCTATGATTCAGTGTTTTAATTTACGTAGACCCGGTTCTAAGCTAAGGTGCTTACTACTGCTAAAACCATTAATTTTTTTTGGATGATTAAAAACAAGAGCTAAGGATTAGCAGTAATTAAATGTCTCTTAGAAAAGGTCAGTGGTACAAGGAAATGGTTAATTACACTGAAAGAACAAGAAGAAACTTGAAGAGAATGTATTTTTTCAACCACAAAACTGAGTAAAAGCCATCCAAGCTGGGAGATTCACTAATTCATAGCAATTAAGTAGTTAATTAGAAGTCTGTAATTATCTTTGCCACTTCATTAAGAACTCTGTACAGATTTCCCAGTATAATTTGTTGGAAACCCTACTTACCTTGGTTATTGGGATTTTATGAGGAAACTGCTTTCAATGTATTAAAGGAGTGTCTCATTAACAATTTGCTCAGCCATCCGTGGAAACACAAGTTGATTCCTAAGAGTCTGATAGTTCTGGGCTTACTGGTGAAGTGTGATTTAAAGGACACAGGATAGCCCAAGTAACTTTCTAGTTCCCAGTCACCAGGGTGGGTATTCACCCACTGCACAGGTATGGCCTCATTACTTACCTACACAGGTATCCATTCTTAACGGCTGTGGCACTATTCTGATTGGCCAGTGTCCATGCTGCATTAGTTTTTAAACATTACAAACATCACTTGTTCTGCTAATAGGTGACTACCCTTAGGGAAAGCTAGAACCCATAACAAGATAATGACACCAGGTCACCTATCTTGGTAATGCCATAGGAACTCAACCTTACTCCTATCTGTGACTATAACAGCCCAAACCTATGAAGACAAGTCCCCTCAAAAAAGGTCAAACTTTTCTGTATTTTACTTGGTAGACTGGCCCTGTGACTATTATCTACATTGTCAGCAAGTTTTCTCAGAGTGTTTGCAAATGTAGAGGCTACAGTGTTGTAAATAGTAATAGCAAAACAGTAGGAATACCAACCTCACCAGGTGATACAGAGAGAAGAATATAATGGATGTGTGTAACCTCTTAACTCTGACATGGAGTAAGTGTTTTATAAATGGTGAGGAATATGAGGAGAGGCATTTCTCTCTGTTTTTCAGACAGATTACAATCTAATTTTTAACAATATGTATTTATTCACCAAAATGAATAAACTGTGATTTCTTAAGGAACTCATTATAGTTAGACATTAAGGTTATTTTGAAATTTTTGCAATTATAAACACACTCATCATGAATATCTGTATTCATAACACTGTTTCTGCATTGTGGGTTATTCTTCATTCTAGATTTTGTCAGTTGGATTGGCTGCATCACTAGGGTGAACTTTTTAAACATCTTATCACAAATTGTTAGCCTCTCCTTATTTACCCTCTACTTATTGATAATGTTGGACTACACCTGGTACCTGACTGTAAGTTTAGAGACTTGTCATATTTGTAAAAAAGATTAATAAGAGTACTGCATGGGCATGCTATAAATGTGGGAAAAAAATGATGCAGAAACTAAAAACCATAGAATTTCAGACTTCAGGTAGGAATTGAAACTGGAATTGAGAATTCAAGGAATAATTTAGACCATTTCATCAGAAAAAAAGGACAAGGACAGGAATATATAGTAGTATACTTACAGACAATAAGCAGATAAATTTTGCTGGAATGAACAGTTCATTCATATGCAGAAATAACGGCATCAATGGAGAATAAAAAGTAGGTAGAGACCAGATAGGAAAGCATCTTCAGTATCAACTAAGGCATCTGGGTTTTATTATCTAGGCAACTGGAAGAAAAATCAAGATTTCTGAGTATGAGACTGACATGCAAAAAGGCATTATAGAAATCTGTGATTTTTAGGTTGTAAGTGGGATGTGGATTGTAAGTGGTTAAAAATGCTGGAAGCCATTGATTTGTCATTGAGAATTTAGAAGTGATTTGCCATACAAAAGAGAAATATTTGAAAGAAATAACTATAGCTCTTATTTTATGTATTAAGAATGCTGTATTAAATGTAGTATTTAAAAATTGACATGTAAAATAAAAAAATAGCCATACATAACATTTTTAGTACTTACTGTGTGTCAGGCACTGGTTGAAGTGCTTTACATTATTTAACCTCCCAAAAAACCCTATATGGTAGGAATTATGGTTATCTCAACTTTATAGAAGAGGATAGCAGTTTAGAAAGGATAAGTACCTTATTTCATGCAGATAATAAGTGACACAGACAGGATTTAAACTTGGTTCTACCTGGCTCTCGAGGATACACACTATCTTCCTCACGTGTGGACTCATTCTTGACAAATATTTATTTATTAAAAGAATCAAAGCAAAGGTTGGTTCCAGGGGAAATGGAAATGAGGAACAGATATAAGATAAATTACTAAACTGAATTCCAGAAGAGAGATGAAGATGTCAGGACAACTTCAAGTGTTTGACTATGGGATACAAGGAGAGCAGTAGGACCACTAATAGAAATAGTAAAAATGAGAGAGCATGCTGGTTCCCAGTAATTAAATAAGTTTTGCTTTAACAACAATAAAACAGTATAGGTTCATTTTAGAGCAAAGTTCAAGTTTTATGATTGCATCCTTTGAACCCATCAGTTCCCAAAATAATGTAAATAGGTGTTAAATAAGGTGTTGCTAGATAGTGGCTTGACCATAGAGCTTATCTTCCCTTCTTTCTAAGATAAGAATACACAGTAATAACTAAACATACCATTTGGTAAAGTAGCTCAACGACTGTGGGCAATGGTGCTCTATCTCAAATAAATCCAGCTTCAATCATTTAAAATTTCCCCTACCAATGAAATAGTTTATCTACTTCTCCCTTAGGTATTCCTGCCAATTAACAATCCCCATTCATGTAAACCGAAACCCCCATCAACTCTTCAACTGCCTTGTACTTAAATATGAACAGAAAACCAGGAATCTATAGTCATGCAAGAAAGGTTGACAATATGATACAAAAGCAAAAGTAAACAAAAAATGAGGGAAGGAAGAAAGGGCAGACAGATGACTAGAGAAAGTAGTTATTTCAAAGAATAGGACACAAAATAAAAATTTTAAAAAATTAACACTTTTACTATCCTCAGAGAGCCCAGAAGATATTGTTCTAAAACCTACATTATAGACCTTACAAGTCATCACTTCTAATGTCTTCTGTTGATAGTGTTTATTAAAAAGAAAAATATTTCAAATTGTTGAATCACTGTCTTGCACACCTGAAACTAGCACTCTGTGTTAATTATACCGGAATTAAAATTTAAAAAAAGAAAATAAAAATATCTGGATGAATGCTGGTGGCCTGGGGACTTTTGATATGAAAATTACAATATTAATTGTCAGAACCTTTTTAGAAAATATTGAACAACTATAACTGTGACCCAACAGAGGACATAGTTTTGACTTAAAGCATTTTTCTTTATCCCAAATTACATATCTAAGAGTGTTCACAACCCTTCAAATAAGGCTGCCATTACAGGGAATTCAGTCCTACCAACCCCTTGAGAAGCCCTAAAATGTATTCTATGATCCTAGCAGGGCTCTTTTAGAAGCACCACATCTGACAGGATGAAGAACCACAGTTCTTCCTAGCCAATCTGTAGAGGTACAATAAGGTTTAAATAATATTCTCATGAAGCACTCACAGTTTACTGACAGTCACTTGTTTTGGGCAATTAATCTAGGAAGTGAATTCCCTCTCTATTTTCAAGTCTTTGTAGCAGTGATATAAAAATCTAGGTATGGAATTTGGAGACAGAGATTCAAATTATAGCTGCTTACCACCTGACTTTAAACAAGTCAATCACCACTCAATATATGGCTTCTACCTCAAACATAAACACAAAATATCTGTGGCATAACTTACTAAAAAATAAAGATTTAAAATCACCATTTATCATAGTGATTAGCATACAGAAACTCTATTATATTGAAGACTCTTTTTAGATAAATATAAACTAAAATTTCCACATAAAAATCAAAGATCATTATGTATCATTTTATCATCATCAAAAGATTGCCCATCATGTGTACATACTATTTTATCTGACACCAAACAGGCCAGGTTTTATTGGAAAATCTTTGTGTACCCCCAAACCATCTCTTTTCCATAAGAAAGTGGATATTAATTTTGAGCAGACAATCCCCAAACAAGTAAAAACAAATACACAACAAAAAATCATATGGTCCTCACAATAGAAAATGAGATTTCCATAGCTGAAACCCAAATTTTATTCCCAAGTTTATCATATTTGGACAATAATAATTTTATTTCCTCAAGTATAAAATAAATGACGATTTCTAAGATCTAGAAATCTTTGGAATTCAAACTCTAAACATTTCTAATAATCATTCAACCTGTACCATCATCTAAATTGGTTCAAAACAAAGACTACATTTTTTCCAGTTTTTTCTTTATGGTTTCTATGAATATTTTTGGAATAGCAAATCTACATTTTCAACACAACTATAATCTCTTGATTAATTTTACAGATAAAATATTGATGATCTTTATAAAACTTTACCTACCTTATAGACTCAGTGATGCTATAGCAAATGTTACTAACACAATTAGAACCAAATTTATTGCTGAATATTTGTGGCAAAGTTTCTCAAAATGTTAAACATTATAGTTACCATATGACCCAGCAAGTCTACTCCTATATACCCAAGAAAAGTGTAATCATATGTCTACTCAAAAACTCACACATGATGGTCATAGTGGTATTTATAATAGTCAAAAGGTAGAAACTACACAAGTTTCCAACAACTGATGAATAAATAAATGTGTGGTATATTCATACAATGGAATATTATTTGGCAATAAAAAGTGATGCAGTACTAACACATGCTAAAACAGGATGAACCTTGAAAACATTATGATGTTGATAATAAGTGTGTGATTCCGTTCATATGAAATGTCCAGAATAAGCAAATATACAAAGACAGAAAGGAGATTAGTGGTTGTCTAGGGCCGAGGGGGAATGGGGAGTGACTACTACTGGGTATGGCAATTTGACAGTATCTATCAAAAATTTTAAAGAACATATTTTTTGATTCAGCCATCTGTTTTCACAGATCTATCCCAAAGTAAGAGTACAATTAAACATATATGAGAAAGTTGTTTATTACTGCATTGTTTGCAACCATGAGAAAATAAATTAATTTTGTGAAATATTGTGTAGCACATACAAATGATAATATGTACAAACTTGGAAAGTGACTCAAGGCATCTATAGTTAGACTAGACAAACAGATGAATTGAGATAGAGATATTCCTTTTATATAATATGTATATGACATAGAGCAATATACATAGACATGTCTTTATGTAAAATACAAATATAAGATATATATAACATACATGACACATAATTATACATACAATATGATTCTATTGATGTTAAAAACAAAAATTAGGGCGCCTGGGTGGCTCAGTTGGTTAAGCGACTGCCTTCGGCTCAGGTCATGATCCCGGAGTCCTGGGATTGAGTCCCACATTGGGCTCCCGGCTCGGCAGGGAGCCTGCTTCTCCCTCTGACACTATCCCCTCTCATGCTGTTTTTCTCTCTCTCTCTCTCTCAAATAAATAAATAAATAAATAAATAAATAAATAAATAAATAAATAAATAAATAAAAAACAAAAATTAGACCAAGCTGAAAGGAGGCTTAGCTGATTCTCAAAGAGCAGTTATTTCTGGGGACCAAAGACTGGGAGGTAACAAAGAGGGCTTTTTACATTCTATTCTGTATGCTTCATATTATTTGAAATAATATTTTCATATTATTATGAAACAATAATATATTCATGTATTACCTATGTCATTAAAAAGGAAGACTAATGTTTTTAAATAACCATAGGAAAAATCCTTTGCCTGAGAAAAGGATTTTTTAAAAAAGTAAATAGATTATCCCAACATGCTAAAAACATCCAAGTGAGCAGGTAAGCCACATGTTTTCCCTCAGTGGACATCAGGTTCCAAGAGGTATAGAGAGTCGAAGGGTGGGGGAACTAGACTGAAGAAAAGGATTAGCAAGACTAAGGTCAGCCCAGTTGTCAGAGGAATACTCGGGGCAAGTCTACTAGAAAGAGAATAGATTAGTTGAATCCCATTTTTTAAACTTTTTTTTTTTTTTTAGAGAAAGAAAGAGAGAGCGCGTGTGAGCAGAGAGGGGGAGAGGGAGAGAGAGAATATTAAGCAGACTCCACGCCCTTTGATGAGGCCAGTGTGGGGCTTGATCTCACGCCCCTGCGATCATGACCTGAGCTGAATCAAGAGTCAGACACTTAACCTACTGAGCCACCCAGGTGCCCCAGTTGAATCCTGTTTTTATGACTTGAAATAGACTTGCCAGTTGGAAAAGTCTAACTTATTCTCATCCTTGCCACTTTTATTTGAAAACCTTTGTAGGACACAGAGCATGACAGATGACTATATGAGTCATGGTCCTGGACAGGAAACAAATGGCACAGTGAGCAGGATCACTACTGAAAGAGTTTAATGAAGAGACTACGTGGAAAGCTGGAGGCTGAGTTAAGGGAACCAACAAGAAAAGGTGAATGAAAGCAAAGGAGTACAAGAGTATAAAGCCATTACCCACTCAGGGCCTGAAAGGAAGGGGAGGGCAGTAGCCAGAACCTATAAGGGCTGCAGCTGGAAAAGAGGGGCCACCCAACAGGACCTGCTGCAGATGGAGACACACAGCCACTGCCCAACTGCAAGAGGCAACCTGAGGATTACAGAATGTTTTCTCCTCCTGCCCTCTGACCTTTGGCCAGTGCTCTCTTTTGACCGTATCCAAAGGGCAAGTGATACAGGACTGGGATGAACAAGGGTTGAGAGGGGATGATTGACAACCAAGGCTCCTACCTCCTTTAATTATAAGGTACTTGTGCTTTTAAAATGAACTGGTATTTGGGACATCACTGTTATTCTGGTTGTGTCTTACTTCACCATTGTCATGTAAATATCACAGGAAACAAAATGCAAAACGAGGTGCACTTAACTATTCAACCATCCTGGAAATGTATTTATAAGATTCAAGGAAAGGCTCTGCAAAAACTAGAATATTTCAGGGAGAATTCACATGTCTGTTCCAGAGAGTATAATTAGAAACCATAAAGAGATTCTCCCATCTTTGTCATGAGGCTGAAACAATTTTCAGCTGTCCCATTATTCCCTGTGATAAAGAAGATAATATGTAAGCCATAGTTATACTTTGCAAGGTTTTTTGTTTTTGTTTTTGTTTTTTTTTGGGGTAGCAAGACATTACTAGATTTGAAATTGAAATAATGCCTGTACAATAAAGCCAAGAGCCACTCTTCAGGAATCCTAAATACCAGTCAGGAACATACTATGTGAATGTAATTTCTTTTGGATTTGAGTAAATGAAATTTTGAAAAGAATTCATTCTATTGATTAATCCAAAACCCAGCCTTTCTATTGTAAAGCCCCAAATCATTCTCTATGACTTTAAACAAACAGGTAAAAATTAATATTGAATAACAGAGATTCAAAAATTCTTCTCTCAACTTGAGTTTCCTTTGCAAATAACGAGTAATTGCCTCAAGTAGAAGAAACAGCAGCTTCAGATGTGCAACAATATGAGCACATCTGTGGTGTCTAAAGAATAGCCAAAGACCAGACTAACTACCACAGAGGGAGGAAGGGGGAGCTAGATAATAATGCATCTGATGAACAAATCATGTAGTCTTGTTAGCCAAAGCAAAAACTTTGGTTTTTATTCTGGGTGAAAAAGAGCAGATGCTTCAAATGCTCTTGCCTATTTCTGCCTGTTTTAACTTATACTTCTGGCATCTGTCATGAGAAGAGTAGACCCCAGAGAGTTGTTGCTCCTTCAACCTGGGTCCCAGAGCTGTCCTACTGATCGTTATAATTTCTTGTTATGGTAAATCCTGAGTATTTCGGGGTTGATTTGTTACTGCAGCATAAACTGGATAATATATTCCCCTAGACTCTGAGCTTCATATGTGCATATTATGTCTGTTTTTGATCAACATTTGGCTTCGCAGTGCTGGAGTGGTTCCTATCAAAAAATAGGAAAATCAGGTAAATCAGGGTGGTGTGCATAAAAACCTAGCTGTGGAGATTCTAGAATTGTAAAAGTGTTTGAGCCATACCTTAAGTTTTTGAGCCAGAATAGAATCTCTGGGTGTTGAACTCAAGTACTTGTATTAAATATTACTACCAATATTAGAGAAGAAATATATGTTCTTCAATTTTAAAAAATGCATTTACACACAAGATATAAAATAAGTCTCCTGAATTCATCATCCCATTCTGCTGTTTTGTGTGTATACTGTATATTTTTATTATATTTACATATGTGTCTATATATATGCATATATGATATGAATATATTAACACACACATATATATTTACATAAATCGCATTATACCCATATATATTGATTTGCAACTTGTTTTATCACATTAATTGAAAACATATTTTTGTTGGTCTTCTCATCATTTCTAAAAGCTGCATAGTATTTCTCTATTTATACCATTATGCATTTAACCAATCTCTTATTGATATTTATTTTTTAGTTTCTAAATATTTTTCTACAAACCTGCAAATATACACCTACATATATACCTATCACACAAATCTGGAGAAATAGAAATGCTGGGCTCCAGACACACATAATGTATATTTTGATAGTGACAGATTGCTCTCCAAAAGATTCTTACAACTTTCCATATATATTTTTAAAAATCTTCACAGGTGATGATAATGCAGTCGTCTGGTTAAAACCATTGAATTAAATAGGAAAAAGAGAGCGGAAGCTCAGAGTTAGAAAAACAACTTTTCTAATCATGTAATGCCTAACCAGGGATAAAGAAAATACCACCTTGGTCAATCGCCATTAGTTTTCTCAGAAACAGATTTCAGTTGAGCATATTTTCTCCTTGTAATTTTTTGTATATCCAAATTATTTTTACCTTTAAATATTAACAGTAATAAATGAAGATATTCTTACTGGATTCCTTCAATTCTTCTTAGCTTTTGAAAGAGAATCCAAATATAATTATCTTTATATCCAAACCATGTCAGTAGATGCAAACTAATTATGCCTCACTGAACTGAGATATGGCTGACATATAATACTTTGCATAGATTTTAGAGCAAATCTGAATGTAGATTTTAAATATCTTTGCCTTTCATTTGTATTATATGCCTCAAAGTTTCAGGTTACTATCTTCTTTCGGACCAAACATTTAAAATTAGTAGCACATGTACAGGTAATGACAAAGGGAAATGAGCTGATCACTTTTGTTAAAAGTACCAACCTCCAGAGAAAATGACAAGATGTTTTCATTGATGACACTCACTCTTTACTAATATTTGTTAAATCTGGGATATTTAATTTTTGTTGAAAGGGCAGTACATTGAATTAAATCTTGACCATCTAAATACCATGATAACCTTGGAGTAGTAACCTTGGATGCATTAGCCAATATTTCTAGATGTGAACATCTTATAAAATGGTATTGAGGGATAGACTGAGAAGGGTCAAAAACATGATAAATTATTCAACCAAGTAGGTTGAAACTGGAAATGAAATGACAACTTGATCATCAAAAAAATTATTATAAAGTGAACATTTCCCCTGGACTAGCATGGCTTACTTTTCCTTCTCTTTTTATTTACTCTGACAAGCTGCAATGTGCTAGTTAACACAACCTAATGGACTACATGAAATTAGATCAAAGAGTATATCAACAATTCTACTGACTCTATCTGAAGTTTTATCAAGTCATAATAACAAGTTTGAGCCTTGTTAAATATCTATTTAACAATTAAAAAAAAATTTTAAACCACTGTGGAAAATTAAAAAATAAGCTCTATACATTTTCTTATTATTACTATTATTACTATCCTATTACCTCATTAATTTAATCACCAATTCAGAATTTACTATAATTATCATAAAAGAACCAAAATAAATATATTAATTTAGAAACTCCTCATGAAGAAGGACTTTGAAAAGATGATGGCCCACTAATTTCAGTTTTACACATATCATTAAAAATCTCATACAGACTAACTATGAAAATAAAATATCCCAGACTGCACACCCATGGAGAGGTAAAAGAAAATACCAGAACTTCCAGTTATATCCTAGTGGGCCAATAAATAAGCCAGACCATTAGAGTTGGATATGGAGTCCTTGCATTTGTGGCAAGTCAGGTGTGGATAGCACAGAAGACAGGAAATGCATGGGATTCTCATAGGAGAACATAAATGACACCAATTATGGTTGACCCTCATAAGAAAAGAAACCCAGGGGCGCCTGGGTGGCTCAGTTGGTTAAGCGACTGCCTTCGGCTCAGGTCATGATCCTGGAGTCCCGGGATCGAGTCCCGCATCGGGCTCCCTGCTCGGCGGGGAGTCTGCTTCTCCCTCTGACCCTCCCCCCTCTCATGTGCTCTCTCTCTATCTCATTCTCTCTCAAATAAATAAATAAAATCTTAAAAAAAAAAAAAAAAGAAAGAAAAGAAACCCAGTGAGTGGATAAACATGATGAATAGATCTGAAATCTGGCATATCAGAGCACTGACTACCAGAGTGAAAAGAAAAGAAAAAAGGATTAGAATATATGACGGACCAGAGGAGACAATCCAGAGGAGTGTCTTTTGATTAAATGATGAAAGGAAGGTAAGAAGCAACTCAAGAGAGGGCCCTGAAGTATGACTGTTTTGAACAATGAAAAGAAGAAGTATAAGTGCTGTAAATCATAAACTTGAAAACTCAGAGCCAGCAGATATGTGAAATAAGGGCTGACTCTAAAAATAGACAGATAGATAAACGAACAAGCTCATCCCAGAAGAAAAGGAAAAGTTACAAGATGCTCAAGGGAAAATAGGTACAACTGAAAATTCAATAGGAGTATAAATAATGGAAATAAAAAGACCAAAAAAAAAAAAACCTCAAAATACATAAAAAATTTGAAAATTCCAATGAAAGTGATAGAGAGGCAAAGCAGGTTTAACATATATATAAAATTGGAATCTATGAAAAAGGAAAAATAGAAACTGAACCAATATTTAAAACTGTAATTCAAGAAAAGTTTCCTTAAAAACCCTGAATTTTTAACTCCTAGATGTTTCTTAATTCAATTATTGGACTTTAAAATGAATAAATACTCCTCAGAACTTCAGGCAAAAAAATCAAATCACTTACAAATGAAAGAAAATTAGGTTGAAATTAGACTCCAACAAAAATATGGAAAGCAATACAAAAGGGAAATATTTTCAAGAAACTCAATAAAAATTATCTAATTATTTTATATTCAACACGGTTTTCCTTACAATATCAGGCTATGAGAATAAAAAGAACAGTTATAAACCCTTAGGAATCTATGAATATTTTTTCAGGCATTATTTTTGCAGAAGTTACTAGGAGATAATAGTTCCTACAAATGAGGAAACTGGCAAAGTCATTGGTGGAAAGAACTGAATATTTAATTTTAGATCTAAGACTCAAAGGTGGGTAATCATGGAAGAATACATTGGAAATGTAATGTTCTTAGACATAAAGCAAACATGTAAATTTTAAAAATAGAAGGAGGAGGGAAAAATAAGAGAGGAGTAAAATAAAGTCATTGGGATATATGTATATCCATATATATATATTTATCTATATATACATACACACACATACACACACACATATATATGTATATTTCAAACCTTATACACAAATGACCTCAGAATCATTCAGACCTGAATGTAAAAGCTTAAACTCTTAGAGGAAAACATATGTATAAATCTTCGTGACCTTGGATTAGGCAATGGTTTCTCAGATATGACACCAAAAAGCAGAAGTAATAAAAGAATGGATAAAATGTATTCATCAAAATTAAAACCTTTTAGGGTAATGAATAGACTTGTGGAATCACTATGTCCTACACCTGAAATCAATGTAACATTGTGTGTCAACTATACTTCAATTAACAAAAAAACTTTTTAGGGGTTCCAGTTCAATATGATGATATAGGAAGATCCTGAACTCATCTCCTCCCATGGACACAATGAGTCTACAGCTACATATGGAATAATTTCCTCTTTAAGAAAAGGTAAATACTGGCTGAGTGATGACTACACATTAAGAAAATGAGTAGAAAACAACGCTGAGGTGGGTAGGAGAGGCGAGGACACATTCTTGCCATAAACCCTATCCCAGGGGCAGGGACCCACAACTGGGAGGGAACTTAAAACCTGGATCTGCTCCCTGAAGAGTAAAGCATTTGAACCCCACATCAGGCACCCCAACTTTTAAGACATGCACCTGAGAGATGAGTGCAACCCCCCAAAAAATCTAATTTTGAAAACATATGGGGCTCATGTCCCTAGACCCACAAGACTCATGATCTGAGAAATGGCTCTTAAAGTGCTCAAGTGCCCAGAGCCCAGCTCAGGGACAGCTGATCATGCTCAGACTTGAAGTAAAGGAAGCTCCCCTGCTTATATTAAAGTGTTTCCCTGAGGGGTAAGTATATATTTAACACACACATCTAGGAGACTGCTGGAACATACTCTGGGACAGAGACTGGCGTGTGCAGCTCTCCCTTTACTCTGCTCTAGCGCACCAGTATCTCCCAGAAGGGAGTTTTTACATGTCTGGTGCCCTGCTTTTGGTAGCTGCTGCCTAGACGGCACCTCTTGATTGCCTGGCTCTGGAGGCCAGGGTAGCTTATGTTCCTGGTCCCATGGACAGGAAAAACTAGTGTCACCCAGATAGGAGCTCATAGCCCTGTCTGGCAATCCTGATTTTTATGATTGCTCTCTGGGAACACTTCCAAATCTGCCTCTGGTGGCCAGTGGGGCTTTTGCTTGTGGGTCCTACAGAACTCTAACCAATGGAGAAAGAGTTCTAAAACAGCTACCAACCCCAGGGCACACCAAGAGGCAACAGACCCAGGAAGTCTTTCTGTGAAGGAGACCTATTAGATAATCCTCATGGCTGTGGCTTGAGGGACAGGCTTCTAATTAAAAACTTACCTGGGGGTGACTGTAATCCTTTACAGAGACCTCAAAGGGTAAGTGCTATTTTCTTGCTCATACTGTGCCTTGCTGTAGAGCACCAGCATTTTCTAGAAGGGAGCTTTTCACACATCTGGTATCCTAACTTTTGCAGCTGCCACCCAGAGGATGGCCCTTTATCACCTGTGGCAAGGGGGGCTTACATCCCTGGGTCCCACAGCACTGTAGAAATTGGAGAGATGGTTCTTGGCAGGCTATCACCCCAGGGTACTGCACAGAGAGCAGACTGAGGCACCCCCTCCCAAGTCTTTCTGTGAAGGAGGCCTCTGTGCTTATCCTAGAGCTTCAGTCTAAGGAGTAGGCTTCAAGCTTGTCAAGCATTTAGTGGTCTACTGACTGCTATCAAGGAACATAGGCTGTGGGTAGCATGCTGGTGCTCTCCCTCTTCTTTACTCCAGATCACTGGTATCTCCAAGAAAAGAACTTCTATACTTCTCTATAGCCCTGACTTTTGTGACTGCTTCCCAGGGGAATATCTCCAGATATCCTGGCTCTGGTGGCCAGCACAGGTTATGCTTGTGGTTCCACAGGACCGTAAATATCTGCATACTTTTAAAAGCTGCTACCTGAGGGTCTGGTTTCCAGCCAACCTGAATTTAGGTTCTGAGATCTTCTCCTTTAAGACACTGACAGAACTTGGCACATCCTCAAATACTGGGAGCTACTGGAAATGTAATAGGCTGCTTGGAAAAGCACAAAGGTTTGACAGACAACAAAGAACTGAGAAGGGTTAAACAACAAGGTTCATCTCCTACATGAGGCTACTCCTTCAAGACCAGGAGAGGTGGTTGTTTCATCTACTGTATAGATACCAACATAGAGTCAGGAAAAAAACCCAAAAAACAAAAAAAAACCCAGAGAAATATGTTCCAAACCAAAGGACAGGATAAAACTCCAGAAACAAAAACAAAAACAAACAAACAAAACCCCAAAAGAACTTTAATGAAATGGAGATAAGTAATTTACCTGATAAAGAGTTCACAGTAATGGTCATAAAGATGCTTACCAAATTGGAGAGAAAAATGGATGACCTCAGTGAGAACGTCAACAAAAAGTTGGAAAATATAAGAAAGTACCAAATAGAAGTCACGTAGCTGAAGAATACATAAAAGAACTAAGAAATACACTAGAGAGGTTCAGTAGCAGACTAGAGAAAGCAGAAGAAAGAATCAGTCAACTCAAAGACAAATCAGTGAAACACACCAGAGCAGGAAAAAAAAAAAATGAAAAAAGTGAAGATAGCTTAAGGGACAGCATCAAATGGTTTAACGTTCACATTATAAGGCTCCAGAAGGAAAAGAGAGAGGAAGGGGCAGAAATATTATTTGAAGAAATAATGGCTATAAACTTCCCTAACCTGGAGAAGGAAACATGTTCAGATCCAGGAAGTGTGGAGAGTTCCAAATAAGATGAACTCAAAGAGACCCACATCAAGACATATTATAAGTAAAATATCAAAAGTTAAAGACAAGGAGAAAATTTTAAAGGAGCAAGAGAAAAACAGCTTGTCATGTACAAGGGAACCCCATAAGACTACTAGCAGATTTTTCAGCAGAAACTTTGCAAGCCAGAAAGTAGTGGCATGATATATTTAAACTGCTGAAAGAAAAACAAACTTTCAACCAAGAATACTTTACCTGACAAAGTTATCATTCAGACTAAAGGAAAGACAAAGAGTTTTCCACACAAGCAAAAGCTAAAGGAATTCATCACTACTAAACCAGCATTACGAGAAATGTTAAAGGGACTTCTCTAAACTGAGAAGAAAAAGGGCACTAATTAGTAACAAGAATACAAAGAAAAGAATATTATTGGAAAGGTAAACATATAGTAAAGATAGTAAGTTAATCACTTATAAAGCCAATATGGAAGTTAAAAGACAAAAGTAGTAAAAATATGATTACAAGAATTAGTTAAAGGATACACATGATTAAAATATATCAAACGTGACATATGACATTGAAAACACAAAGTTGGGGATGAAAGAGTAAAAATGTTGAACTTTAGAATGGGGTAAAAAATTTAAGTTCTTATCAACTTAAAATAGACTGTTGTAAGTTGTCATATGTAAGCCTTATTGTAACCACAAAGCAAAAACCTATGGTAAATATACAAAAGATAATGAGAAAGAATTACAAGCTACCATTAAAGAAAGTCATCAAACCACAAAGAAAAAGAAAAAGAGAAAAAGAAAGGAACAGAAAAAAACTACAAAAACAGCCAAAAACTATAAACAAAATGCTAATAACCATATATCTACCAATAATTATTTTAAATGTGAATGGACTGAATTCTCTAATCAAAACACATACAGTGGCTAAATGGATAAAAAGAGAAGACCCATCTACATACTGCCTACAAGAGACTCACTTCAGATGTGAAGACACATACAGAATGAAGGTGAAGTGATGAACAATTATATTCCATGCAAATGGAAACCCCAAAAAACTGGAGTATCAATACTCATATCAGACATGGTAGACTTTAAAACAAAGGTTGTAACAAGAGACAAAGAAGGGCATTACATAATGATAAAGAGATCAATTCAATAAGAGGATATAACAATTGTGATATCTATTCACCCAGCAAAGGACCACCTAAATATATAAAGCAAATATTAACAAATATAAAAAGAAAATTGACAGTAACACAGTAATACTAGGGGACTTTAACATCTCCTTTACATCAGTGGATAGATCATTCAGACCAAAAATCAATAGGAAGCATCAGCCTTAAATGACACATTATACCAGATGAAATTAACAGATATTTACAGAGCATTCTATCCCAAAACAGTAAAATACACATTCTTTTCAGGGGCACATGGAACATTCTTCAGGGTACATCACATGTTAGGCCACAAAACAAATCTTAATAAATTTAAGAAAATTGAAATTGTATCAAGCATCTTTTCCAACCACAACAGTATGAAACTAGAGATCAATCACAAGAAAATAACCTGGAAAAAACACAAACACATAGAGCCTAAACAATTAGCTACTAAACAACCAACGAGTCAACAAAGAAATCAAAGAGGAAATAAAAAATACCTGGAGACAAATGAAAATGGAAACACCGTGGTTCAAAATCTTTGGGACACAGCAAAAGCAGTTTTAAAAGGGAAGTTTATAGCAATTCAGACCTATCTCAAGAAACAAGAAAAATCTCAATCTAAACTGACACCTAAAGGAGCTAGAAAAAGTAGAGCAAACAAGCCCAAAGTTAATAGAAGGAAGGAAATAATAAAGATCAGTGTAGAAATAAATGAAGTAGAGACAAAACAAAAACAATTAGATCAATGAAACCAACAGCTAGTTCTTTGAAAAGATAAATAAAATCAATAAACCTTTGTCCAGACTCATTAAGAAAAACAGAGAGAAGAAAAAAAAATAAAAGAAGAAATGGAAAGGGGGGAATTCATAACCAACAACACAATCTTCCAACACTGAATCATGAAGAAATGGAGAATCTGAACAGACCGATTACAAGTAATGAATTGAATCACAATCAAAAAACACCCAACGGAAGTCCAGGACCAGATGGCTTCGCAGGTGGACACTATCAAACATTCAAAAAAGATTTAATACTTATTATTCTCAAACTATTCCAAAAAATAGAAGAGGAGGAATGCTTCCAAATTTATTCTATGAGGACAGCATTACCCTGATATTTAAACCAGACACTACAAGAAAGAAAATTATGGACCAATATCCCTGATAAACATAGGTACAAAAATCCTCAACAAAATATTAGCAAACCAAATCCAACAATACAATAAAAGGATCATTTACCATCAACAAGTGAGATTTATTTCAGGAATGCAAGGATGGTTCAACATCTGCAAATTAATCAATGTAATATACCATATTAACAAAATGAAGGAAAAAACAATATGATCATCTCAATAGGTGCAGAAAGGCATTCAACAAAATAACATCCACTCTTGATAAACACTCAACAAATTGGTTTCAGAAGGGACATAACTCAACCTAATAAAGGCCATATAGGACAAAGCCAATTGTGAACAAACTCAATTGTGAGTTTGTTTTAAACAACAAACTCAATTGTGAACAGCTGAAACATTTTCCTCTAAGAAGAGACTTTTTGTGCTTCAAAGGACATTATCAGGGGACACCTGGGTGGCTCAGTTGGTTAAGCACCTGCCTTTGGCTCAGGTCATGATCCCAGCATCCTTGGATCGAGCCCCACATCAGGCTCCTTGCTCAGTGGGGAGTCTGCTTCTCCCTCTGCCTTCCACTCCCCCTGCTTGTGCTCCCCCTTGCCTCTCTCTCTCTGACAAATAAATAAAAAAAATCTTAAAAAAAAAAGGACACTATCAAGAAAGTGAAAAGACAACCCACCAATGAAACAACATATTTTAAAATCATATATCTGGTAAGTCTTGCATCAGAATACATAAAGAACACCTATAACTTAACAATAAAGCGATATATAACCCAATTTTTAAAAGACTAAAGGATTTAGATAGATATTTCATCAAATAAGATATATGAATGACCATAATCATATAAAAATATGTAACTCATTATTATAGATATATAAATTAAAACTACAATGAGATACCAATTCATACCCACTAAGTTAACTAAAACCAAAAAGACATACAATAACAAGTGTTGAAAAGTCTGTGGAAACTTTGGGACATTTATTCATTGCTCATGGTACAGACACTTGGGAAAGTTTTGTCAGTTCATTAAATGGTTAAACATAGAGTCGCTATACCACCCAGCATCTCCATTACTAAATATATACCCAAGGGTAATGAATACATGTTTACATACAAACTTAGTTGTACATAAATGTTCACAGCAGCATTATTCATAACAGCCAAAAAGTGGAAACAACTAATGTCCATCAACTGATAAAATAATTAACAGAATACAGTGTATCTAGGCAATGAAATATTATTTGGCAATAAAAAGGAATGAATCATTGAAAGCTGCTATAAAATAGATGAACCTTGAAAACATTATGTTAAATAAAAGCTAGTAACAAAGGACCACATATTATATGACCCCTTTTTCTGAAAAGTCCAGAATAAGCAAATCTATAGAGACAAAAATTATATTAGTAGTTGCTTAGGACTGGTTGGGGGTGACTGGGAGATTGTGGAGTTATGGTTAAGGGGAGTAGAGCTTCTTTTTGGAACATTGGAAATGTTCTAAAATCGATTTTGGTGATGATATTCAACTGTGTATATATTCTAAGAGCCATTGACTTTTACACTTTAAATTTGTGAATGTCTGGTATGTAAACTGTATCTCTATAAAACTTTCTAAAAGGGGGGTAGGAGGGAAATGAAGTAATGATACATGCTGCAATGTGGATGAACCTTGAAGACATTCTGCTAAATTAAACAAGCCCTAAATAAAATCTTAAAAAAAAAACAAAAAACAAAAAACAAGCCAGACATAAAATGCCATATATTGTATGATTCAATTCACATGACATGTCCGAAATAGGCCAATCAATAGTGACAGGAAGTACATTAGTGCTTGCCAGGGACTAGGAGAGGGGAGGAATAAGGAGTGGCTACTATTGGGTACAGGGTTTGTTTTGGTGTTAATGAAAATAGTCTGGAATTCCATAGTGATGTTAGTTGTACAATCTTATGAATACACTAAAAATTATTGAATTGTACATTTTTAAAAGAAAAAATAAACTTCTCAATTAAAATAAACAAATTATCAATGTATAGTGTATACTGCTCAAGTAAATGGTAAGCTTAATTATCTGACTATGTTGACTTCCAGTCCCCTGAAAGTGCTTAAGTGATTCTTCCTAACAAAAGCTCATTAAACTCTATGGTAAATGGTAATGATTAACATTTATGGATTAAAAAACCATTCTTAATGAATAGGTGATAGGATTCACACACCCCCACAACCCACACTATAATGTTTTTGCAAAGAATATATTAGCTCCAAATTTTAATACAGAACCAACCTGGTTGAGTTATGAATGCACATTCGTTGGCTCTGACCACATCTAGTCAAGCAATTAGGAACTCTGAAAAGAATAATTTTGGGGACACCTGGGTGGCTCAGTGGTTAAATGTCTGCCTTTGGCTCGGGTCATAATCTCAGGGTTCTGGGATCATTTCCTGTGGGCTCCCTGCTTGGTGGGAGTCTGCTTCTCCCTCTCCTCTCCACTCATGCTCTCTCTTGCTATCTCTGTCTCTCTCTCTCAAATAAATAAATCTTAAAAAAAAGGATAATTCTGTACATATAAGAATTATCAATTGTCTTGTGTTTGGATGATAAATCTGATTACAATTACACATTATGATTGTATTCATTTTAACTGCAATCTATGAAAGCACAGATTGTGTTGACGTGACCAGGGCTGTTTGACATACAATCTCCCCAGGAAGATTCAGTTCAATGTAGTCGAATACTCTACATTTTATTCTCAATATAAGTTCATAAAAATAATTTGATTGAGTTTTAAACCTTTTCAACCATTTGTTTTGACAGAACACACAAGGCACATTGACAAGCAGACTCAAGGACCGACAGGAAGTGTGATTTAAGTGGCCTGTAGGAGTGTTTGGGAATTTTAAGCATTCACTGAAGAAGTAACATAAGTTGAAACTCTAAGTGGAATCTCTGTTTAAGATTATTGGCTAAAATACTGAAAAAAATGAACAAAGATTCCTGCCCCCATTGAGCTTCAACTTTAGATGGGGTATAAATAAAACCAATAAATAAATAATATATTCGAGGTGAGAAATTACATAGAAAGAATAAGTGGAGTAGAGTAAGTAGAACAGAGTATTCAAGGGGGTTGTCAGATTGCACTATTAAATATTACAGTAATCAGAGTAGATCTTATTAAGAAATGGAAGTTGAACAATATATTGAAAGTGCTGGGGAAAAAACAATCCTGGAAGAGTTACCAGCAGGGGTAAAGTTTTTAAGGTACAGTGACGTGTGGGAGCTGGTTTGTAATTGTTCATAAATCCAATTGTTAAATTATTCAAACTTCTGTGAGCTGGTTGTTAAACATGATCATTATTAAACATTAAATTAGATAAACTTAAGTGAAATATCTTAAAAACTCATCACTGAAGTATTTTAGTACATTTTACCATTATTGATGCCACTGAGGTTATTTACATGTATTATTTCTGTATTTTGAATACTATCTAATGATGTATTTCCCAACTTTGTGTTAAAAAATATCACAATGATAGTTTAAAATCTTCACTAGCAGGAGCATATATACCACAGAAATTGTCAAACACTATGAGTCAGGGATTGATTTTTTGTTTTATTGACTGTCTACACTTATGAAAGAGATGGAGAGGGGATGTTAGTAATGCATTTTGAACTTAAAAGTGTGTCTTATCTTATTTTTTCAAGATTTTAGTCAAGTGTATATAGAGAGCAATCCTTGTTTTGGGGTTGATTGCCCCAGGAAGTTGCAGTGCTTTCCTCTTCTTTTTTGTCTGTGACTTTCAGTTTCTCTCATGTACGACAGAAAGACCAGAAAGGCTTTACATTTATAAAATGCAGCCTTCCCTTTAAGATAGGAGGATGGGAATCTGACCAACCTGTGTGTCATGCACATACCAGAAAGAGGAGAGTGCCAAAACCAGTCCTAATTACCATAATTCCCAAATAGTTAATTTTATTTTTTCAGGAAAAAGCCCTGCAGATTTTACTCGGGAGTAGTCTCTACATTATAAATGTATGGGAGGGGGATATGGAGAAAAAACTGGGATGTTTACACCATGGATACTTTTAATTAATTTCCTGCTTCGCCCTCCCTTTTTCATGGATCTCTAATATGCTAACAGCAAACCAAGTATCTCTGACATCAGATTTGCTTCTTCCTCCACTACATCTTATTCTTGGCTCCAACTTGTTCTCTTTTTTTATTAGCCATTGCTATGCTATCCATATCCCAGAACTTATTGAAACTATATGTTCACCAATGATTCTCTTTCTTTTACTCTCACTGTTAGGACTTACTCTTTTAACCATTTATCTATAATCATTTTAATGGGTTCTTAGGAGAGAGAAGTGGTGGATGGGTAGTATTAGTCTACTATCCTTAACCCATATTTTTCCTCTATTAGACACTAATTCTAAAAGAAGCCATAAATATGCATTGATATTTACCTATTACTAGTGTAGTACTTTATATGATAGAGTAGAGAAGAAAGCCACATATATAATTTTTTTGTAAATGGGCTTAGTTAATAAAATATGTCACATTTAAAAAGTTCATCGATTGGACATTATGGAAATCTAATTATTGACACAAATACTTTCAAAACCATTGTTAGAAAATAAAATTGATTAAAACATTACCATAACACAAATAAATCCAGAGGTTTCATGAGGTTCAAATTCTGAATGGAGTTGCATTAAAAAAATATGTATCTTTGAGTCAGGTTAATTAAAACATCTATAAAATCAAGAGTTATCAAATTCATCATTTACAACATTACAACTAGTTTTCTCTCCTCTCGTTCTCTCAAATCCTGCACCTGTAAGCTTCTCACTTGCCAGTTTTTACCTCTTTTCCCTCCATAGAAAAAAATGCCTGAAAAGGATCTACACCAAATAATAAATAATAGTTCTTTTCATGCAGTGGAACTAAGTAACTTGAATTTTTCTA
Source organism: Neomonachus schauinslandi (assembly GCF_002201575.2). Taxonomy (NCBI): domain Eukaryota; kingdom Metazoa; phylum Chordata; class Mammalia; order Carnivora; family Phocidae; genus Neomonachus; species Neomonachus schauinslandi. The sequence continues at coordinate 102,819,900 of NC_058405.1, forward strand.
TATTTTGAAAATAAACATATTTACTTGTTTTGTACATTTATTTTTAAAGGCACTTTACTAACTACTATCTGAATTGAAGTTTGTATTTTTGCCTAAATAATATCTAGTCCTCTTGTTTATTTACTAATTGCACATGACTCATTCTTTGAAACCATGCCCAGATTAACTTTTGTGAGGTATTTATTTTTAATTATATTAGCTTTGCGTAGATCCTGAGAATAACTGTCTCTTACATGCTGTTACTTCAATATTTCAAGCAGAATATTTTAAGCCTTAATGGTTGACAATTGCTAACACAAGTGTTGTCTTCAAGTGTTGTCTACATGAAGCTGATTGGTTGTTTTTCACAATAACATTAACCAACATTGTCTCAGAAGATAAATCTCTCTTTCAGAATCGAGTAATTTTTCAAAGTTCAAGTTACCATAGTTGTAATCAATGAAAGGAAGTTTTTACAAAGCTAATCAAAGATTCTAGGTGTGCTCTCATAATGATATGTTTATTTTCTGCTTTCATTTTTTTCTCAACAATATCTTCAATGGTAGCATACAAATGAATCAAGATCTGCCAATTTCAGCATTGTTTTTAGTACCCTCAGAACAAACTCGAATGAGACCTGATATCTATTATAACCTTTTTTCTTCTCATGTGAAGGATATGGGTCTAAGAAACTATGGCTTCATTGTCTTTAAGCCAAGTGTTTCCAAATTTTCCATGTCTCTTGCAAATCTGCACTAAGTAGTAACATATGACTTATTGATTTTTTTTCTTAAAAATCTTCCTTTGGGGCACCTGGGTGGCTCAGTTGGTTAAGCCACTGCCTTCGACTCAGCTCATGATCCTGGAGTCCCGGGATCGAGTCCTGCATCAGACTCCCTGTTTAGCAGGGAGTCTGCTTCTCTCTCTGACCCTCCCCCTTCTCATGCTCTCTCTCTCTATCTCATTCTCTCTCTCAAATAAGTAAATAAAATCTTTAAAAAAAAATCTTCCTTTGGTGAATTAATTTTTTAATGTCAATATATACACATAACTATATATGAAAAGGGTACCAACTGATACTTCTTAATATCCTAAACAACAGAAAGTAAATTGTTATATACCCATTCTTTTACAGTTCCTTCCAGGGAAGAAAATAAGAAAGGCTAAAATACCAATCTCACTTCTTTGCAGGAACAGTATCGTGATTATATCCAATGACTTGGCTACAGGATGTGAGAAAATTAATGTTTCATGAACATTATCCATTAGGAAAAAACTGCTTTTGTGACATTGCAGTTAACTCTCAAATTGGACTCATCTGAAATATATATATATATATATTTCACATATATATATATATATATGATAAATGTGTATTCTAGTCCCTCCATAGGATTTTCCATTCAGGGATCTCAACAATTACTTTTTGGTGTCTATATTTTCTGATTAGAGAAATTTGGATGTATGAGAACAGTTGCTCAGTCAGTGGCAAAGTGAGTCATGTTGAAGCAAAATACTAAATTAATGTTTGGGGAACCTGTATCTAGATAATACATCCTCTTTAGTTTTATTTAAAAAATCATTCTTCAAATATTTATTCAGTGAGGTTGTGTTGATCAATGAAAGATAAAACTGCATGCTGCAAAATAAAAATATGTGCATTTACTTGGGATCTGAAGGATTGCAATCCAGGAGACACAGAGTTGACCAAAATTGAAAACACGCTCAAGAGACAAAGGAGGTTAGAGCTTTTTAACATGCAGCAGCAGAGGCCTTGGCTTTTAGCTGTGTTCAACAACAATTCTGAGAATTTGAAATAGGAGACATGTATAAGCCTCATTTCCTCAATGTCCTCCCAGCTCCATTTTAAATAACTCTTAACAATTCTTACTCCGTCTTACTCTGTCCATTATCAGTTGTCAGTCTACACATTTGTAGCCACCTAAGAGCAAGAAAAGTATGAAAGGTCTGCCAGAGTCAATAGGACATCACTATGTGATACCAGCTGTTGCTAATGAGACAGATGTTAAATAGAAAATTCAAGAATCTGGGGATGGAAAGTCAATTTTTTCTATCAAAATCATTATTAAAACTTATAAGATATTAAAAAAAAACTGAACTCACAGATACAGAGAATAAATTTGTGGCTGTCAGAGGTGGGAAGTGGGAGGTGGGAAAATGGGAAATGTTCTATAACTTAGCCTTTTATACAGGTAATGAGATAAATTTTTGGTAAGTACATTATACAAAATATTGAATATACTGTACATAGACTGCTAAATATTTACATGAAAATAAACATGTTTAACAAATTACGTATAATATTTATAAGAACTCTAGTGAAATTGAAACCATGATACTAAAGGTCAGTCCATCTCTAGTAAGATAATGATCAGAGCAAATAGGCTAAAGACTTGTGACTTAGCGACTTTACGTAACTATGGAAGTATTAGCTCTGGTCTTTACCCTCTTTGACATCTAGGTTTTATTGTATATAGCTCAGAGTAAATGAGTTGTTTCCTGAAAGTAAAGTTGATATGCAAATTATAAGAAGTTCTTTGTATCTTTCTGTATAGTTATTCAATGGTAAGATCTGGTGCATATGTCTATATATTCCAAATATACGTAATTAAGTTTTTATGTTTTGATATTTCTATTTCTTTTACTAATGGATTTATGCAAATCCATGCATTACAGAAGCACACATTTTCTTTTTTTTTCAGAAGCACACATTTTCTTATATGCCATGATATGCATGTGGATGTGTAGCCCTCTGTCACATCTACTGGAAGGGTTTATCACCCAGGTTGAGCTTCTCCCCTTGGGTTGTTTCCTATTTCTTCTTAGGTGACCTATCTCCAAAGGGATCTCTTGTCTTTGGGGCTGGGATTAGTCTAACTGGCTGAACTAGAACTTCACTATAAAGACATTTCTTTCTCTTTGTATGTCATTTACAGTAGTTCTGAGTAAAACAACTTTGAAAATAGGTCAACTACAAGTACGAAGCTGTGAAATATCTGGCAATTTATGTCAGCTTGGACACTGGTTGGTCTGACCACCCAATACTCTGTATTAGGATCCCTTAATATACTAAACAGAACACACAGGACTCACAATGAAAAGTTACAATTTCTTTAGCATCATTCATTGCTGTATGTCACGATACAGCTAGGTCTAATGTCTTCAGTGAGAGAATTCAACACCCTTTGTACAGCAGGAATGAGCAGACCATGTTGGTGAAAGCTTGTGGAGTCAAGCATCTAGTTACCAACCTGAAAACTAGGACTCAAAGACAGGACCATCTCTTTTAGAACTTTCCAATATGTGTTTAAGAGGATGTTGGTGGCAGCCTGCCAGGTACATAAGCCAGAGTGGAAAAAAACTCTAATCAGTCATCTGACCCAGGGAGCAGTCTGTGCTCACTGAAATAAATTTTGAAAACAAGGAAGAGTTGCCCTTGTAGTATCTTGTTTGGACATATCTTCAAAGTCTTTTCATGACATGCCTCAGAAAAAAATTCAGCAATGCCCCACTGGATTTCTTCCCAAAAAGCTAACAGCAATAAGCAGTTAGTATTTAAGATGACTGGTAGGCTCTTGAAAATGCTCCATGGAATTTTAATGATAAAATTTGGGTTGGAGGAATGTATGTTAAAGTACTTGCATTTTTTCTCAATCTGACTTATTTCACTTAGCATTCCACATAATTTCGCTCATATGTGGAATTTTTTTTAAAAAAATGAATAAACACACAAACAAAAAGCAGAATCAGACTTAGAAACATAGTGAACAAACTGATGGTTGCCGGAGGGGAAGAGATGGGGAAATGGGCAAAGTGGGTGAAGGGGAGTGAGAGATACAGGCTTCTAGTTATGGAAGGAATAAATCACAGGAATAAAAGGCATAGTATAGGGAACACAGTCAATAATGTTGCAATCGTGTTATATGGTGACAGATGGTAGCTACACTTATAGTGAGCACAGCATAACAAATAGAGAAGTTGAATTGAATGTTGTATGCCTGAACTAATTCAATGTTGTGTGTCAACTATACTCAAATTAGAATTAAAAAAAAATAAAGTACTTGCATTTCTTTCTTTGTGGCAATAATTTAATAATTAAATGGTTTTTGTAAAATCCACCAGGCAAAAGAGTTAACACTAGGTATATTAGCAGAATGAGTTGCATTTTAGCACTATGAAGCAATATCAACCCCCAAAATGGAAGCATTTCTATACAATAAGCATAAATTTCTGCATTGGTAGATAGGCCTCTGACTTTTAGGGGGTAGTCCATTGGTCAAGTTATAAGTGGTCAGTAACTATATATTTCTTGAAGTCATGTAAAATATGTAATATCAAAAAAAATTCCAATTATCTAATATTATGCTAAGACCTTTTAGATTTTCAGTAAGATTTTATGATTGACAAACTAGAATGTCATAACTTTCATAATCTTTGTATCAATAATTTTTAGTTGAATAGATTTGTTTGGTTGTCAATGTCAAATCTGAACATAACAGAATGAAATAAAAAAGTAGGTTTCTTTTTGTCTCTGGAACTATACAGAAAGAAATGATTTACCAATTCCTAGTCCAAGAAGCAATAAATTAACAATTACCACTGGAATAGTTTATAAATGTGTATATATATATATATATATATATATTTGTGTATATGTGTATGTATGTATACATATTTGTGTTATATATGTATATTTATATACACATTTAATATAAACTACATATAATTATAAAAATTATATATAATATATTACATAAAACTAATATTACTCAGCCATCTAAAAGAATGAAATCTTGCCATTTGCAATTATGTGGGTGGAACTAGAGGGAATTATGCTAAGCGAAATAAGTCAGAAAAAGACAAATACTGTATGATTTCACTCATATGTGGAATTTAGGAAATAAAACAGATGAACATAGGGAAAGTGAAGGAAAGATAAAATAAAGTGAAAACAGGGAGGAAGGCAAACCATAAGAGACACTGAACTCTAGGAAACAAACTGAGGGTTGCTGGAGGGGAGGTGGGTGGGGGGAAGGGGTAATTGGGTGATGGGCATTAAGGAGGGCACTTGATGTAATGAACACTAGTGTTATATGCAATTGATGAATCACTAAATTCTACCCTGGTAATTAATAATACAGTGTATGTTAACTAAATTGAATTTAAATAAAGAAGTTAAAAATATATTTTAACTAAAGGGCACATAAATGAAGACATAATCCATATCTTCAATGCATTAGAGACTTTATGGGAGTCAGGTCTGGAGTTAGTGGTATGACAGAAGAAAACCTGTAAGAACTTAGTTATACAAGTTACAAAAATAAGATGAGATAACAGTTTGCAAGGGCTTTGAAAAGTTAAATGCATGCACATTAAATCTACTGTTATGTACTAGGATGAACTGCTTTAAAATGAAGCTAAACCATGAAGGAGAATTTTAGATTTTTCTCTATACTATATCCCACATTTCTGATGAGTTGTGCATTGTTCATCTTTCTCAGCATATTGGTCTATGTAGCTTTGTTCAAATTATCTTTTTCCCTGTCCAGATTGGCTAGCGTCACTGAGCAGAAAAGAAGTTGTCATTTTGTAACTATGAAGAGTCCAGCAGAAACTTTCAGTACCCTCAATAGGCAAAGCAAATCTACCTGCCTTCAAGATGGTCAATCAATAGTGTCTCATATACAAGGAGATATGAAATGAGTTTAGTCTGCTCATTGTTACGCTAAAATGACAACAAACAAATAACTCCATTTACTCTTCAACAATCTAAGTAGAATCAAAGTCCTTGCTTACATAAATCAAATTAATGAGGAAGTTCTCTGAACTCAGTGGTGACATTCATTTACTGGTTTCTATAGCATGCATTTATGAGTACTTACCATGCAACAGATACTGTACCAGGAGTACAGGAGACAGACATGGAGCAAGATAGACAGAAGGTCTGCCTTTATCAAACTTATTTTTTATTGTGGGAGACCTAAATAGGGTAAATATATAAAAAAACATAGTGATAAGTGCTATGGAAAAAAAAATTAAAGCAATAGAGAGAAATGATTATATTTTTTGATAGAAGGGTATTATACTTTTAGACAGAAGGCCATAGAAGAAGGCCACTCACTGAGAAGGTGACATTTGATTAAAGACCTGAGGGGAAAAATTAAATATACATGTATATAACTTAAAATAATATTATATATTAATACATATAATGAAGTATCTACATGACATAAATTCAGACAGTACATGTTAGAAGTATAACCAATTAATTTATTCTCCTGTTCAGTATTGTTAATTCAAGCATTACTTCTCTGAATTGACAGTCTATATACATAGTAGAGTCTTTAAGCAGGTAGCTTCTGTGTAGCTTTTTGATCAAAAACATTTGAAAATCAATAGTTACAGCAGGCATTGTGAGTTCTTAACCCAGTGCTTACTCAAACACCATCCCTTTTTTGCTCACTTCTACATTTAGAGGCTGGAAAATCTAAATGCTCCTTTTGACATGATTCCTTGGAGCCAGAATAGCTGCATGACACTGGCAGTTTAGATGGAAATACTTTTGATTTCTTGAAATACTATACTCTATGGCTCAGTCTCCTTTCTATTTGTTTTGTCTTTGAATACAGATAAGATACCTGGATTTAGGTAGATATTCTGGACCAGAGGGTGGCAAGGATGAAGAAAGACCAAGGAATCTGAGACAACATCACTGTTATCAAGCTGTTAAACCAGTAGCAGAAGCTGCTTTACTCAGACTCTTTTTTTATTCTTTGAGAAAAATACACCCATATTCATTAGGACTCCTATAATTCAAGTTTTCATTTACTTGTGACTAAAAGCTTATCTAACTTTTACAGACAGAAACACTAAGCCCATGCATCTTCACTGTTATGCTCTCATGCCTGCCATCATGTTAAAAAAAAGGTATTTCTGGCCCTAAGACTGACATGTTTTCCATGGTTCTTGAACTCATGGTACCTCACAAATGATAAACATGTCACTTTCATTACCCTTTTAATTTAAAAATATTCTTTGATTAGATAATACCCTTATTTCAGAGACAACTTCAACATCACAAAGGAAGAAAGAAGTTAAGTACAAACTTGGAAAACATATAATTATATTCTGATATTAAGAACCAGAAGAAACTTGACAATAGAAATATGTGATCAGCCACACAGGGCTCTGGTTTTAAATATTATCTTGACTAATGTTCAGTGACATCAAATAAATATGTCATGATGGATTAAGAAAGCCATTTCTATATGGATCTTGATATTTTGCTGTCTACAGATGTGTGAATCATCATTCAATTGTGCAAAGTTATTTAGTAGGTAGTGCTCCAGAAAAAAAGTATAACCACATATGGAGTATTTGCTGGCACTTATTGAGAAGAAAAATATTATTCTTTTGGTAAAATTAAAAAGGCATTTAAGCAACTATCACATTAATATAGGTTGCTATATACTGAGGATGTTATATATAAGACCCGTAGTAACCACAAACCAAAAATCTATCCTAGATACACAAAAAATAAGGAGAAAGAAATCCAAACATAACACTAAAGACAGATATCAGTCACAAGGGCAGAGAGCCAAAGAATAATGGAAAGAAAAGAACTATAAGAACAATGAGAAAACAATGAAAAAAATGTAAAAAAAAACTGTCAATAATCACTTTAAATGTAAATGGTCTAAATGTTGCAATCAAAACACATACAGTGACTGAATGGGTTAAAAAAAAAAAAGAATGTATATGCTGCCTACAAGAGACTCACTTCAGACCAAAAGACACATACATACTGACAGAGAAGGGATAGAAAAAGATATTCTATGCAAATGGAAACAAAAAGAAGGTTGGGGTAGCAACACTTATAGCAAACAAAACAGACTTTAAAACAAAGACAAGCGACAAAGAAAATATTGCATAATGATAAAGATATCAACCCAACCAACTGGATGGCAATTGTAAATATCTATACACCCAACATAGGAGTACCTAAATACATAAAGCAAATATTAACAGACGTAACAGAAGAACTCGACAGTAATACAATAATAGTAGGGAACTTTTATACTCCACCTATATCAATGGGTAGATCAGCCAGACAGAAAATCAATAAGGAAACAGTGGTCTTAACACATTAGAGCAGATAGACTTAACAGATATAGGCAGAACATTCCACCCCAGAGCACCAGGATATACATTCTTTTCAAATATACATGTAACATTCTCTAGGATAGATCATGTGTTAGGCCAAAATACAAACTCAATAAATTTAAGAAGATTGGAAAAAAAAAAGAGGAAATAAAAATATTCATGGAGACAAATGAAAATGAAAACACAATATTCTAATATCTTTGAGACACAAAAAAAGCAGTTCCAGGAGAAAAGTTTATAGTGATATAGGCCTACCTCCCGAAACAAATAAAATTTCAAATAAACAATCTAACCTTACACCTAAAGGAACTAGAAAAAAGTAGAAAAAAAGGAAAAAGTTAAGAGAGGGAAGGAAGTAATAAAGATCAAAGCAGAAATAAAAGAAATAGAAGCTAATAAATAAAAAAAGTAGAAAAGATCAATGTAATCAAGAGCTGTTTTCTTTTAAAGATAAACAAAATTGAAAACCTTTAGCCAGACTCATCAAGAAAAAAACAGAGGACCCAAATAAATAAAATTAGAAATGAAAAAGAAGAGGTAGCAATGGGCACCACAGAAATATAAAGGATTATAAGAGTCTACCATACAAAACTATATGCCAACAAGTTGGACAACTAACAAAAAAATAGATAAATTCCTAGAAACATAATTTCCAACACTGAATCAGAAAAAAGTTAAAAAAAATCTAAACAGACCGATTGCTAGTGACAAAATTGAATTGGCAATTTAAAAGCTCTCAACAAACAAAAGTCCAGGAACAAATGGGTTCACAGGTGAATTTTACCAAACATATAAGGAGTTATTCCCTATTCTTCTCAAACTATTCCAAAAGTAGAAGAGGAGGGAATGCTTCCAAATTCATTTTACAAGGCCAGTATATCCTGATACCAATACCAGACAAAGACACTACAAAAAAATAAAACTATGGGCCAGTATCTCTGATGAACATAGATGGAAAAATCCTCAACAGAATATTAGCAAACAGTATTCAATAATACATTAAAAGAATCATTCACCCAAATCAGGTGACGTTTATTCCAGGGATGCAAGTATGGTTCGATATACACAAATCAATCCATGTGATACATCACCCTGACAAAATGAAGAACAAAAACTATATGATCATCTCAATAGAGGCAAAAAAGCATTTAAAAATATTCCACATCCAATCATGATAAAAACTCTCAATAAAGTGGGTTTAGAGGGAACATACCTAAACATAATAAAGGTCATATATGAAAAACCCATAGATAACATAATACTCAATGGTAAAAAGCTGAAATCTCCTGCTCTAAAATCAGGAACAAAACAAAGATGTCTACACTCACTATTTTTATTCAACATGTTACTGGAATTCCCAGCTGTAGCAATGAGACAAGAAAGAAATAAAAGGCATCCAAATTGGTAAGTATTTGCTGATGACATGATACTATATATAGAAAACCCTAAAAACTCCACCAAAGAAGTATTAGAAATAATAAATGAATTCAGTAAAGCAGCAAAATACAAAATTAATATGCAAAAATCTGTTGCATTTCTATGCACTAGTAAAAAACTAGCAGAAAGAGAAACTAAGAAAATAATCCAATTTAAAATTGCATCAAAAAGAATAAAATACCTAGGAATAAATTTAACCAAGGAGGTAAAAGACCCATACTATGAAAACTATAAGAAATTGATGGAAGAAATTGAAGATGACAAAAACAAATGGAAAGATGTATCATGCTCATGGACTGGAAGAAGTAATATTGTTAAATAGTCTGTAATACCCAAAGCAATCTATATAGATTCAGTTCAATCTCTATCAAAAGACCAAAAGTATTTTTCATAGAAAATAATTTCAAAATATCTATGGAACCACAAAGGCCCCAAAGAGCCAAAACAATTTTGAGAAAGAAGAACAAAGATGGAGGTATCACAATCCCAGATTTTAAGATATACTACAAAGCTATAGTAATCAAAACAGGGCAGGGGATGGGCTACATGGATGATGGGTATTAAGGAAGGCACTTGTGTTGAGCAATGGGTGTTATATGTAAGTGATTCTACTCCAGAAACCAATATTACACTATATGTTAACTAACTAGGATTTAAATAAAAATTTGAAAAAGGAAAAGAAAAAAACATCATGGTCTGACACAAAAATAGAAAAATAGATCAACAAAACAGGATAGAGATCCCAGAAATAAACCCACACTTAATGGCCAATTAATGTACTACAAAGAATATACAATGGGGAAAAGATATCTCTTCAATAAATGGTGCTGAGAAAATAGGACATCTACAAGCAAAAGAATGAAACTGGACCACTTTCTTATAACACACACACACACACACATCAAAATGGATTAAAGACTTACGTGTGAGACCTGAAACCAAAGAACTCCTAAAAGAAAACACAGGCAGTAATCTCTTAGACATCGGCCTTAGCAACATTTTTAAGGATATGGCTCCTCAGGCAAGGCAAACAAAGGCAAAAATAAACTATTAGAACTAAACCAAAATAAAATGTTTTGGCACAGTGAAAGTAACCATGAACAAAACAAGACAATAACTTAGTGAATGAAAGAAGATATTTGTAAATGGTGTATCTGATAAGCAGTTAATATGCAAAATATATAAAGAACTCATATAACCCAACACCAAATAAAACCAAATAATCCAATTAAAAATAGGCAGAGAACCTGAATAGACATTATTTTTTCAATGAAGATATACAGATATCTAACAGGAACATGAAAAGGCATTCAACATCACTAACCATCAGGGAAGTGCAAGTCAAAATCACAATGAGATACCACCCCATACCAGTCAGAATGATAGTTTCAAAAAGACAAGAAATGTCTTGGCAAGGATGTGGAGCAGAGGAAATCTTCGTGCACTGTTGGTGGGCATGTAAATTGGTACAACCACTGTGGAAAAAAGTGTGGAGGTTTTTGAAAAAATTAAAAATAGAAATACCATACAATCCAGTAGTTCACTACTGGGTACTTACCCAAAGAAAACAAAAACACAAATTTGAAAAAAATATATGTACTTCTATGTTCATTGTGATATTATTTACAAATAGTCAAGATATGGAAGTAACCCGGGTGTCCATCAATTGATAAATGAGTAAAGAAGAAGTGGTAATCAAAAAATTCCCAACAAACAAAAGTCCAGGATCAGACGGCTTTGTAGATGAATTCTAATACGAATTCAAATGTTTAAAGAAGAGTTAATACCTATTCTGCTCAAACTATTCAAAAAAATAGAAGAGGAAGGAAAAATTCCAAGTTCATTCTATGAGGCTAGCATTACCCTAATAAAACAAAATACTAGCAAACTGAATCCAACAAAACATTAAAAAAGTCATTCACCATGATCAAGTGGGATTTATTCCCGGGATGCAAGTAGGATTTAATATTCACAAATCAATCATCATGAGGCATCACATCAATAAGAGAAAAGATAAAAACCATATGATAATTTCAATAGATGCAGAAAAAGCATTTGACAAAGTACAATATCCATTCATGATAAAAACTTTCAACAAAGTGGGTTTAGAGGAAACATATCTCAACATAATAAAAGCTGTATATGAAAAACCCACAGCAAACATCATACTCAATGGGGAAAAAGTGAGAGCTTTTCCCTAAGGTCAAGAACAAGTAAAGGATGCCCATTCTCAAAGCTTTTATTCAACATTGCTACAGCAATCAGACAACAAAAAGAAATAAAAGACATCCAAATTGGCAAGGAAGAAGTAATACTTTCACTCTTTGCAGATGACATGATACTATATATAGAAATCCCTAGACTCCACCAAAAATCTACTAGAACTGATCAATGAAAAAATTTGTAAGTATATAAAGTAAATTTGCAGTATATAAATCAATGTACAGAAATCTATTACATTTCTATATACTAATAATGAAGTAGCAGAAAGAGAGGTTAAGAAAACAATCCCATTTACTATTGCACCAAAAATAATAAATACCTAGGAATAAAGTTAACCAAAGAGGTGAAAGACCTATACTCTGAAAACTATAAAACATTAATGAAAGAAACTAAAGATGACACAATAAAATGGAAAGACATTTCATGCTCATGGATTGGAAAAACAAATATTGTTAAAATGTCTATACTACCCAAAACAATCTTCAGATTTAGTGCAATCCCTATCAAAATACCACCAGCATTTTTCACAGAACTAGAACAAACAATCCTAAAATGTGTATGAAAGTGCGAAAGACCCCAAATAGCCAAAGCAATCCTAAAAAAGAAAAACAAAACTGAAGGTATCACAATTCTAGGCTTCAAGTTATATTACAAAGCTGTGGTAATCAAAATGGTATGGTACGGCACAAAAATAGATACATAGAGCAAAGAAACAGAATAGAAAGCCCAGAAATGAAGCCACAATTGTATGGTCAATGAATATTCAACAAAGCAGGAAAGTATATCCAATAGAAAAAAGACAGTCTCTTCAACAAATGGTGTTGGAAACAAAACTGGACAGCAACATGCAAAAGAATGAAACTGCATCACATTCTTACATCATGCATAAAAATAAATTCAAAATGGATTAAGAACCTAAATGTCAGACCTGAAGACCTGAAACCACAAAAATCCTAGAAAAGAACACAGGCAGTAATTTCTGTGACATTGGCCATAGCAACATTTTTCAAGATACGTCTCCTGAGGCGAGGAAAATAAAAGCAAAAAGAAACTATTGGCACTATATCAAAATAAAAAGCTTCTGCACAGTGAATGAAACAATTAACAAAACCAAAAGGGAGCCTACAGAATGGGAAAAGATATTTCCAAGTGACATATCCAATAAAGGATTAGTATCCAAAATATAGAAAAAACTTATACAACTCAACATCCAAAAACCAAATAATCCAGTTAAAAAAATGGGTAGAAGACATGAACAGACATTTCTCCAAAGAAAATATACAGATGGCCAACAGACACCTGAAAAGATGCTCAACATCACTCATCATCAGGGAAATGCAAATCAAAACCACAATGAGATATTGGGGCGCCTGGGTGGCTCAGTTGGTTAAGCGACTGCCTTTGGCTCAGGTCATGATCCTGGAGTCCCGGGATCGAGTCCCACATCGGGCTTCCTGCTCGGCAGGGGGTCTGCTTCTCCCTCTGACCCTCTTCCCTCTCGTGCTCTCTGTCTCTCATTGTCTCTCTCAAATAAAAAAAGAAAAATCTTTAAAAAAAAAAAAAACTACAATGAGATATCACCTCCGACCTGTCAGAAATTGCTAAAATCAGAACACAAGAAGCAACAAGTATTGGTGAGGAAGTGGAGAAAAAGGAACCCCATGTACTGTTGGTGGGAATGCAAACTGGTGCAGCTACTGTGGAAAAGAGTATGGAGGCTCCTTAAAAAGTTAAAAATAGAACTACCTTAGGATCTAGTAATTGCACTACTGGGTATGTACCCCCAAAATAGAAAAACATCAATTCAGAGGGATATGTGCACCCCTATGTTTATTTCAACATTATTTACAATAGACAAATTATGGAAATAGCCCAAATGTCCATTGGTAGATGAATGGATAAGAAGATGTGATACACACACACACACACACACACTGGACTATTATTCAGCCATAAAAAAGAACGCGATTTTGCCATTTGCAACAACATGGAAGGATTTAGAGGGTATAATGCTAAGTGAAATAACTCAGAGAAAAACAAATACCATATGATTTCTCTCCTAATTAGAAGTTAAGAAACAAAACAAGCAAAGGAAAGAAGAGAGAGACAAACCAAGAAACAGACTCTTCAGTATACAGAACACACTGATGGTTACCAGAGTGGAGGTGAGTGGGGGGATGGGTGAAATAGGTAATGGGGATTAAAGAGCATACTTATCATCATGTGCCCTGAGTAATGTATAGAATTGTTGAATCACCATATTATACACCTGAAACTAATATAATGCTGTCTGTTAACTATAACTGGAATTAAAATTAAAAACTTAAAAAAAGAAGTGGTATGTGTATATATATTAAATTAAATTTTATACATATATATGTATATATACACAATGTAATATTATTGAGCCATAAAAAGGAATGAGATCTTGCCATTTGTAACATCATCAATGCACCTAGTGGCTATTATTCTAAGTGCAATAAGTCAGACAGAGAAAGACAAATACCAGATGATTTAACTTTTATGTGGAATTTAAAAAAATAAAATAAATGAACAAACAAACAAACTAAAAACAGAAATATACTCATAAAAACAAAGAACAAACTGGTGATTGCCAGAAGGGAGCAGGGCTGGGGAATGGGAAAAAAAAACATTTACAATATGCAAGGGAGTATAACATGTCTATACACTGTATGAAGTGAGAAAATTATACCACACATTGCTACATACCTTATTACACATTTACTTACGCAGTTCAGAAAAACTCCCTTCTCCAACCTTACATGTCTCCATCTTCCTCCTATCCTCATTTTTAGAGTCAGAATTATGTAAAGGGTGAGTAAAGGGTATCAAATGCATTTGCTTGACTTAAGAGGACAGAAATTGGATTTTAAATATTCTTTGTTGAATTATATAAAGTGAATGAATTATGTATCTATTGTTTTCTATAACTTCCAATTATTTGTTTTATCCAACAAGTGATATTGCTTCTCTTAAGTTTTCTAAAATTGGCTTGCCTTGAGTGTCATACTATTATCTATTGTGGAACATATTTGAAATAAGGCTTTGAGGATAAATAGTGTACTTGTTTTTTTATGACTATTTTACAGTCACTTCTAAATTGAAATGTACTTGCAAACAGAAACTTTAAAGAATCGATGCATCCGTGAAAATATTAAGGGAGTTCTGGACCTTCTTTCTCACTTTTGGAATTAGAAAGTCATTTAAAGTGTGTATGTGTGTGTGTGAGAGAGAGAGAGAGAGAGGGAGAGAGTATGCGTGTTTTACAAATTGTGTGAAATTGAAGTTAACTAGAAATGGTGACAATTAAGATTTCTCAATTAAATCTAAATTCTCTCTGTTATTTTTCAGCCTTTCTAAGACAGAGAAACTTAAATGCCTTTATTTCTGAGGTTCTAAGCAAGTTTCCATGGTAGGAGAAAAGTCTATATAGCTATATAGCTGTGTTTTTTAAAAATTTTCTTGGTCACGTGTGTTCATTAACAGCAAAAAATTCTGCCTGGGTGGCTCAGTCGGGTGAGCGCTGGACTCTTGGTTTTGGCTCAGGTCATGATCTCAGGGTCCTGGGATCCAGCCCCGCAAGGACTGGCTCCATGCTCAGCAGGGAGTCTGCTTGGAGATTCTGTCCCTCTGTCCCTCCCCCCTCTTTCTCTCTCTGTCTCTCTCTCTCAAATAAATAAATAAATCTTTAACAGCAAAAATTGAATGAAAGAGTTCTATACAGAAGAATAACCTAGGACCAACTGACTTAACCCCTGCCTCTTCTGTCATTGATTAACATTTCAGGACAATCTATACATACCAGATACCACTCACTCAAAATGAGTCAAGATAACTTTCTGAGAGTTATGAAGTCCAAATGTTCTGTGACGTTTTTTGGTACTTACTTAATAGCTACCTTTAAGCAATTTACTTGCAGTAGGCTTATCTGACTGGGTGAAGTCTGAAGTCTACTAGAATAGTAAATGTATATATCCTCAATATTTATTTCCGGAGCTATCTAATGAAATGTCATTGTTTCTTTAAACATGTATCAAATTATTCGCATCTAAAATTGTGATGCATGTTTCTAATAACCATATCACTATAATTTGAGCATCAATTAAAATCACTTTTGTTATAAAGATTCCTATTTTAAATATGCATATACAAGAAGTCCTTTCTACATGTCTGTTCTGCTGTTGGAGCTGCTTGCCATTTGTGCTACTTAGTATCACTTGATAAGATTGATTCAAAAGCAGAGGGTACCTCTTCCTCATGCAAATGGGAAGATTCTTTCCCAATGGCTAATATTTAGCAGAGGCCTGAGTTAGAGAACTGAGTATTGGTTCTAGGTCTTCCACTCACCAATTCTATGACTTTGAGTGGATGAATCAGTTTCTTTTCCTTAAAAATATACCAAGGTAAAAATACAAATTAAAGTACTATTGAAGTGTCACTCTGAATTATGATGAACAGGGTTTGTCATTATTGTTCCTTTAAGTGCTACACAGATACAGTGCAATATTATATTTTAAGTACTGTAAAAATGTAATATATCATCAAAACTATTTATTTGTGGGGTGGGAGGATTGAATGCATATAAGGTTATTCTGTGCAAATGTATTTCCCAAAACTTGTATTCAAAGATCAGAAACACTGACCATATATTGAAATGAACAGTTCATTTAGTCCACGTTACTCGTAGCCAGTAAATTCTCCGAGGGCTGCTGCAATTTTTACCATAATCACTATTTTACTCTAGTATCTGGTATGATGCCTAACATATAGTGGTTACTAAATATATACACACACATTATATATCCAATAATTGACTTGTCAGATGACTACACCTGTGAGTGAAAGAGGAAAAACTTTCCTTTCTCAATGTAGATATAGAGGTGGAGGATAAGGTTGGGGGTGAGGGTGTAAGTGAAAAATGAGACCAGTTGGTAGAACCAAGAGGAAATTAGTAAACTTAACTTTTTAAAAACATGCTCAAAAAGAGAAATATCTATATTGGTAATAGAGATTTCTTTATAATGAGACATGCTTAACAAAGGCTGATGGCCACCTGCCATGGCTATATTAGAAGGATTCACTGAGCTGGTTGGGATGGGGTACAAGGTAACATCTATGATCCTTTCTAAGTGTCAATGTATTTCAAACCACAATTAAAAAAAAAAAACCTCTTTGGATATTAGATAATTAAGATATTTGAAAAATTAGCTGGTCAGTTTAGTTAGTATAATTGATTTTGTCATTGTATATACCAATCCCAAGAGCATTTTCTACATCTGACAATTTTGCATGACTTATCATGGCATGAAGCAAAGAAATAAATTAGATTGTTAGGAAAGCGTAAGTACTAACTCTTTTTTTATAAGCAGTAGTCTTGTTTGTTATTTAGTGAATTGGAGCTTCCGGATGGGCATGCTGTCACATGACTAAATATTTTGTTGAAGAATTGACAGGGACCGGGGACTTCATGAACATGACTTCTCTTGACTTTAAAATCTTTCAAAAGATGCCCTTTGCCATCATAAGTGTTCTGGAGATAAAAGAGGGAGCTGGCTGACAACAAGCTGAGAGAAGCAGTCATTAGTTCTAAATGCTAAGTAATGGAACATAGCATTTTTCATCAAGAACCGCCAGGAGAAATGGCCCTTAAAATATCTACAGTGTCAAGTAACATAAATGAATAATTACCACGTGATAGATCCATAAAGTGGGTGCACAGAGGTTGTTTGGTATGACTGTAGTCTGCTCAAAATTCAGAGGGAATGACACTCATTCTTATTTAGGATTAGACTTTTACATACATGTCAGGGTTAACTCATAATAGTCAAACTACAATGAAATGTAGTCCTCATGAAATGCTTCAGATAAATGCGGTATTAAAAACTACAGTCATTAAAAAAAAAAAACCCACAGTCATTAAGTAAGATAGGTGAGAGGAACTTTAGAGATCAAAACCCTTTTTATCTCATATTTCAGGTAACAAACCTGAAGCTGTGATCGATTAAGTGGCTGGGGTAAGTTCATGTAGTAGGTTTTTAACAGGTCTATTTGTCTTTAGTCTCAACCCAATACACCTTTAACTATTACATAGCAATTTACTAAAGGTTAATATGGTTAATTAAACAGCCTGAATTAACTAAATGACATATTTCGGTATAACAGGGGAAACTGGTCTTGCTCATTTGATCAATGACTATTTTAAGCTTAAACTTTTGTTGAAAAAAAGCTTTGTACTTCTCAACAACCCTAGAAATTTTTGCGTATACAGTAGCAGGCATTTGTATCCCACAGATTATCCAGAAGATAAATCTGTTGACCTATGAATATACAGGTGTTAGCGGTTGTGATGTCATGTGTGGGACATACTTGGACATCACAATATGACGTTTCTTCCAAATTGCTGGACTTGTGGTTATATGTGGAGCTTTTGATCTTTTTTCTCAGGGTTAGAGTGAATAATAACACAGCAGACTTTGTAAACTAACATGATTCTTTCTCCTCCTGACCCCATCATTGACAAAACTGAAGGAAGCCACAGAATTCATTTTTCTATTTGTTGAAACTCACTAATTTTTTTAGAGAAAAAAAAAAAAGCTCGAAGCAAAACAAGACAAAACACACCTGACCCTTGAGAAAACAAGTATACAACCTGATAACAGTGAAGTGTGACTAGAAAATAATGAGTCAACTGAACTTAAAAGGAATGAACTAGGTCTGTACGTGTCAACAAGGATATAGTTTAAAAATATAGTGTTAAGGGTGACAGCCCTCTCAGGTCTCCCCCCTCCTCAGGAGCTTTGTACTATCACTGCTATCACTCAACAAACCCTGCTTGGCTGCCTACCATTCTGTCTGGTCTACTTCATTCTTTACAGTGGTGTGACCAAGAACCATGGGCACCAACAGAGAAATAAAATCCTGTAACATTTATGGGCGCTCGTCCTGGATCTCCACCATTGTTAAGGACAACTAACTGTGAGTAGTGGGCAGCAAGTCTCTATCTCTCTCTCTCTCCCCATTTTGTTTGTTGAAACCATGGGTGCACATCAGCCATGTAAGAGCAATTAGTACAGCTCTCATTCTCAAGTCTCATGTGACAGGCTCTCTGTGCTCCTTTCTGACTGATCCCCCAGCAGAAGTTGGGAATGTTGGCTTGGTAAGGACTCAAAACTTTTGGGCCAGATTACCGGATGTGAGGGACCTAGGGAAAACTGAGCAGCAATTGAAGGGCCTGACCAAGGCTATCCTTGGGGCACCCAAAGGCTCTTGGAGGGACCTGGTTCCTTACTTGCCTATCCGGGCATCCAGAGAGAAACCCCTCCACTACTCTTTTCTCAGCCGATTCTTCCTGTAGGAGAATGAGTGAGAAAGCCCTGGACAGTCCCCCAGACATTCTCTTGCGAGTGGTTCAGGTGGCCTTCATGGGATCTCACTCACAGTTCCCTGTTACTGCGAGGAACAGTCTCCTGTTTCTGACTCCTCCTATGCTGGGCATTACTAGGACACTTGAACTGGCTACACCACCTATGTGAAGGAATGGCCAAGCAGGGCAAAAGAACTAAGATCTAAGGGACCTCCCAGGGAGGGGTGGATTTCCTTACCCTGGGTGCCCCATCTTGTCCCTCCGTGTGGCTACACCAGACAGAACAATTCTATTAAAAGATGATTAGGTGGCTATGCCAGACAGAACAACTCTACTAAAAAAAGTCTAGTATATCCATTGACTTCTAAGGGAGTCTTAAGGGTGGGGGAAACCAGGGTTGCTCTCCAGAGGTAGGGCCAGGCCTGGGTAAGTGTGACTACTCCCAGCACCTCAAAGAGAAGACAGGGGCTCTGGCTGTCAGTTGTGTGAGTAGCTAGGGCCACACATCAGGAAAAGATGAGGAGGAACTGAGGTGGGAGACTCCTTTTCCTCTCTTCTTGTAGATAGGTAATTCCCTGACCAAGACACTTACTCCTTTAGAGTCCCTTCCTGGCATTATAGGCTATAGGAAAAGTATCAGACCTATAAATCACTCAATATCATTTACTCTGATGCCTTCCTGGTTTTAACTGAACTAAGGCAACTCATTTTCTTTTGTTCTGGGTCATGGCCACAATACAAGTTGAAGGATGAGACATGGCCACCTGATGGACTTTGCCTTCCTGGTTTTAGCTGGGAAAAGGCGACTCATTTTCTTTTGTTCTGATCTCAGCAATGTAGGATTGATCCCAGTCTCCTGACTGCTCTCTTCCCTCCTGCCCCCCCCCCACCGGCCCCCGCACTGCGGGAGACAGCAAAGGAACACCACATCCACATCGGAAGTTGATAGGCAAGTGGAGTCTGCAGGGGAATCTCCACCCCTGGTTCCATCCTTCCTAGGGTAAGGTTCCCATACACCTTACAGATCCCACAACTTTCTTTTGTTGGAAAGGTTTTTTGGGCATAACAGGACACTGTCGCTCGTGGATACCAGGATATGGAGAAATAGCATGCGCCCTCTATCGTTTGATCAAGGACACCCATACCTGTCCTGCCCTATCCTGGAACCTCTACCTGTGCTTGAGGGCTTTACCCTCTGCAAGAACAGGTAGTGCTGGAAGGGGGACCAAGGGGAGGTGCTGCTATAAGACCTGAGATGAAGGGGGCCTCAAAGTTTTCCAAACTTGGATGTAATGCTCTTGTTAAATCAAACCCTCTCTGAAGCAGTAAAACATGGGATTCTGGCCACTGCCAAAAGATACGGGGATCAAGGGACAGATGAGCCCATGGGTGGCTTCAATTTCTAACTGGAGCCCAGGCTGTACCTCCTCAAGACTGCAACTGGGATCCTCTCAAGACCCCAACTGGGACCCTAACAATCCCCTTGGAAACTGGTATTGCCATCACTTCTAAGCCTTCACCATAGAGAGAATGAGCAGTATGAGGGCTTCTCCCTCATTCATTTAAAGGGTTTATGGCTATAATTGGAACCAACTGTGGTTGGTCTACCTTGGGACGGAGACTTTTAGGGATATTCCCAAGCATCTGCCGAAACTTCCCCTTTGTTTGGGGGAAATTCCCTGTCTCCTCTGGCCTGACATGGACCTCATATTTCCACTTTGGTGGAAAAAACATGGCGTCTGTTCATCTGTCAGAGCTGACGAGGTTTAGAGCCAGGAATGATTTTGTCTAGGTTTGCTGAAGGTCAAATAAGCTTGCATTAAAATGGCAGTTAATCTTGTCTATCTCAAAGTTTTCATGGGTAATTGTTAAGAAAGTTTTGCTTGGATGATAAATGGGGTTACATGTAGGTCTTTTCCAAATAGGCTTAATGCCTGAGAACCCATAACTCCCTTAGGTAGAGATATTAACTCTCATGTTAATATCTAGGATATCATCAAAGGATATCTAGGTCTGTTGGTAAATTAACTGTCAACCCAAAATCAGGAAGAAAACCCAACAGTTTTCTTAGATTGAGAGAGGCTCTCATATACACAGCTATCTCCCTCTGTTCTCCTGAGGCTGAGATCATTCTTAAAGACCCAATCTGCCCCAGATATTTGGAAAAAATTGCAAAAGTTGACTGTTGGCCCTGAGGGGACCCTAGAAGAGCTCTTACGAGCTGCCAGTGGGTCTTTTACAATTGGGACCAAGAGGAGAGTGAGGAATAGAAGCTAAAGAGGAAGGCTGAGGCTTTGGTTATGGCCTTGCATGCCGTTGCCAGCTCAGCCTTCCAAGGCTCTGGCACCAAATGCCATCTCTCTGGCCACGGACATCGGAAGTGAGAATGCTTCCAGTGGCAAAAACCAAGGCCCTGTAACGCTTGTCCCACTTGTGGAGGGGGTCACTGGAAATCTGAATGCCCTTGGGGACCTCAATCTGCAAGGGCTCAGGTGGCCAGTGCCCCTGATCGAGACTGATGGGGCCTGGGGTTCTACGTGGTGGCTTCTCCAAAACATTTCACTATAGGGAACCCAGAGCCTCAGCTGATTTTGGAAATAGAAGGAAAACCAGTCAATTTCCTTCTTGATACTGGAGCCACCTTTTCTGTTCTACTCTCCGCCCTGGCCCAGCCATCCAGCCGCAGTGCTGTCATTAAGGGCGTCCCTGGGTGACCCATGGCCAAATTTTTGCTCACCTTCTGGGATGTACTTGGGGAGATCTAATCTTCTCTCACGCTTTCGTAATGCCTGAGAGCCCCATACCTCTCTTAGGTAGAAATACTTACTCTCGTACTGATAGCCCCTGGGCAGACTAGCAATTGCCTCCCCTTGATAGAGGCTGATATTAATCCCCAGGTCTGGACAACTCAGGCTGAAATGGGTTGGCCTTTATATCAGTGCCCGTTCCCATACACCTTACGGATCCCACAACTTTCTTTTGTTGGAAAGGTTTTTTTGGGCATAACAGGACACTGTCGCTCGTGGATACCAGGATATGGAGAAATAGCCTGAGCCCTCTATCGTTTGATCAGGGACACCCAGATGGCCGGTACCCATCTATTAATATGGGATCCAGACTCAGAAAAAGCTTTTAAAAATCTCAAGAGGGCCTTGCTCAGAGCCTCAGCTTAAAGTCTTCCTACCATGAGGGCTAATAACTTGTATGTGACAGAAAGAAAGGGAATGTCCTTGGGCCTCCTAATCCAGGCCTGGGGAGCAGCTCAACAGCTGGTGGGATATTTAAGCAAAGAGCTGGATCCAGTGGCTTGTGGCTGGCCAGCATGTCTTAGGGCACTGGCCGCCCTCTTGACTCCCTTAAGCTATGAAACTAACTCTGGGACAGGAAGAACGTGTGACATTTGCCAGAAGAATAACCCATTCTCCCATCCGCAAAAACCCAGAGGCATACAGTGAGTAGAAAGTTAGCCTGGGGAAGACTTCACACATGCCTAAAATGCATGGTACAGGTCTCTCCTGGTTTGGGGAGATACATTCATGCACAGGGTTGAGGCCTTCCCCTATAGAACCAAAAAAACCCTCAAAGGTAATAAAGGCACTAATAAATCCCTCAGTTTGGACTTTCCCAGTCCCTTCAGAGTGATAACAGAGTATCCAAGGTTTTGGGCACTATCACTTACACTGTGTCTGAAGACCTCAATCTTTGGAAAAGTGAAGTAGCCCAAGAAGCAAGTCAAAATTGGGTGTCCCTACTCCCTATTGCCTTACTCCAAATTAGGAACACCCCCAAGAAAAAGGGGTTGAGCCCCTTCGAGATCTTATATGGGAGACTCTTCTTTGTAAATGACCTGCTGATAGACAAGGAAGAATTTGATTTGATAAATCATTTCATTCCTCTTGTAAGGAGCTTCCCAACTCCTAGCCCCAGAATAAACAGCCTGTCCCATTTCACCCGGGGGAACTAACTGCCTGTAGAGCTGGTCTGGGAAGGCCCCCATACAGTGATTTTAGCCACTCCAACAGCAGTCAAAGTGCCTGGATCCACCATTGAGAGTCAAACCCTTGTCCCCAATGGTGCCTAAAAACAAGAAACCAAAATCCCTCTGTGAACCCAGGGAGGACCTCAAACTAGTCTTGAAGCAACAAGACACAGATAAGTCTTCTTAAATGTTACTTTCCCTATATCCCATCAAAATCATAATCCTTATTGCATTCCTTTCACCGGTCCTCTCCTCACAGTGTGTGGAGAGTTCACTAAAACATCTTCTATCTCTTTGCTGGACCCCTGGTTATACTTGGTCTGCATTGTGCTTTGGGCCTCGCCTCCTAATACTGTAACCCGATTTATATCTTCCAGAATAAAGGTCATCAAACTCCAAATGGTGATTCAGATGGAGTCTCTCATGGATGTCAAACCAGACCTCTACAGGGGACCCCTTGATAGATCAGGGCGAGAGGAACCCTGATGGCGGCTCCATCCAATGCCCCTGACCAGCAGGAAGTAGCTACAATCAGTTGTCCCCTTTCTTCCCTAACAGCAGTTAGGGTTAACTCTTCAGAGAGGGGGAATGATGAAGGATAGCTGGAAGGCCGGCAGGCAGGGACAAGGTCCCCCCCCCCCCCCCCATAAGACAAAATCACCCTTAAAGGATTTTATACCACCCTGGAAGGAGCCTCCATCCTTTCCCATGTGATAGATAGGGGACTATAACATGATTGGAAGACAGGCACAGGGAGGGTTAATCAGATTAAAGCAGCCCGCTAACAAGCCCATAAAAACCCCTAGACTTAGAAACTCCAGTGGTAACCCTCTAGGGTCCCCTCCCTCCTTGGGAGCTTTGTACTATCACTTTGTTATTGCTCAATAAACCTTGCTTTGCTGCCCACCAAAATACATATATATGTATATATATTTATCATTTATATTTATATTTATCATTTATATTTATATACATATATAATACTAATAAAAAGAGGCAAGTAACAAAAATATTGTTATTTATGTATGTCATTTGTTGTCATTTATATTGTCATTTAAAATATAAATCACAAAACAATATTACATTTTTAATGGATACTTTTACTATGAAAAGGTGCAGAATAATATTAGAAGTACATGAACCAAGTTCATAATACTCAGACAGACAAAGCGGGGTCCAGATAAAATCTAAAAAAGGTTTTGCAACCTTTTATAATATTCTAAATTAAAAAGGGAATACATCACATGTAGTCATATCTATATGTTCATTCAGATATATACTATATAGAATTATGTATAGTAATTATAGAGTATGTTTCAGATGGATGGATAGACAAATAGATATGACTAAGGTTTTAGTCTCTGCAACCAGACTTGCTAAGCTTGAATCCCTCTGCCTCTAGCTGTGTGATTTTGGACAAGTTAACTAACTGCTCTGAACTTCTATTTCCTCATTTTAAAATGCTGATGATATTAGCACTAACTTCATTGGCTTATTGTGAGTTTCAATTAATTTATATATTTAGGTGTTTAGAACAGTGACTGGAATATGGCAATTCACAAATATTGTATACAATCATCATTTTACAAACAGAAGAGAAAGCCCTGGTGGCAGATAGAGTAAGTATGAATGGTTACTTCTGATTTGTGAAATACAACTGTATGGTAGCTTGAAGTATTGTTCACAAATATTCATTGCCCTTTTCTAGGAGATGATGAGTCTTCTCCATTTCCTTGCCATCTGTCTTCACCTTGTGATTTGCCTTGGTCAATGAAATGGGAGGAAAATTAACATGTCTCTTCTGAGCACAATCTTGAAAAACCAGTATGTGATCCACATTTAGTGTTTAAATTATAATACATCTATGAGGCTTGTAAATGTTAAAATTACAATAAATCTATTTGTTCCTCAACAAATATAACTCTCACCCATTTTTTCCCAGCAAACTTGGTTGGGTATCAGGCACAACAGACTTGAGCTAGGTACTTCGGATGCAAAGAAATACATTCCAATCTCTGTTCCCAATGTGTAGATAATGTGGGGGAGGGAAGTAGTTATGCTTACAAATAAGTAAATTAAGACATATATTTAAAACATGATATTAAGTGCATTTTTTTCTAACGGTCTCATACTTTCCTGAGGTTCAATAGGAAGGACAATGGGTGACAGGTGAACAGGAAAATCCAAATAACAGGTTATCCTCATAGGTGGTCCCCAAGCTGGCTCTGCAATCAGTAGCCCATTACGCACCTCCAAATAAGATTATTTGTAAAGAGGCGGCCAGAGATCGGGGAGAGGAGATCGGCGAGGTTTTCCTTGAAGAGAATTGTTAGAAAAGTGTGTTCCTCCCCTTTCCCCGAACCCTACCCCCCACCACCTCAAGACAAGTGAAAGCAGCACTCAAAGACCAGCTTGAAAAGCTTGACAAGACACCTGGAGTCTGATGGGATAGTGACTCCAGCGATTCTTGCCAACAAACCATCTCTGTGAGAAGCTGGCTGAAGTGGTTTGGCTTGCAGAGCAAAGACAGAACAACATAATAGGAGCAGTCTGCAATTCTAGAGTTTAGAAAGACAAAGGGAGTGGGATTTTCGGGTGGGAAAAGAGATTGTGAGAGAGAGCAGAACTCAGTCATCTGAAAAGACCGCAGCGCCAAAGGAGGGACCTGATGGCGTGAAGTGACTCTGGCAGTCCACCAGGGGGCGCACTGCTCCTGCAAGCGATCGGTGCCCTGGTGGGTGGCTGCGAGATTAGGATACCGGCAAACAACAGGCAGTAACACCTGAAGGGGATCAGACTATGCCTCCCTAAAATATGCCATTTTGGAATAATGATTATTTTAACCTGAAGACATTTAAGATTCAACAGATGCAAAAAAAATAATAATAATAAAAGGTTTCTTTGAAAAATCCATTACCTGACTAAAAGCAACAATTTCTGGGAAATAAGGCTACCATAAATTCCTCTTCAGGGCATATCTACCTCTAGAGGGGGAGTACATGGATCAGACCTACTTCAAATCCCTTCTCCAGAGGAGTTTTATGGCCCTGAGGAAATGGAAAGACCACTTAGACCTACCTGTACAGACAAACACTATCATATTTGTTTTTCCATCATCTACTAAGTTAAGTATATAAACCCCAAATTCTAACCATCCCTTGGTTTACTTATCACTGAGTTTCTCCTGGGTGTATTGGTGCTGTGTGAAAAAACGGTTGCCTTTTCTCCAGTTAATCTGTCTTTTGCCAGTTTAAGGGCAGGGCCCTATCCTCTGAATTTAGGCGGATAAAGGAAACTGGTTTTTTTTCATCCTCTACCTATCCCAGAGATTAAAGGGGCAGAATCTGGACATCTGTCACACAAGTGCCAGACCAGAGAGACTTGGCCTTCTCTGCAAATCCTCCTTCTCTCCAGTGCCTGACTCAGAGTGCTACTAGTGAGTGGGTGGGAGGGGAAAACACAGAGACAAGGAAAGGGTACGAGCCACCTCCATCCCTCCACAGTCGAGCCCCAGGTGAAACAGGGAGTATGTAGTTTTACATTAGTCCAGACTGGCTTTTCTTCTTCCTGTGAAGAAATTATTCACATGAAGTGAACAATGCTAAGTGTACAGCTAGATGACTTTTATATATCTCTACATGTGCATAACCACCACTCTGATCTGCTGAGTAAATAGCCATTAAACTGATCTCTTTCACTCTAGAAGGCTAACACCTCTTGACTTTACACAAATGGAATCAGAGTATCCAATCTTTGTATCCAGCCTTCTTTCCCTAGATAATATATCTGTGAGTGTCATCCAGGATGTTGTATGTATCAGTGGTACTTTTTTATTGTTGTAATGAATAAAACTGCTATGAACATGTTTGTACAAATGTTTCTCTCAGCGGCCTGCCCAGGAGAGGGGCTGAGTCATAGAAGACCACATTTAACATTAGCAGATGCTGTCAAATAATTTCCCTAAGTGATGTGAAAATTTACACTGCAATTAGCAGACTTGGAGAATTCCAGTTGCTCTACTTCTTCACTTTAAAATTTTTATATTTGATAGTCTTTTAAATTTGAGCTATTTTGTAGTGGAAACATATTGCATTTCCCCAATAAGTGATGATGTTGAACACTTTTTTATGCATAATGATCATTGCTTTGTAAATGTGTGTCTGCACGCACTTGTGTATATTCTCTGCTAATCCTTTGGCCATCTTGACCATTTTTATTGCCGTTTGTCTTTTGTATTTATTTATAGTTCTTTATATACTGAGGATATAAATCCTTAGTCGGATATATAGATATAAAATCGTAATATTTTCCCCAGTGTATGGGTTGGCTTTTCATTCTCTTAGTGGTCTTTTGACGAACAGAAATTCTTAATTTTAGAGAATTCTATTTTAACAATTATGATTAGTCATTTTGTGTACTGGTTAGAAAGTCTTTGTCTATCCCAAGGTCACAAAACTAATCTATATTTTCTTCCAGAGGCTATATTATTTTATATTTCTCACTGAGGTGTTAGATCCAGAGCAAATTAATCTTTGTGTAGTATATGAAGAGGCATCCAAATAAATTTTCCCCTTGTAGATATTGAATCGATCCAGCACCTTTTATTGAAAAGATCATTCTACCACACTGAGTCATAGTAGCACCTTTGTCAAAAATCAGGTCTGTTTCTGGACTATTCTGTTTCATTGTTTTATATGTCCATCCTTGTCTAATGCCATATTGTCTGACTTATTTTAGCTTTATGGTAAAGTTTGATATTGATAATGCAAATCCTCAAATTTTGTACTTCAAAAATATTTTGGTTATTTTAGAACCTTGGTATTTTCAAGTAAATATTTAAATAGCTTTAGATAAGACTTTTAATTAATGAAAATGAGACATTTGATGTCTTAACAAGACCAGAAAAATTCTGGAATCTCTTTAACATACAGGTGTGGAAAAAAGATAAAACAAATTTGAAAGTTAGTGAATAAAATAAGTACTACTTTTTACTTATACCCCATCAAGTCCAGCTCATTCAATAACAAAATTGTAATAATATCACAAATCTCACAGGAAAATTGTATATAATTAGCTATATATTTGAAGAGAAGGAAGAAAATATTACAACTCAGAGTACTTATGAGGTATAAATAAGCCTTGAGGTATAAATAAGCCTCAACAAACAACTAAACTGTAAGAGAAATTTATTTTATGAAATAAGATATAAGGGATATGAGAGAAAAATATAGGAAATGTAATCAGTAGAACTTAACAAAGGGTAGAGAAGTCTCCATTACAGAACCATTTCACTGTTATTCAAAATGAAGACTAAGAGGGGCGCCTGGGTGGCTCAGTTGGTTAAGCGACTGCCTTCGGCTCAGGTCATGATCCTGGAGTCCCAGGATCGAGTCCCACATCGGGCTCCCTGCTCGGCAGGGAGTCTGCTTCTCCCTCTGACCCTCCTCCCTCTCATGCTCTCTGTCTCTCATTCTCTCTCTCTCAAATAAATAAATAAAAGCTTTAAAAAAAAAAAATGAAGACTAAGAGCTTCCAGGTCAAGATGGCAACATAGGCAGATCCTGAACTCACCTCCTCCACAGATGCACTAAGTCTATACCTATTTGTAGAGCAATTCATCTTGAAGAAGAATTGAGGGCTGACTGAACAGCTTCTGCATAACAAAAGATAGAGAAGCCACATGAAGAAAGGCAAGAAAGACAGAAGAAACTCCCACTCCTAATGCTGAGAACTGCAGTTGGGAGGGATAGTACTGAGGGACTCAGAGCAGATTCATCTGCCTTGGGGCACAGGAAAAAAAAGCCATGGTTTAAAAGAGCAACTAGAATATAAAGCAACTAGCCCTAGAACCCTGCCAAATGTGGGGGAGCTACTAGAACTCTCTCCAGGCCAGAGGGGGCTGCCAAATGCCGTAGTTATATTCCCCCTACACCTTCATAGTGCCGACAGGAGTAGGGTCTGGGTGCCCTAGCCAGCTTATCGCCTCAGTGAGCCCCGAGCCCCTGGCTCACACCAGCCCAAGCTGTCCCACCAAGCTTGGTGGCACACACTGGGACACACTGATCAGAGCTTCCTACAGTTCCAGCCAGCTCACCAAGGTGACACAGGTGAAAAGCACTGCAACATTTCAAGCCCACACCACTTTGGCTCCAGCTGCCCTACCAGGGTGGCCCCTGTGTGGAGTGCCTGGGATCCCCTGGCACATGCCCACCTTGGCTCTGGCTCCTGATGGGGCACCTCCTGTGTGAAGCACCCCAGGACATCCCAGCCTGAATGCAGCTCTGGCTCCAGGTAACCCACAGGGTGCCCCCTAGGGGAGTGTCCCAGGACCCCACATTCCCCCGCCCAAGCCATGCTGGCTTCAATTCCAACCACCCTGCCAGGTTGCCTGCACTGAGCATCCCAGGACACCACAACCTGCACCTACTTTAGTTTCAACTGTCTTGTCAGGGTGCCTTCCATGTGGAGCACCCTCGGACTCTCAGCTTGTACTTACTTTAGCTTCAGCTGTCTTCCCAGGGCACCCTCCATGCAGAGAGCTCAGACTACACTGGCCAGTGCTCACTTCAGCTCTAGCCATCCCACCAGGGTAACCCCAGCACACAGTGCCCCAGGACCACCAGCCCGTGCCAGCCACAGTTCCAATAAACCAGCCAAAATCACCAGGCAGACACAGTCTACACAGGGGACACCCAACACAAGACCATTTCTTCAGTTTAGGAGAAGTACCTGTTCTGCCTAATTTATTTATTTATATATATTTGAGAGAGAGTGCGAGTGCACAAGCAGGGGGAGGAGCCGAGGGGAGGGAGAGGGAGAGAATCCCAAGCAGACTCTGCTGAGCACGGAGTCTGATGTGGGTCTCCATCCCATGACCCCGAGATCATTACCCAAGCAGGAACCAAGAGTTGGTTGCATAACCGATTATGCCACCCAAGCACCCCTGTTCTGTCTAATTTATAGAAATAAACAGTTGTACAAAATGAAGAGACAGAGGAATATGCTCCAAACATACTGGAGATCTGGACAAAACCTCAGAAAAAAAATTAAATTAAATGGAGATAACCAATCTACCTGATAAACAGTTCAAAGTAATGGTCATTAAAATGCTTGCTGGACTGGAGAGAAGCATGGATGAACTTAGCAAGAACTTCAAAAAGAGAGAAAATATAAAAAATAACCAGAGTTGAAGATACAATAATTCAAATGAAAAATACACTAGAGGCAATTAACAATAGATTTCAGGACGCAAAAGAACAGATCAGTGATCTGGAAGACAGGGTAATGAAATGCATTCAAGCTGAACAGGAAAAAGGAAAAAATAATTTTAAAAAATGATAGGTTAAGAGATCTCTTGGACAGGAGTGCTGGCTCAGTCAGTAGAGCATGCAACTCTTGATCTGGGGTTGTGAGTTCGAGCCCCATGTTGGGTATACAGATTACTTAAAAATAAAATCTTAAAAAAAGAGAGAAAATAAAATCTTAAAAAAAAAAAAGAGAGAGAGAGAGAGAGATCTTTTGGACACCATCAAGTAAAATAATAGCTGAAAGCCTCCTTAACCTGGGAAAGGAAACAGTCATCCAGGTTCAGGAATCACAGAAAGTTCTAAACAAGATGAACCCAAGGAGGTCCACATCATGCCACATAATAATTAAAATGTCAAAGATTAAAGGTCAATTTTAAAAGGCATCCAAATTGGTAAGGAAGAAATGGCAAATAACATCAACCAAAACACTATTAGAAGTAATAAATGAATTCTGTAAAGTTGCAGGATACAAAATTAATATACAGAAATCTGTTACACTTCTAAACATTAATAATGAAGTAGCAGAAACAGAAATTAAGAAAACAATTCCATATATAAGTGCACCAAAAAGAATAAAATACCAAAGAATATATGTAACTAAGGAAGTGAAAGACCTATACTCTGAGAACTATAAAATGTTGATAGAAGAAATTGAAAATAATGCAAATAGAAAGATATCCCATGCTCATGGATTGAAAGAAGTAATATTGTTAAAATGTCCATACTGCCCAGAGCAATCTGGGTTTAATGCAATCCCTATCAAAATTCCAGTAGTATTTTTCACAAAACTAAAACAAATAATCCTAAAATTTGTGTGGAACCACAAAAGACCCCAAAGAGCCCAAGCAATCTTGAAAAAGAAGAACAAAGCTGGAGGCATCACAATTACAGCCTTCAAGATACACTACAAAGCTGTAGTAATCAAAACAGTATGGTACTGGCATGAAAACAGACACATAAATCAAGAGAACAGAATAGAGAGTCCAGAAATAAACCCACACTTATATGGTCAATTAATCTACAACAAAAGAGGCAAAAACATAAAATGGGAAAAAGATAAACTGTTCAATAAATGGTGCTGGGAAAACTAGACATCCATATGAGAAAGAATGAAACTGGACCACTTTCTTATACCATACACAAGAAGAAACTCAAAATGGATTAAAGATCTAACTAAATGTGACTTGAAATCCTAAAACTTCTAAAAAAAAACATAGATAGTAATCTCTTTGACATCAACCTTAGCAACATTTTTCTAAATATGTTTCCTCAGGCAAGGGGAAAAAAAGCGAAAACAAACTATTGGCACTAAAAAATAAAAAAGGTTTTGCACAGTGAAGGAAACCATCAACAAAACAGGAGAGAAATCTAGTGAATGAGAGAAGATATTTGCAAATTATGTTATATGATAAGGGGTTAATATCCAAAATATATAAAGAACTCATTCACCTCAACACCAAAACAAACAAAAAAACCCCATAAATAATCCAATTAAAAATGGAAAGAGGACTTGAATAGACATTTTTCCAAAGAAGACATACAGATGGCCAACAGACACATGAAAAGATGCTCAACATCACTCATCATCAGGGAAATGCAAATCAAAACTACAATGAGATATTTCACCCCACACCTGTCAGAATGGCAGATATCTCAAAGACATGAAATAATAACTGTTGGTATGAAAGTGGAGAAAAGGGAACCTTCATGCACTGTTGGTGGGAATGCAAATTGGTGCAGCCTCTGTGGAAAACAGTATGGAGTTTCTTCAAAAATTTTAAAATAGAAATACTATATGCTCCTGTAATTCCACTATTGGGTATTTACCCAAAGAAAACAAAAACACTAATTCTAAAAGAGACACGCACCCCTATGTTTATTGCAGCATTATTTACAATATCCAAGATATGGAAGCAACCTAAGTATCCACTGATAGATGAATGGATAAAGAAGATATGGTATATGTATACAATAGAAAATTACTTAGCCATAAAAATAGAATGAGATCTTGCCATTCATGACATGTATAGGGTATGATGCTAAGTGAAATAAGTGAGACAGGGAAAGACAAATACCATCTGATTTCACTTATATGTGAAATCTAAATAACAAAAAGACAAGCAAACAAAAGCAAAAACAGACCCATAAATACAGAGAATAAACTGATGGCTGCCAGAGGGCATGGAGGGATAGGGATGGGAAAAATAGAGAACTGAGAGGTACAGTCATCCAGTTATGGAATCAGTAAGTCACTGGGATGAAGGGTACAACATAAATAATATAATCAATGGTACTGTAATAATGCTGTATGGTGACAGATGGGAGCTACACTTGTGATCAGCACAACATAAGGTAGAGAGTTATTGAATCACTATGTTGTACACCTGAAAACAATGTATCACTGTGTGTCAACTACACTTCAATTAAAAAAGAAAGAAAGAAAGAAAAAGAAAAACAGAGAGAGAGAGAGAGAGAGAGGAGACTCCAGAGAGCTCACTTGTCCATTTCACCATGGGAGGAGGACACGGCAAGAAGTCTGCAACTCAGGAGAGAGCCCTCACCCATCCATGCAGGTATTCACATCTCAGACTTGCAGCCTCCAGAACTGTGAGGAGTAAATGTCTGTTGTTTATTTAAAAAATAAATAAATAAGGCCATGGTCAGCTCCAGTGTTCCATGCTCTCTTATCATACATCTCTATTACTTTCTAATAGAAGACATACTCTGTATTTCTAAGAAATTCTGAAAATCTTAGAGAAAAACCTATTGTGCTCATCATAATCTCACAATACAGACAGTATCTATAAAAACTTATTTTAGAAAAATAAATATAAGCAGTTTTTTATTTAATATTTATTTTGAAAATGTACTGTGTGCCAGGCACACTTTAAAACATTTGGGATATGAGGGTGAGCAAACAAGCAAAATCTCAACCCCAGTGGAATAGAATAGAGTTTCCATTTCAGTGAGGAAAATAGAGAGTAACCAGGTTCAGAAAGCAACCTATGGAGTTATGGTATGGAGTTAGGTTGTGTTAGGGCTAGGAGGGAATAAGGCCTGCCGAGGACAGAGGGACACAGTGAATGTGTGGCAGGGAGTATCTGAGTTAGAGAGATGGCTCAGAAAGGGAAGAAATGGCAAGACACCCACTCCAGCATCTGGGGGAAGAGGGAAGAGACAGCAAGAGCTAGGAGAGATCAATAAATAGCAAGAGAAGTAGCACAAAAGTGATCAAGTGAGTGAAGGAAAAGTGGTAGGGGGTGAATCTGAAAGACAAGCAGGACCCGATGTCCCCAGAACCAGTAGACAGGAGTGACGACTCTGGATTGGTTCTGCATATGAGGAAAAGCCATTGCAAAAACTCGAGCAGAAAATGATGTAATTGATAAATGTTTGTGAAAAGCTCTGTGTGGCTCCTGTTTGGAAAACAGGCTGGAATTGGGGTGGTAAAGAAACAATAATGGAAGTAGGGAGACCAGCGGGTAGGTCCTGAGGTGCTTTAGGAGAGAGATCATGGATGCGGAGTGTGGCGTGGTAGCTATGGAAGAGACACAAACTGGCTTTAGGACAGATTGTGAGGGTGATGCTGACAGGCGTGGCCAAAGGATTGGATGTGGGGTGTGTGAGAAATAGGGAATCCAGGTTGCTTCCTGAATTTGAAGACTGAGCAACTGGGTGATCAGAGGTGATATTTCTATTAAGATTGGAAGTGAAGGGAAGCGTCAGATTTGGGACAGGGAGCAATCAAGTCTTCTGTTCGGACATAAATTCCAGATGTCTGTCAAGACATCCCGGCGGAGGGGCTAGTTCAGCAGTGAGAGATGTGAATCTGAAGTTTTAGGATCAGTCACAGCTGGAGGTGTTAATTTGGAAATAATGAGCACTGGGGTAATATTTAAAGCTATGACATTGGATAAAATAATCTAGAGAGAAGGTAGACTTGGAGAGCTCTCAGTATTCAGTCACTCAGTATTGCGAGTGGCTCAGGATACATGAAGATTTATCTGGAAGACAAACAGGAGTCCAGACAGTCATTCAGTACCAAGGAGAAGGCGTGACTGAGTCCAAGTGGGTTGTCTTTCTCTTTGCCATGGAACACACGAGACAGTAGTGCCTAACGATTAAGCTCTCAGGACATGAAATCAGACAGAACTGCATTCTAATAGGTCACTATATCCAGGCCAGTGAAGTTAGGAAAGTGTACAACCTCGGCCAGGTCTGTTTCCCCTCCAGCAAAATGAGCATCTCATCATTCCTAGCTCAGAGAGTGTTATGAGAAATGAAGGAATGGATGTAAAGCACTTAGCACAATGCTTAGTACTTAGTAAGCACTCAGTAAATGAATGTTTGGTTGCGATCCGATGATGACTCTGTTACAGTTCCTTAATTTCCCTGCGTGTGTTAGACTTTTAAGCTTGTTTCAGTAAATGAAAACAGTTTAAGGATCTTAAGAGGGAAATGAGGTAGGGAAAGAAAATTCACATCAGCTTAAATATATCTTATAGAGAGTAGGTAATAAAGCCAAATGAGGACACAAAGATTATAAATTTTAATCACAGAGAGAAAGGTGTTGTGAGAAGAGCATAATTTCATATCAGACAGCAAGTCTTAAGCTAATTCTTTCATTAAAGCAGTGGTAAGAACCATTTTGGGAAAAAAAAATGTTCTTGTGGCAACTTTACCTGCAAAGTTTTGAAATATTTGCACTTGGCAAATGTAGCATCATTTAGTTTTCCTTTGCCCCCCATAGTACTTATAAAATTCTGGAGGGAGGAAAAAATACAATAATTTCCAGGAATGAGAAGAAAGGAAGCTAAAGCTTTGGGCCATACTGGACATAATTACTTTTGTAAATGCACTTTCAGAAGAGGTCCCATGCTGTGGACTGAAGTGGAAAGGAAATGCGATCATTATGTCTGGCATTAAATACCTGTAAGTATATTTTACAACAAAATACATTAGTGTATGCCTGCCAGATACATGACAACAGGTGAATATATTTTAAGAGAATCCTAATGTGATCGACAAATAACAACCAAATTGTCTATAGTAACTTCAGGCACAAAACTGAAAAGAGGGGGAGTTTTTCTTTTCTACTTAAAAATTATCTATCTAAAGACAGTGATGTGAAGCCGAGTGCTAATGTAAATTAGGATGGAATATGAGAAGCAATAGGTCACCATCATCTCCCCAGGTTTTCCTCACTTCTGCCCTTCCCCAGTAGAGGTGAGTTCAAGATTTTACCTCCTGGAGAGGGCCAGAGGGCAGGGCTGGGGGAAAATGGCAGGCAGCCCCTTCTCTGGAAGCAGGAAATCTGAGCAGGGGCTCCCCATGCTTCCCAATTCTCAAGTCCATGCTCTGTGGACTGTAAAAGTGTCAAGTAATGGGGAAATGCCTAGAATTTCAGCTTCTGATTGGAAGTCCCAGCCCATTTCGTTCAAGATCTCTCTTTCTTTGTGGTCGAACTCAGCATTCCCTAACACTTAGGTCCTCTCCTGGGAGGATGGGTGTATAACTTCACCTTCTCCGATTTAAGGAGAGAAGAGATACAGAACATCCTGCCTTGTTCTCTGAGGGGCTTCCGTGAAACCAGCCCACCCTGGGGAAGATATTACCTGCAGGCCATGGAGCAATTTCAGAGACTATGAATGTCCTGTGGTTCCCAAACTGTTGGGGCCACCTTGTCGGCCAAAATACACCTTAATACCCATAGTAAGAATTATAAATATGATTGGCTAACTGAAAGCAAAACCATAATGAAATGTGACTAAAGACAGGTAGATATTCTCCAGGGGGTCTGTGTATATAAAGTTTATTGGGCAAACATGTCTTAGCAGGAGAATGACCTGAATAACTAGAGGCAGCACAAACTCTACATTCTTGGATAACTCATTAGGGACAATAAGAAGCAGAGTTGGTGCTAGTCTGTAAGAATATTCTCTGCAAACCAACTCAGCCTCAGATCTTATAGAATTCTCTTCTTCTCATTATAGTTTATCCTTGGTGAAAGGGACACACAAATTACGGTAAACTTAGGAATACAAGTTACATTTTAATAACCTCATTGCTTCCAGGAGAAAGGTAGAATAATATATATATATATACACATACATATTTTGGATGTTTCCCATATTTTGAATGTAGGCTCACCCCTGATGCACTTTAGTCTAGAACTTTTATTATTAAGCTTTGAATAGCTCTAGCATATTCTCCGAATATAATTCACTCAAGGTCATAATTGATCAACATTACCAACATTACCAAAAAAGCTATGAATAATAAAACAATATATAACAGGATATATATTATGATTTAATATAATCATAACTTTTAAGAGACATGAAAAAAATGAGGCTAAAACATATTTTTACATTTACATATATAGAGTGTAAATTTGCATAGAAGAGGAAGAAAATGAAATATTTTAAAATTATAATTGTGCTGGTGGGTGGTGGGATTGTGATGGTTTAATCTTCTCTACATTCCAATATTTGAAATATGAACTTAAACGAGTTATAAAATAACCTCTCGGAGCACCTGGGTGGCTCAGTCAGTTAAGCTGCTGCCTTCCGCCTCGGTCATGATCTCAGGGTCCTGGGATCAAGTCTCGAATGGGGCTCCTTGCTCATCAGGGAGCCTGCTTCTCCCTCTCCTCCCCACTCGTGCTCTCTCTTGCTATCTCTGTCTCTCTCTCTCTCTCTCTCTCTCTCTCAAATAAATAAATAAATAAATAAAATCTTAAAAAAAAATAACCTCTCTTGTTTAGAAACAACAAGTAAAACTTGCAGAAGTGGGTATGATTTGATCAATGCTGATCCTTCAAAACACAGGGATCCAATCTGAGAACGAAGAGCTCACACTAAAAGGTAAAATAAGCTTGATTCTCACAGAATATGAGCTTCCAGTCCTCCTTGTCATGAAGTGAGGGCCATGGTCTCAGGAAGGCAAAAGTGAACTTTGGAAGTCGTATGTATGACAGGAAACATTCCAAAGCAAACATTCCTAAGTCTTTTTCCAATAGGGCTTTGTCAAAATAGAATGAAATCTATCCTCAGAATAGAAATAATTGTATAAAAAGCACAATCTTGCATACTTTGAAATGTAAGGCTAGCTGCTGTGGCAGTGGGAGTGTGAAGAGATAGGGAAAGCATTAGGACTTTGGGTTGGGCTGATGAGCAGTTTCCGCAGAGCCTGGAGCACTATCTGGCCTGCGACCTTCATTGTGATCCAGCTGCAACTTGAACCTGTGGGATTTTCGGCCACCAGAGGGCGCCAGCACCCAGTGAGACAAAAACTCAAAAGCGGCACGTAAAGGGACTTGGAAAGGTGAAGCACATCCTGGCCTAACTTGCTCTGCTTTCTGTGGTTTCAGCATTACACTTAAAACGCATTAGACTTAACTGGGGATGTTAAACCACGTGTCCAAAAAGAAGTTACAAGCTTTATTATGTAAGCGGCTTGGAGCAATCCTGAACGCGAGCAGATGCTTGCTGCCCCACACTTGAATGCCTCTCGGAGAAAGCTTCACTTCAGGGGTCGCGGCTCTCCTAACATGATCCAAGGGACCGCAGTGCTGCAAAAAGAGCTCCAAGTACACGGCCACTAAAGGGTCAAGTATGGGAGAGACATTTGCCCAGATGCGAGTTTGCCTGAGCAACTTAATAGATGGCAACTGAGTGCTGATGTTGGCTAGCTATATCAGAGATATATTAAGGTAATTTAGGAGGTCTACTGGTAAGAATGGGAAAGTAGGCGTGAGGTAGATGTTGAGCACAGTTTGGGGCTATGCTTATATAAACCCAAGTCTAGGATTTGCCAGAGAATATTCTGTTAGCAAAAAGACCTATTTCTCAGTTATAATTCTTTTAGTGTTTTTTTCCTTGTTTTAAGCTGCAAAGTCCTCAGCTGTGTAATTTTGAGAAAAATCATTTAACCCCTCAAAACCTCGGTTTCCTCAAATATATTTAATCTACATTCCCCAGACCTCCCTCTCAAGAGAATACCTAAATCTTTAGCATGGAGCATTCAAACAGTTGTTTTTGCCTGTCCTGCACGCTCACCACTTCAAAGAGAGAGTTTGTGTAATGTTTTTCCACATAAATCCCTGGTTTGTAATCTACCTGCCTTCAAGTCAATTCCTACTTCTTTCTGCCCAATTCTGATTTCTTTTCATTATTACTTTCAACTTACTCTATTTCTTCAAATTACCTTCCCTCCACGAAATCTTTATAATGAGCCGCATGAATTTTCTGTACCATTGTGGGGGAAAAATATTAAATTTTGTCCTTGACAAAGCATGGCCATACCTGTCCAGCATTAAAATGTGTGAGATGTTAAAACAGTAAGCGTTGAATTCCCCTGGCTGTACCGACGGACCCGTTACAGGGAAGCCCTGGGTGCATTGCCACCTCAGCTTCTCTTGCATTGTCTTTGGAAGTTTGGGGGGGGGGGCACGTCTCACAAGTAGGGTCTCAGGCAGGACCCACTGTTGCTACTCTGTTGTGCTAACTCGGGAAGGCTGGTTCTTTCCAGTTCCCAGCCCACAGCTGAGCTGCCATTGTTGCCGTTGATCTGAGAATGACCTCCGCCAAGCACCTCCCTCACACACCGTAAGGCGCTCCTCCCAGGACGTGCTGAGTCCCATCGTGAGGTATTCCCGATCCTCCGGAACCCCCAGGGTTCCAAAGTAACCCTGTTTTATCTGAAACATTCAGGTGTTGAAGCCCCAGGAAGTTTCATACGCAAGAGGGAAGAGTTGTGTTCCATGGTGGAACGGCCCCCCATCTGTGCTCTCCCCCAGCCCCTCCAATCCACTTTACCAGCTGCATGCACACATCCTTTAGTTTCTGTGCTTTGTTCCAAATGTCTTGTGCCTGTGGCCTTCTCCAGAGGGCTGGCCGTGAATCAACTCAACCCCACACAGACAGTCAGACATGACTCAGTAGCTTAGGTCTGTCCAGAGCAGCTTGGAACCAATGACTGACTATTTCAAGAGTCTGAAAGCCTGGCCCCCGTGCTCCAAAGTGGGGTGAATTCTGACATAATTTATGGCTTAGAGCTTCCCAAGAGATCAGGCAAATGCTGAGAAGTTGTCTAAAGTTATGCCTATCTCTCTTCTGCATTCCCTTCTCTTTCACATGCTTCTCCTGACCCTTAATGAGCCCCTTACTCATGAAACTCAGGGTCTGCTTCTAGAAAGTTTACATAAGATATTTGGTACCAAGAGTGCAGTGGTGGTTTTTGAAGCCAGACTCTGTGGATGGTGAGCTAGAGTTGGATCGCCAGCCAAATAACACTAAGGATCCTATCACAGGTAATATGTGGAGGCTTGAGAGCCCCTGACATGACTGGGAGTGCTCAACTTTCCTCTTTGATGAATTAGAATGATGTTACAGGTTGAATCGTGACCGCCAAATTGATGTTGAAGTCCTGACCCCAGTACTGATGACTGTGACCTTATTTGGAAATAGAATCTTTATGAAGATCAAGCTATGATGATGTCATTAGGGCGGGCCCTAATCCAATATAACTGGTGTCCTCATAAAAAGGGGAAATTTAGACCTAGAGACAGACACATCCAGAGGAAAGATGATGTGAAGGCACAGCAAGAACGCTGTTTACAAGCCAAGGAAGAACTGAAGCTATCAGAAGCTCCAAGAGAAACATGGAACAGATTCTCTCTCATAGCCTGCAGAAACAGCCCTATTGACCATTTGATTTTGGACTTTTAGCCTCCAGACCATGAGACAATAAATTTCTGGTATTCTAAGGCATCCAGTTTGTGGTGCTTTATAATGGCAGTCCTAAGAAATGAATACAGATGGGATACTGGCGGAAGGGGGTATACTAGATTGTGCAATTGACCTTGGCTTTCGAGAGATACAAGTAAAAGGTCGTTACAAAGCCTGTGGAAGTGAAGATGCCAGGCTCAAGCTGGTCAATTTCAGGCATGGTAGAAAGTCAGAAAACACCCTTTACATATTTTAAACAGACCTTCTCCTACAACCAGAGATGGACCATGCTGAAGATCAGGCCCAGGACCCACTGTAAGAGTCAAAGACCTAAAGAAAAGCCAGCTTGCAATTTCAGCAAGTCTCCCAGGCAATATTCAGGGTCTTATAAGAAAGGACAGGACTTGAAGACTTGGCATCAAAACATGAGAATAGATACGCTTGAGAGACTTGAACCCCAGGACCTTGAGCCACAGAGACTTGAACCGTTGAATCCTCTGGGCTGCAGAAGGGCCCACCTCTTCTTGCTGGGGGGCAAAAGCATCCTTGCTTGCAGATTATAACTGAGGGTACAAATGCACAGAAGCCTAACAAGAGATTTATTTTATGGCTTATACCCCTCATTAGACCCTAAGACAAATAAGTTTATTAGACCTTACAGTTCCATCTGCAAGAGAAAGAAGGTGGTAATTCAAATTCTCACTCCACAAGGTTTGCGACCACGGGCAAGCTACATAATGGATTTGAGCCTCAATTTTCTTATCTGACAAAGAGTGGTTAATGACACTTACCATAATGTATGCAATGTAAAACTACTTCACGGAGAGGATGCTTGACAATTATAATCTATTAGCTTCTTTCTAGCTCCAAATGTCCCTGATTCTAATCAAGGATAAGAAATCTACCACCTAGTAAAGAGCCCTGCTGAAGGGTAGCCAGGCAAGGAATATGGAGGGAAGCTTTTCCTTTTTTTTTTTCTTTTTCTTTTTATCCATTGAGAGGGAGACAAAGTCAACAGCTGTTGAAACAAACAAGCTCACTTAGTGAGTTGAATAATAACAAACTATTGCTCAAATGAAAAGAGTAGCTGGCTTTTTACCAAGGCATCATTGTCATACACACTCTCACGCTGGGGATCATTAGAAATTTACATGGAGTGAAAAGCACTGGGGAACTATATTTACTTTTCCATAAATCATCAGAAAAATGCTAGCACACTCTCAGGGAGATATGAGAAAAAAGAAAACACACACACACACACACACACGCACACACACACACACAAGCAGATGTGTATTTTTCATGTGAATGTGAAGGAAAGTGCCGGAAATATATTTAAGCTCTCCCCAGACAAAGAAGCGGCAGGCATTCAAAGGAAGATAGATGCTTAGAGAAAAATGGGAGAAGTGTAGCAGAGAAAAATGTGAGCTATTTAAAAGCATAAATTAGTTCAAATGTTTCAGCTAGAACTAATTATTCCTAGGCCTGTTAAGAAGTACTGCCTCAGATGTTACCATTTCAGATCTCTGAGTATCTAAGTACACACAGCTAAATTTCCTAAGTTTACTTTTGTCTGGTCCTAAAAATTCAGTATAGAATATTTGTAAATTGTAAATAATTAAAAAAAATCCATAACCTCATTATCTAGTGAAAATAAATCCATAATATAGTGTTCCTTTTAGTATATAGTCTACACATTTTAACATAAAAGGTATCGTATAGTATATAAAATTTTAAATCCTGTCTTTGTTATTTAATATTACTCCATAATATTTTTCACTGTCCTTCAAAATATTTTATAAATGTTTTTAATGATTATACACTGTTCCCTTGTATGAATGTTCATAATTACCAACAATTCCC
Organism: Neomonachus schauinslandi; assembly: GCF_002201575.2. Lineage (NCBI taxonomy): Eukaryota > Metazoa > Chordata > Mammalia > Carnivora > Phocidae > Neomonachus > Neomonachus schauinslandi. The sequence continues at coordinate 102,861,987 of NC_058405.1, forward strand.
TAATAAAGTTTAATTTTATTTTTAAATTTCTTATAAGCATAAAGTTATGAAGTAATAAAAATTTAATTTACCTTTTCCGACAACAGAATTAATACACGTTATTGTGGAAAATAAGGAAAATTACAGCAAATTAAAAACAAATTTATCTCCATTTCTTTCCTTCCCAGTAATCAGTTGTCACATTTTAGTTAATTTTTCCCAGGTTCCAGAAGTCTTTGGTCATCTCTGGGCCTCTCCAGATCAATTGATCAATCTATCAATCTATCGATCTATCTATCCATGCTATATTACCTCAGTTCTCCCAGACAAAACTGTACCTTAAATTCAACAAATGCCCATAATTATTTTTCAGGTTCTGTGGAAAACCTGTAAAGGAGATATTTTCTGGTATTGCATTCCAAATTTACATATCTAACAGATTTCTGGGGTTGCATTCCAAATTTAGATATAAAACAGGCTGCCAACTTCCTTCACCTATTGGGCTGGTCTCTTGTTACCTACTCAATGTGCAGCCCTCATTTCCTTGGACCTCAGTGACCTGAGAGTAGAAATGGGATCACTGTCATAAATTTGCTCGCACTGATTTATATGCTCAGCCCCATGCCTGTCGTTTCCCCCTCTTACCTTCCCCACAGACTCCTGAGGGATCCCTAAAGATTATTGGGCTCTGGTTGGTTGAAGATGAAATCTGTGCTTCACAGTCTGTACTACAAAGGGCTCTGCTCATATCCTGGTTACAAAAGTTATCCTCTTATTTGACTGTAAAGCTCTTTCTTTGTAAGTTCTCTTAGGGCTGGTTCTCCTCAAGAACACCTTGGGATGAGGATTTCGCTGGAAGTAATTTATTAAGAAAGTGAGGTCAGAGATAAATGGGGAAGAAGTAAGAGAGGTAGGGAGACAAGTAGGGAAGTTAGGACCCTTCCCTGGCAACCCCTGCTGCAGAGGTTTCCAAAAAGAGACTTAGGTGCAGGCCTTTATTTTTTTTAATTTTTAAATTTTTTTTTAAAGATTTTATTTACTTATTTGACAGAGAGAGAGAAGGTGCACACAACAGGGGCAGCTGCCAGCAGAGGGAGAGGGAGAAGCAGACTCCCCGCAGGGCAGGGACCCCGATGTGGGGCTTGATCCCAAGACCCCGGGATCATGACCTGAGCCAAAGGCAGACGCTTAACCGACTGAGCTACCCAGGCGCTCCAAGAGTCTTAGGTCCAGGCCTTTAGAAGCAGCACAAAGGCAGTGGGCAAAGGGTTTACAGAAAGAGCCAAAGGGATTCAGGATGTCTGCTGGAGCATAAATAGCGCTCACTGATTCTGTGAACTGAATGTTTGTGTCTCCTCTAAAATTCATATATTGAGCCTCATCCCCAGTGTGATGATATTAGGAGGTGAGGCCTCTGGGAAGTGATTAGGTCATGAGGGTGGAGCCCTCATGAATGGGATTAGTGCTTTAATAAGAAGACTCACAAAAGAGATGATCTCTCTCCCCACCCTATGAGGATATGAGAAGATCGGCCATCAACGAACCAATAAGTGGGCTCTCACCCAACACTGAATCTGCTGGCATTCTGATCTTGGACTTGCCAGCCTCCAGAATTGTGAGAAGTAAATTTCCGTTTCTTCAGCCACCCAGTCTATGGTATCTTGTTCTAGCAGTTCAAACTGATTTAGACAACCATACATGCCAAAATCCTCATTAAACTGTAGATCTGGGTTATGTGACTTTATATCTCTCAGATCTAGCAGAAGATTCCATTACTAATAGCAATGCATGTTTAATTTAATCTTGTTAGAAGCTTTCATAAAATCAATTTGCTTTTAACCATTTCACAAACTAGTTTTGATTTGAAATCCAAAACAGTTCAGTCTTTAAAAAATTCAGATCTTTTATAGATGACATCACAGAGAAACTGTAAAATATTAGAAATTATGAGCAAAATGTGTAGTTAGCACTGAGGTTAGTGCATGAAGTCTAATCTTATCTATATGTAAAGGCAATAATCAATGTCAATTTTATTGGGAAAATGTTTTTTTTTTTAAAAAGTTAGTTATCTGCCAGCCTAACAATGGAGATAATTCTACAAATTGTTGAGAGCAGGCATGGCAATGAGTTACCTATCCTTTCATTACATTCCAACATGTAGAAAAAAAACTGAGTCCCCACATGATGATTTGGAGTATTAAATGCATTGACAGAGTCTAAAAATTCCCATAGGAATTCTCTGTTACGACTTAATTAAAACACTTCTGGAATCTGAGGTCAAAATGGGATGTAAGGATGAAGACAGGTGATCACGGGAGGCAGAGCTGATACGACTTATCATCAAAACTCAAGCAGAAAAGTTGCAGAATGTTGCAGTTTCCCTCACAATAGCTTGCAGTTTGGGGTCAGGAGTGTAAGTGCATGTCTGTTCTGACAGAGTATAAGGAAAGGAAACAGACTTAAAAACCTGGGAGAAGCCTATTTTCTTTCTTTGGGGGGGAGGGGGTAGTTACCTTTTCCACTGATAATGTGATCCAATGTTTTTCAGGCATGCAAACACAAGCCTCAAAAAATAGTTTGAATATTCAGTGTAGGGATAAAATGAGACTAGAATAATTCTCTTTATACTCCCTGAACTAGAAGAGAAGCAAAAATTTACTTGTCTATAAGCTAAAGCAGAAATATTAGGAGAAGAAAAGTAGTAATATGCTTCCACCCTCTGCCTCCATTTTTTATCTTGGTTTTTGTTTGTAGCTGACCTGGGATGTTGAAGTTCCATCAAGAAATCCAATACCAGATCAGAAATTCATTCAACCACAGAAAATATAATTTACATCTGACTGTTTCACCATCTACTATAGATCATACACTACCAAAATAAGTTCAATGCAATACAATGGATATTTATATGAGGCTCCCTAGTTAACTTAATGATGTCCCTTTGATATTTAGAATTACTTTAAAACACTCTTTCTGACATGGGGCATTGGTTTGTCATCACCTCTGAAAGGAACTTGTTAAAGAATAAAATTTTATGCAGTGCACTTATGGTTAATATACAAAAGATTTTAGATGTATCCATTCCATGCCTATTAAGTGCTATTTTTCCTAATATGTACTTTTTTGCACGCCTGAATTTTTTACCTTCCTCTCCTTACACAACACTCGCCAAATAAGTGTGAGAAGCCAACTAGAGATAACTATAAATTGGGGAATAATATCTTCACAATATGAGTTTGGACAGGATAGTACAAGGGAAGATGAAGTTGAATGTTTACCAAAGATAGACAAGTTGAAAGACTGAAAGACTCAGTGAAATGCTTGGAGTATGATCTAAGTGATCTCTTACCCTACTTTTGCAGAGATGTGGCATCAAATATAACTAGCTTTCTCTTCACTCCAGTAGGAGAGGATCAGGCTCAACTGAGCCTCTGTTCAGGCTTCAACAAAGACCACCAATGTGGGGATTTCTCCCTCATGGGTAGGCAAGGGATTAAAGGACAAGAGAACAGTGTCAGAGCCTAGGGATAAGCACTGATGGAAAAGTAACCTATCTAGGGAAGAGCCTGGTTTTCAAAGATCTAAATACATATCTGGAAAAATGGCAACATGGGTCCTACAAGGTGCTGGATTTCCTGATCCCCCAAAAGTGAAGAAGACAGGTAAGTGGTGGATTTTGTGCATTTACAGTAAATAGAATATTTGGAGTACAAAGAGGCTTCCTCCAGGTGCATTGATAGGGGCCTGACAGAGCAAGCCTACAGGAACAAAGTCCCTTTTTTGTGTCATCTGCATTTTTCCAATAATCAGAAATGGGTCTCAGTGAAATGTCAAAGAAAAGTAGGGCCAGCAGGAAGAGAGAGGAAGGCCAGCCAGAACAGTCATAATACATACCCGGTAAAATAAAATAGCCAGAGGAAAAGAAGAAAACCTAAAATGTACATAACGAGAGTCAAGTGCAACACCAAAAAATAATAATGGAAAGAGAATATGGAACTCTATAGAAATATATTTGAAAACCTAGAATAAATGAATGAATTGCTAACAATGTACTCATTGCCAAATTAAGTAGCAGGAAACTTGGATGGACCAAACCCAACAGAAGAGATTCCAGAGGTGAATAAAGATATATTATTGGAAAAGGCTCCAAGAAAACTATAAAATACTAAATAAATTTAACATGAATGACACGGGATCTATATTTGTGATTTTCAACCTTGGATTTACATTAAAATTATCTTGAGGAACTTTAAAATATCCTGATGTCCTCAGACAAAACAAATCAGAATTTCTAGATGTGAAGCCCACACATCAGCATCTTTTAAAGCTTTTAAGTAATTCCAATGGCAGTATTGAGTTCAAGAGTCATTAGTATATAGGAAGAAAATTATAAAATTGTATTAAAAGGTATAAAACAAAATCTGAAAGGAACCACAACCTTTGGTGAGAAAGCTTAATTTCATGGCATTGTTCATTCTCTTGAATTAATATGTAAATTTAAGGGAATTTCAATCAGCGGCTCAACAACTCTTTTTAATTGGAAAAACTGACTTTAAAGTTTGTATTAAAGATGATTACCATTACCAAAGAACAGCCGAGAAAAAGACTATAATGATTTACCAGTTATTAGAAAATATTATGACTAATTAATTCATCATTATATAAAACAGGACAAATAGCTCAGAATAGAGAATTCAGAAATGGCATCTAATATGTATGAGAAGCCACAGACAATTCAGTTGCATGAGAAAATGATGGATTATTTAGTAAAGAGTACAGATACCACTGGATGTACACCTAGAAGAAAGTAAAAGTGGACCTCCATCTTTTAATACTTACTAGCCAAGTCGAAATTTTTTATCATTTTAAATGTACAGTAAAATAATTAATACATTTATATATACACACATACATATGTAGACTCTTAAGGAGACTTCATGTTAAAAATAGGGATGGGTGGGACCTTCTTAACCAGGACTGCTCTATAGCTTCCTTTCTCTATTTTCCTCTGGCAATCATTGCAAATTCTTCCCCTTCTCCTTTATTCTTCTCAGGCCCACAGAACTACCTCCAACAGCATCCTGTTCCATTCAGTTGCTTAGAAATTCTTACCATTCCCATCTGCCCTTCCTCTGGAGGCTTTGGGAATACAGAGGAAGGGAAATGGAACCTGGACTACTCATTCATGTGCAGCACCTTTCATACATCATTGTTCATGATATCCTCATGGCCACCTGAAGTGTCAGGGCATGGAGACCACTTTGAGTTTAGAATCTAGCACAAAAGTCTAGCTTCAGGGGCGCCTGGGTGGCTCAGACGGTTAAGCATCTGCCTTCAGCTCAGGTCATGATCCCAGCGTCCTGGGATCGAGCCCCTCATCGGGCTCCCTGCTCAGCTGGAAGCCTGCTTCTCCCTCTCCCACTCCCCCTGCTTGTGTTCCCTCTCTCTCTGTCAAATAAAAAAAAAATAAAAATAAAAAAAAAAGTCTAGCTTCATGAGGACCAGAAGAAAAAAGTGGTTACTTTGCCTTTCATTTTTCTTATTTGTAGAAATAGATTTTCTCTTTGACTTTTCTTTTTTAAAAAATATTTATCTATTCATTTGAGAGAGAGAGAGAGAGCGTGAATGGGGGAGGGGCAAAGGGAGAGGGGGCAAGAGAATCCTCAAGCAGACCCCCCCCCCCCCGCTCCGAGCGCAGAGCCCAAAGCAGGACTTTGTCCCACGACCCTGAGATCATGACCTGAGCCCAAATCATGAGTTAATGCTTAACTGACTGAGCCACCCAGGTGCCCCATTCTCTTTGTCTTTTCAGTTGAAAGTATTTGATATCTTAAGCATTTAATTGGTCTAAAAATTAATTCTGCTAAATTAGAAAATCTCTATGGTAAATTGGCTTCAAGCATATTGGCTAACCCAGCAGAACAGCCTGTGTGAAATTATGCTGACCTTGATTACACAGTGCATCCATACTGGGTACCCAGGTAGGCTTTGACTAGAATTTCTTCTCATACCTAAACACCTATAAACATTTCACAATGGTATAAATGCAGAGGCTCAGAATTACTTTATTAAGACTCTTTTATTTATTAAACACACCAGAATTTATATACTCAAATAAGCGCCACCTCTCTAAAGCATTCCATGACATTGCCATTGCTGTTACTAGGTGTGTTGCTCTTCTCTCAGAATTTTCCTTAGCGTCAAAGATTCTTTGAATCTCTTCAATGAGTTTTTGAAACTAGAAGCGCAATCTGAAAATAGCCAAAATCATACAGAGTAAAAGCTGAGTAGTCATATAGAATAAAGTTGGAAAGAATATATGTAGTTATATAGAATATAGACGGGCAATCTCCCTGAATAATACTGTGTGTAAACTCCCACATACATATGTAACAGTTTCTTAGAGGTCTCGAATTTGTTTGAACATAATTCTAAATATTTACTGTTTCTGGGTAACTACATTAAATGTCAGCACTCACTAGGGATACAGCTGTCATTTGGGGGGATTATATTTGCTATCTCACAGTCACACCTTTTAAATGCTGCACAGATGCATAAATATCTTTATTTCTTCTTTTAGACCCATATGGTCCATTCACTGAAGCCAAGCCAATCTGCCCAACCGTGGTCCAAGGTCTTGCTATCTCCAACTTCAGGATATTTTTTATGTCGCAAATACCCCTGGCCTAAGGACCCTCCTCAACCCTTTGTCAACCCTGTCCAGCATTGCTTTTGAGACCTGACTCTGGATGCCCTCTCTAAGGATTATTTTCTATAAAAAAAGAAAAATTTTCACTTGCAACAGCACTTGCTTAAGAGATGGCAAAATTAAATGTGTTTCATTACACTGGGTCCTAACCAGCTGAAGCTGATTAAACACTAGGGACTGGGAATGACACCTTCCCCCTCCTCCCCTCCTCCCCTCCCCCACCCCCGACGAAAGGGACCCTTTCTGAACCTAATTGAAATTGTTCATGACCAGTAAACAAGGGGGGATACTTCCCAGAGCTCATGCACTAATCCTCAGTCCTAGGAGAAATGTGAGTTTTCAGTGCTTAATTAGCATAAGCACCATGGCCCTCCACTTTCTAGCATTTAAGACCCTGAACTTTGCCTTTTAGGCCCAAATATTCAGGGGATTTCTTTCCTCACCCGTGTGTGCTTCCTAATAAAGTCAGCTCCGCTGGCCACCCTCACCTCTGTAGGCTGTGGTCTTGTATTTTCTTTGTCATCTCTGACCTCTTCTGCCTCACTGCTGTTTCATTAGCTACAGTCTCAGAACTTCTGGAGTGTTTGCACTATATTTTACTTTAAAAATACGTGACTTGCCAGTATTCTTATTTCATCAAACATGTGACAAAATACACCCCTAATACATCTCCTTACGAATCTTGAATCAAGGACAGATTGCTGATAAACCATTTTTATTTTTTCATCCCTAGAAACAGTATTCCTTATAGTGTGGTCTCCAGATAGCACGAGGAGCATCACCTGGGAATTTCATAGAAATATACATTCTCGAGCCGCAGTTCAGACCTGCTGAATCAGGAACTGTGGGAGTGGGGCCCAGAAGCCTGTTTCATCAGGTCCTCCAGGTGTTTCTGAGATTTGTCAAACTCAAATCTGACAACCATTTAGCAGGCAAACTGCCCCAGACTAGTGTCTCAATATTAACTGCCTTTTAGTTTGCCTCTGTTCCTTTCCTTTCAAGCTGTAATTAAAATTAAGGGAACCCAGCAATTCTAAGCAGAAAATAGGAAAAGATACAAAGGATGAAGTAGGAATTTTAGGCCCATAGAGGGAGCTGAGTCTTCAAAAAGAAATAGAACATACCTGTTTATCTCATGTTTGTTTTCTTACCTTGTCTCATCCTGGCTGTGTGATTCCACATACCTCTCTGACTGTCCTGGTTGTCTTCTGCATGGTTACACTTAGGTCCTGAGAAAAATCTTCTTTAATTTTCTGTCCTTTATTCATATTTCAGAGCTGATGTCTTCACAGAAAGCCAGCCAGCGCTGCAAAGCGGCACGATTTCTAGGGAATCTGGAGTCACTCAGAGTTCTCTAGCAAAACTGGTTTCTCTTTGCACATCTTCACTAAACATGGGGCTTTCTGATACCTCACATTTTCTAGAACCACCGTAGTTTTTAGATGTCCAGTGCAACAGTCCTTTAACCGATAGCTCCCTGCAGCAGCAGAAGGCACCAGTTGCTTCCTGCCAAGACAGGAGCTGGAAGTTAAGAACAAGCATGGACTTGGAATTGGATGCTGGTTGACAAAGAGAGCACTGAACTTCCTGTTTTTTTTCTTTGTGCTAGGACTTCCTAAATCATAAGTCCTTTGAGCACATGGTAAATCTTTATTTGGTTAGCTCTTTGGACCAGTGACTCTCCACCTTGTCAAGCATGTTCGAATTATCTGGGGGAATTTCTTTTTAAATCTCTGGGCGTGGGACCCAGGTATCGGTAGTTCTTAAATTTCCCAGGTGATTCCAATGAGTAGCTAAGACTAAAAAACACTGTTTTGGATTTCCTAATTAAAGATTCTTAACAATGAGTTGTCTGCCTATTTCTCAATGTTCCTTTTCCTACAGTCAGCTCCCAGAGGTCAGACCACAAGTGGATCAAAGAACTGCACAAAAAAGGGAAACTGAGTCATCCCTCAATAGCTCTAGGATCAAAATAAGACACAACTAGATGATCAATAAGCTCTGATGCCATCTCTCTCTCTTTTTTGCATCTGTTTTTCTTTTCCTATCTACTTAGGACCCCTACTCTGCCTTTATGACAAAGTACCCACCGTTACTGAAGAAAACTGACACAGCTCCTAATAATAAAGCTTCAGTGACCCAAAAGGTAACTACTATTCTTTTTGATGGACTTTTGCATTTTCAAAAGTTACCTGAAAACATCAAACTCATGGGGCTTGAGAATGTACTAACCCAATGCTAATGACTGCATTTCAGGTTAGGGATGTATCTTTGCTCTAAGAGACCTTCCCATGATGCTCTGGGGAAATGTGTGCTGCCTTAGAAAAAGCAACTTGCAGATTTGCAGACCCAGCATCCCAGGAAATGATATGGAAGTATGGGCTGAAAGATGATATACATTACTGATCAATATATATAGATATAACACAAGAGAATTTCTGGAAATGCAAATTGTTTTTAGTATGTGATGGGAATCTCCTCAATTTTTAAAGCGACATTGATGCATATCAGTTGCAAACCTTGCTAAATGACCCCTTCCACTCCAATGGGTAATAAAATTCATTGTCTTGATTAGTTTGAAGACATTCCTAACCCATAATCACCAACAGCAAAGTATAGATTTCAGACATTTGCATCTAAAAGTTAAAGACAACTTAAAATGTAATACTAAATGGGGGTGCCTGAGTGGCTCAGTCTGTTGAGCGGCTGACTCTTGGTTTTGGCTCAGGTCATGATCTCCAGTCCTGGGACCTAGGCTGGCATGGGGCTTTGTGCTCAGTGGGGAGTCTGCTTGAGATTCTCCCTATCCCTCTGCCTCTCTCCATCCTGCTCCGATGGGTGCACTCACACACTCTCTCTTTCTCAAAGAAATAAATAAATCTTTTTTAAAAAAATGCAATACTAAATTATTTCTAAATTATTCAAAGTTCAGTACTTTTTTACACATGTTTAACATTTTGATTATCAACTTTCTTTAAGAGGGTAACTGAATAGGAAAGAGTTACTAAGTATAAAGAGATAAAAGAGGTCTTTCACAATTTGCCATGATTCACATTACTTATCTAAAATCAAACAAAATTCTGGTTGAAAAATAAGAAGAAAGGCAAGAAAGGCAAATAAGAAGAAAGGACACTTCCACATGCTCCCTCATGCATGTTGCCTCTATTATCTGAAGACACTATCAGATGATGATAGAATCACTACAAAAACATTATTCCGCTGAGGTCACTTCCTCCAGAGGTAAGGTCTAGACTTGTGGTCACTTGTAGTGGGTCAACAGCTCAAAACAGGGGTGTGGTTGGCATTTTAAGTGTGAAATTAGATTTCTGGTGTAATCAATCATCTAACTGCATATCCAAAAGTATTCTACATTTGCACATTTAATTAATTATGTCTTAATTGAAATCATCCTGCTCTTAATGATTTGTTCTAATTTCCTTTCAAATAAAATGACCAAGGGAAAAACTCAGTTTGAATTCATTTGTAGGGGAGGTTTTATATATATTGAAAAAAAGTAAAAATGATGGATTTTCAAACTTTTTAAAAGGAAAAATTTTTTCAGTTCCTGTAGAGGTGCAAAGAAAAACATTAAAGACAATCCAGATAAATAAATTGGATTTCATTTGAATACTCATCTAATTTTGAAGATGGAGAGAATATTCTTTTGTTGTGAATGTGCCCGTTATAATATTCGTATAATTATCCCAGGGTCCTGGGATCGAGTCCCTCATCGGGCTCCCTGCTCTGCGGGGAGCCTGCTTCTCCCTCTCCCACTCCCCCTGCTTCTGTTCCCTCTCTCGCTGTGTCTCTCTCTGTCAAATAAATAAATAAAATCTTTAAAAAAAAATAATAATATTCGTATAATTAGTCTTTCGGCTGCAACTCAGATTCTTGGGTCAGTGCAAAAGCCTTGTTTATTTAGAAGAGGCAATTCTCTGAGAAAGTGGTTCATTAGTCTTAGATTCCAGGCGTACACGGTCTGGTGTACAAATTAAAACAGCTATTTAAATTCCCTTTATGAAAATTGTGCCTGGTAGGACACTTCCACATGCAATGAGGTCTTTATTTCTACATCTAGACATTCCAGAAAACTAGAAAAGGTGCGATTTGTATCTTTAGATATGCCACAGTTGATAAATCCTAAGATTCAGATATTAACAATTGGGCAAACTCTTGCATTTGCCATGATTTTAGATTTGGGGCCATCTAAATAATGTCAGGAAATGCAGAGAGAGAAAAAGTTCCCTGTTATGTTTTTTTTGGGGGGGTCTATAATTGGAAGTTAGATTAGGCCTTTAAAATTAATGACATATAATGTCACACAAAGGTCAAGTTATTCATTTGGGAGTCACAGTTATGAAATTACTGACTCGGGCATCTAACAGTTTAGCTTTAACTTGGGCATTTAATTTATCATCCATTATAGTTTTTCTTCCATCCTGATCCTTGCCCTGAACAAGATGTCATTTCATAAACCCGATTAAACATGGTGCTTACTGTGGCTTAAATACCAAGACAGATTTAATGTATTGTCCAATTTCACAGATCAGCAATGTTTCTCTCCTTGCATCACTTGCCATGACAGTAACAGAAGTGAACAATCTGTGCTGGTGGACGGGCCAGAGTGAAAACTGTATAAATACTGTGTGGCCCCGCAGGTAAGACAGTAGGGAATTCTTCACCCAAGGTGTCAGAGAGTTCTTGGATACATTGTGAAGTTAATATTCCATATACATGAATTTCAGCCTTTTTCAAGAAAGGCAGAATGGTTTCTGGAAATCAGTGAGTCTCTTTCCAAATTATTGAATTAAAATGCTTAGTCAATAAATAAGTAAACCAGCGCTATTTTCATCAATATTTGAGTTGTTTTTCCAGGGTGGTTTTTCTTTTTTTTTTTCCAATTAGAAGAGGCTTCTAGTTAATTTGTTTAAATAGTGAAAAGTCAACATGGAACTATTTTGTTCTTGCCTCACAGTGGGCTCTGCCTATCCCACTCTCTCTTTTCTAGCCCAGGCATACTCATTATGATGTTGATGTGAACTATGTCAGATAATGTTGCTGGTTTCTTACTACACATAAATCCTTATATCCTTAATTTATAATAATCATATTTTATGCATGTTGCAACAAGTTCACAGAATGTGGATTCCTCTTCCAGTCCGAGGGGTTGGGCCATGGTTGGTCTAAGCCATGAACGTTGTGGTAAGTTGTTTTATTTGTTCATAATTCTCTGTTCCCTCCCTACCCTTGCCATGCTTCAATAAGGGAAAAGAGTACTTCTCTGCCGCATTGACTTTAGCTTGGCTATATGATGGCTTTACCAGGGGAACATGGGTGGAAGTGAGAGAGTGCCTATTTTAAGAAAAACTACTAGGAAGCATCATGTGTTTCTTTTTTTTTTCCTTTTTTTAAAATTCAGATTTCTTCGTTTTTTATTTACATATAATGTATTATTTGTTTCAGGGGTACTGCTCTGTGATTCACCAGTCTTACACAATTCACAGCACTCACCCTAGTACATACCCTCCCCAATGTCCATCACCCAGCCACCCCATCCCTCCCACCCCCCTCCACTCCACCAACCCTCAGTTTGTTTCCTGAGATTAAGAGTCTCTTATGGTTTGTCTCTCTCTCTGGTTTCGTCTTGTTTCATTTTGCCCTCCCTTCCCCTATGACCCTCTGTCTTGTTTCTCAAATTCTTCATATCAGTGAGATCATATGATACTTGTCTTTCTCTGATTGACTTATTTTGCTTAACATAATACCTTCTAGTTCTATCCATGTCGTTGCAAATGGCAAGATTTCATTTTTTTGATGGCTGCATAATATTCCAGTGTGTGTGTATGTACACACACACGCACACACATACATACTACATCTTCTTTATCCATTCATCTGTTGATGGACATCTAGGCTCTTTCCATAGTTTGGCTATTGTGGACATTGCTGCTATAAACACTGGGGTGCACATGCCCTTTCAGATCGCTACATTTGTATCTTTGGGGTTAATACCTAGTAGTGCAATTGCTGGGTCATAGGGTAGCTCTATTTTCAACTTTTTGAGTAACCTCCATCCTGTTTTCCAGAGTGGCTGCACCAACTTGCATTCCCACCAACAGTGTAGGAGGGTTCCCCCTTTCTCCACATCCCCGCCAACATCTGTCATTTCCTGACTTGTTAATTTTAGCCATTCTGACTGGTGTGAGGTGGTATCTCATTGAGGTTTTGATTTGGATTTCCCTGATGCCAAGGGATGTTGAGCACTTTTTCATGTGTCTGTTGGCCATTTGGATGTCTTCTTTGGAAAAATGTCTGTTCATGTCTTCTGCCCATTTCTTGATTGGATCATTTGTTCTTTGGGTGTTGAGTTTGATAAGTTCTTTATAGATTTTGGATACTAGCCCTTTACCTGATATGTCATTTGCAAATATCTTCTCCCATTTTGTCAGTTGTCCTTTGGCTTTGTTGACTGTTTCTTTTGCTGTGCAAAAGCTTTTTATTTTGATGAAGTCCCAAGAGTTCATTTTCACCCTTGCTTCCCTTGCCTTTGGCGATGTTTCTAGGAAGAAGTTGCTGCGGCTGAGGTCGAAGAGGTTGCTGCCTGTCTTCTCCTTTAGGATTTTGATGGATTCCAATCTCACATTTAGGTCTTTCAACCATTTTGAGTCTGTTTTTGTGTGTGGTGTAAGGAAATGGTCCAGTTTCATTCTTCTGCATGTGGCTGTCCAATTTTCCCAACACATTTGTTGAAGAGACTGTCTTTTTTCCATTGGTCATTGTTTCCTGCTTTGTCAAAGATTAGTTGACCATAAAGTTGAGGGTCCATTTCTGGGCTCTCTATTCCGTTCCACTGATCTATGTGTCTGTTTTTGTGCCAGTACCATACTATCTTGATGATTACAGCTTTGTAATAGAGCTTGAAGTCCGGAATTGTGATGCCACCAGCTTTGCTTTTCTTTTTCAACATTCCTCTGGCTATTCGGGGTCTTTTCTAGTTCCATACAAATTTTAGGATTATTTGTTCCATTTCTTTGAAAAGAAGTTGATGGTATTTTGATAAGGATTGCATTAAATGTGTAGATTGCTCTAGGTAGCATAGACATTTTCACAATATTTGTTCTTCCAATCCATGAGCATGGATCGTTTTTCCATTTATTTGTGTCTTCCTCAATTTGTTTCCTGAGTATTCTATAGTTTTCTGAGTACAGATTCTTTTCCTCTTTGGTTAAATTTATTCCTAGGTATCTTATGGTTTTGGGTGCAATTGTAAATGGGATCAACTCCTTAATTTCTCTTTCTTCTGTCTTGTTGTTGGTTTATAGAAATACAACTGATTTCTGTGCATCGATTTTTATATCCTGCCACTTTACTGAATTCCTGTATGAGTTCTAGAAGTTTTGGGGTGGAGTCTTTTGGGTTGTCCACATAAAGTATCATATCATCTGCAAAAAGTGAGAATTTCACTTCTTCTTTGCCATTTTGGATGCCTTTTCTTTCTTTTTGTTGTCTGATTGCTGAGGCTAGAACTTCTAGTACTATGTTGAATAGCAGTGGTGATATTGGACATCCCTGCCGTATTCCTGACCTTAGGGGAAAAGCTATCAGTTTTTCCCCATTGAGTATGATATTCACTATGGGTTTTTCATAGATGGCTTTTATGATATTGAGGTATGTACCCTCTATCCCTACACTGTGAAGAGTCTTAAGAAAGGATACTATACTTTGTCAAATGCTTTTTCTGCATCTATTGAGAGGACCATATGGTTCTTGTTCTTTCTCTTATTAATGTATTGTATAACATTGATTGATTTGTGGATGTTGAACCAACCTTGCAGCCCAGGAATAAATCCCACTTGGTCATGGTGAATAATCCTTTTAATGTACTGTTGGATCCTATTGGCTAGTATTTTGGTGAAGGCATCATGTGTTTCTGCTTCTCCTCTTGCATTATTGCCCTGAATTGTGAAAATCGTGTGCCCCAGCTAGTAACTGTCCTTCAGCTTTCTAGGAATGAAGGACTCATGGAGCACACCCGAACCTCCCTCATGGTCTAATGTAGAAATGCTGCAACTGATCCACAAACTCATGAGCCAGAAACAATAAACATATGTTTGTTGACATGTTAGTGTGTTTCTTCAGCTGCACTTTTGTAGCAAAAGCTAATTAATACAAATGTTGACTTAATTCTTCTTTTCTTGTGATTGGTTTAGGGATGAACATTTCAACCTCTTGTAGAATTCTAATACATCTAATCCGATGTATTACAAAAGTATATTATGGGAGGGAGCTTATGAGTAGGATTTTGACCTCTGATGAAAAAGAGAGAAGGCAAAAAGTAAATGCACTTTTAAAATTTCGTTGGCTTTATTGTTTAAAGGCATAATTATTGGAGTTGTGGTACTGAACTTTTAACCGTGAAGAATTACACCAGATGAAAATGAAACATGCTAAGGGTAGCAGAGCAGAAAGTTGGAGAAAAGCTGGATGCTTATGACATTGTTGAACCGCCATAGAAAATCTCATAGCTGTCATTTCCAGAGGTCTTGTTATAAAGAAAAACTGAGTTACTATATTGCTTAAGCCACTATTAGTGACTCTTCTGTTACTTGCAACCACATGCACCTAATTAATACAGCATGTTTCTAGCAATATACCAAGAAACGCAGACCATATATACACGAGATCTTTTTAAATTAAAGCTTCATATTATGTAAATTGTATTATTTTTCATTTAAAAAGGAAAAATGGCATTCCTATACACCAGAGTATCTCTGTACCAGAGGACCAATAACTGTCATTAAAAAAAAAAATACCTGCCTAGTATTCTATGCATGATTATAACAATGCCTTTGTACTGAATTAGGAATCTAAAACATCAATCAATCTCAGTGAGTTATTACCACAAAATTAATTTTAAAATATATAGAAAGATGAAAAATGTGAAAGAAAAGCTAAATGACATGGAAATTAAATCCACAAATCGTAATATGCACCTGCATGATTCATGAAGGAATAGAACAGAGGAAATGAAAATAAAAAAACACTCAAAGAAATAATAGAAGAAAACTTTAAAAGGTGGACTAATGAATTACATCCTGTGAAGCCACTAGTCACAAGGTGCTAAGTTAAATGATTTTTTTTTTTTTTTTGTAGAACTCTAAAAGCAGGTACAGCTTTTGAGTATGCATGTGTGGACATGTATGTGAAACATTTATTTTAAATTACTTTTTTTTAAAGATGTATTTATTTATTTGAGAGAGAGAGAGTAGGGGGGAAGACACAGGGAGAGGGACAGAGAGAATCCTAAGCAGACTCCCTGCTGAGTGTGGAGCCTGATGCGAGGCTAGATTCCACAACCCTGAGATCATGACCTGAGCTGAAATCACAAGTTAGATGCTCAACCAACTGAGCCACCCAGGTGCCCCTTAAATTACTTTGAAATACCACATATGTACATATAAGGACAAATTGAAATACCACATATGTACATATAAGGACAGATTTTTAGTGTGATGAATTTTTACAAAGTGAATACAGCCATTTAACTATCTACCAAGTTAGTAAATAACACTTACCCAGCACCTCTGTCAGATATCTTCACTTAGGACATTATTTGTGATATTCACCTATGCTGTTCCACATAGAAGTAATGCATATTTATTTATTATTCTATAGTATTCCATATGCAAATAGATGACAATTTTTCTTTTCTCCTCCTGATGGACATGTGGGTTGGTTTTAGGGTTTGGTTATTATGAATATTGATGTTTTATGAATATGATGTTTTAAATATTCGTGTCCCTTTTTTTAAGTGAGAATGTATGGATTTACAGATGGACAGGACAAGCTCTCTGTATCTCTGGGGAAACCTGGATATCTAGATTTTTGGCTCTTGGCCAAGATAACAGCAATGAGATTTATAATGTAGAACTTAAAGCCAAGAAACAACTCTTGGTGACCTTCAAGGTCAAGTTTTTGTTTTGTTTTGGTTTTGGTTTTACTGAAGGTTTGCAAGTAGCCTAACTTGCTTGCCAACATGGCTTAATTACATGGCCAAGGGGGTATAAAGTCTCACTAAGGGTTTTTCCTATGAGCTCTCCTGAAAGCAAGATTCCTGTCATAGATCTTGGTAGTTCAAGCTGAAGACATAGTACAGTCTGTGTGTGTGTGAATAAGAAGAGACCTGGGGGCCTGCCTGTGGGATGTCTTTCAGAGCCTCAGTGCTTGCCTGCACCATCTCTGATTTGCTGCACCATATTCTTTGCATTTAAGTGAACACCTTAAAGGAGTATGCTCTGTGGAATGATGTTCCTTTCAAATATCCAAACTTTGGGAAACTTTGCAATATAGATCTAGCTCTATGTATATATTTAGGACTGAATTTGCTAGTTCATAAGGTACACACAATGTTGAGTTTTGGAAGATACAGCTAAGGTTTCCAAATGATTGTACTAATTCACACTCTTACCAGCAGTGTGTTAATGATCCAATTTCTTTACATTTTTTTTTCATTACTGGTATAGTCTTTTTGTTTTCATTATCCAGTTGTAGCTTTTCTAAAAAAAATGTTTTGTTTTTTTTTTCAAATTTTGACATAACTTCAGACTTAGACACAAGTTGCAAGTATAGGACAAAATAATTTCTTTTTGAATCATTTAAGAGTAAGACCAGCAGCCCAACAGCTCCAATAATTTGGGATATACATCTTACAAAAAAAAGATTTCTCCTACATATCCACAACAAACCAGCAGCATTGGTTATACTGTCTTACATATGTTGCTAGGATCAAATCCTCAGACCCCATTCAAGACCCTCACATTCACACTTAGCTATCCCTCTGTGTAGTCACCCTTCTCACTTTACTGTGGCTCTGATCCCCTCCCTACATCTGAATACCCCAGAGAGTTTCCATATACACCAGACAGAACTTTCCTGAATGTTTTCTTACATAACCATAATACAATCATCAAAGCTAGGAAACTAGCATTGTCATTGGTACAATAATATTAACCAAGCTACAGGCCTCATTCAAATTTCAGCTGTTTTTCCACTAACATCCTTTTTCTGTTTCAGGATTCTGTGGGATCCCACCCGGTATTTAGTTGTCATGACTCCTCAGTCTCCTCCAAACTATGACAGTTCCTTAGTTTTTGTTTTTTAGAACCTTGCCATCTTTGAAGAGTACTGGTTGGTTATTTTGTGAAATGTCTCTCATTTGGGTTTGTTTCATGTTTTCTCCTGACTGGATTGAGGATATGCATTTTCAGCAGGAAAAACCAGAAGTGATGCTCCTTTCTCAGTACAACGTAACAGGGATTATATGATAGTGACAGTATGTTTTGTTACTGATGGTATTTACCTTGATCACTGGGCTAAGGTTGTGTCTGCTGGATTTCTCTACCATAAAGGCACTATCTTTACCATTGTAGCTAATAAATATCTCAGGGGAGATAATTTGAGACAATGCAACATCTTTTACCCCAAACTTCTGCCATTAATTTGAGCATCCATCAGTGGATCTGATCACTAACGACTACTATTGTGGCGATTACCCAATGGTGATTATCCATCTCCTTCTTTCTGTCTACATTTATTTAGAATTTTTCTTAAGCAAGTGCTATCTTCTCCTTCCCTATTTATTTATTCATTCATTCATTCATTCATTCATTCATTCAGTTATTTAAATGGATATAGACTTATGGATATTTATTCTATTCTATGGAACAAAATCCAATAAGTCTTTATTTTATTGCTCAAAATGTTTGAATTTTGGCCATTAGGATCCCCTTCAGAATGACCACTATGTTCTTTCAACCCATCATTTATTATATTTTCTACTTTTTTTTTAACCATTTCCTTATTTTCAGGGACCGTAAGATGTTCCAAGCTTATCTTATGTTTTTCCTACCCTGGTCCAGGAATTAACCATTTTTTTCGATGAGTATTGGCTCCTTTTATTGAAAAATGGTGTTTAGATGCCAAGATCTAGGTGCTAGGTGTTCTAATAGAGTATCATTGCTGTAGGCCCTCTTACTGAACAAAGCTAAGGAATATATATGTATACACTAAGCAACACATACTCTAAGGATAAAATGATGAAACTTTCTTTGAGGAGGGAATTGGCAATCTCCCCACACTCCCTTCCTTAGAGTGTCTCCTTGAAATCCTAATAGGCCCAAAAAGAGATCTGAACTTTTGCTTTTACAGTGCAAATTTGGGGACCTTCTGATATTTGGAACTGTAAACACATATCTCTAAAATTAACTTAGTAGACTTTCACAAGGAGACTATCATCAGGTGTGGCTCTTTGTCTCTTGAGGAGATAAGAGAAGTTATTCTTGTATCTGCCTTGCTAAAGAAATTATGTGAACATCTGTCCAGGCTTTTTGTCACATTTTTTGATATCTTACATACATATAAATCTATTAATTCTTACTTAGAAATAGACTATGTTCTCTTTTCTATATTTGTTCAGAGGGGTTTTTTGTTGGCAGGATTGTTTTATTTCCCCCAACCACATGCACACACACACACATGCACATATATCTGTGTTTCTGAATCTTTGTCTTAAAAAGAGGGGATGCTCTTGGATGCTTAAATATTGGTGAACAGGCACCAGTAAAAAAAGAATGCAGAAGAAAACGGATTTATAGATTGGTGGCAGAGAATTAAGGAATTTTTCACTTTGGGCACCAATTATCTTTGAAAAGTAGAAAGTAGGTCATTTGTTGGGAGTACCTATAGAATTAGGAGGAGCGACGGTTTGAGGAAAGTACAGGTTTATAAAATTAAAATATTTACCGCCAACAATGAGAAATAGAGTTGATTAAAAAACAAAGCATGCGTGGTTGCTGAGTAGTTTCTTGGATGAGTTCATATTGATGATTGCCCCTGTAATCTACCGTGGCTTAACAACTCACTCCAGAGCTGCCTCTGCTCTGATGCTCGCCAACTCTCCTGCACACCCCTTGGCCAGTGGTTCACTACCGCAGCTGCACATCAGATTAATCTGCGCATCTGTTAAGAAACAATGATCCCTGGGCCTCACCCCCAGAGATGCTGTTGTAACCCTTCCAGACTATGATGTTAGCATCCGGTATTTAAAAGCTCCCCAAGTGATTCTAAAGTGCCTGAAGGTGGAGAACTGCAGACCCAAATGTACTACTCACTTCTCCATTGCTTGCCACAAATAAACTGCTCATGCAAGTCATTTGTGAACACAATAGAGTTTACTGAAGATTGTAAATTGGGGGTTGAGTAAGCAAGCAAATTTAGTCAAATCGAATTTAATTCTGAGTTTTAAAAATTTCCTATGGCCACGCCAAGAACTGGACACATTCACTGGGCCTTCACCCAGCATCATCTTCAACTTCAAACCATTTCACTAGCTCCACTTTACCCTTCTACCCCACTCTCTTTTTGCCACTTCTTCCTAGTCTGCCTGACCGTGGGAAGTAAAACTTCTCACTCATATGCAGAGTGATTCAGCTCCTACTAACAATCTGGCATCCTCCACTTTCTTGCAGTATGAACTATAGCTATTCATCTCCTTTGAGAGTTTTTGCAAGGCAACATTCTTGCATGTTATCCAGTTTGTAGAACCAGGACAAAAGGTTGATACTGACTCCAAAGCTTCTAGGGCCCAGGAGCTTCTAAGGAATACATGGCAGATACAGTTTGCAGGATGAAGTAAGATATTTTGCTTTTTTCATTCACTCAGTAGTTCCTAATAGCCTGCCATAGGGTAGGCCAATGAAGGAAAAAAGACAGACAAATAGATACGTACAGTGTAATCAGTACAATGGTTTAATAAACATAGGAGGATGGGGGGAGAGAGGAGGTGAAGGAGCCCTAGGCAGGAAGAGCCCTGGGTTGCAAGTTGGTTTCCTGAGTCCAGGTTGATAGAATTGTAGAATTAGACCATCACAAGGGATGGTAGCGATCATCTGGTCTAATCATCCCCTTTTGTGGATTAGGTTATAGAAGTCTGCTGTGTAGGAATTGAACTGAATGGCAGAAGGTCCCATATCAAGTCAGTGGTAAGGATCAGGATTAAATTGGAATCTGGGTCCGTTGGTTATGGGCCTAGTGATACTTTTCCCAATAGGTGAGTTTCTATGGGCCCTGTTACAGCAGAGGGTAGGCCAGCGTGAGTTGCTGAATCTGCACAGCTGACCCCTCTATCTCTGGGTGATTGCCTCAGCCTGTAGCCCTTGGCTGTGCACTTCCCTAGTGGCTCCACCCAAAGGGGACCTAGGAGGGAGAGGTTGATAGAGAATTTGGCTTTAGCATGAAGTGAGAGGAAGGGCACATACTGAAAACAGAGAAGAGAATGGGGCATCTGAAAGAACAACCACTCTAACAAATGTTAAAATTTTAAATTATAAAGCAAGTGTATCTCAGGCATATGGCACAACTTTGGAAAATTTCAGGAGAATGAACAAGAGCAAATAAGAATAGAAAAAGATGACTTTGAGACCTGTGTCTGAAGTAAGTGAAGAGACATTTGGGGGCATGGCAGGCAAGGAATACACATACCATTTAAGGAGAAAACTCAGACAAATTCACAATAGGCCTTTAAAAAAATCCAGTTTGTATGGGGTCAAGTGAGGGAGTGTAGATCATTTCACCACTCACTACGGTGAGAGTTGCTTAAACACAGACCAAATAGGGCAAAAACATGTTGTAATAAGGGGCCGTTGTACTCAGCAGTTCTCTCTTTTCCTTTTCACTTCCTACCACAAGGGACTAACAGAGAAATTCTCTCCATTCACTTAGTTTGACATTCCCCAATTTTCACATTTGTAATTATAACTCAGGAAACTTCTTTGCTTGGACAAAGATGTTCTTACATTAAACATAAAACTTTTCCCAAGCGTCCACTAGTTCACCCACTAAGCAATTTCTTCCTTACACACCAGAGGTCAGTACTGGCCTGTTAATTTACATGAGCTATTAGTTCCTATTTTCCCAGTTAATTAAAATGAGAAACAAAATATCACGGACCATTGTTGTATTGGAATTTGGTATTAATTCCTTAAGAAAGTTTCTTTTGGGTGGAAATGCATATATCATGAATGACTTAAGAAAAAGAAGAAAAATTTAAAAAGGGGAAAAAAGCCATGCAATGAAAGTGGCCTTTGTTCTTCAGGAAAGCATTCCTAACTCATTTTGGGCATTTTAATTAAGCAGCTTTTACATTATAGTTACTATTACATGTGAGAAATCTTTATAACTAGCAGTATTGACTTACATGCTGGAAGTCCACTGAAAGCATAACTACAGTGTTTAGATAGTGTTTAGAGCCCAGGAAGTAAGAATCCCATATAAATCTGCACACCTACAATAGTGTATCCGTTGTGAATGGCAAAGTTACAGATAATTTGGACAAATAAGACAGGGGTCCAGCAGTATAATACTGACTGTAAATACTTAGAGAGTTTCAAAGATCTAATGGAAAGGAGAAAAAACCTAAAGGCAGATATAATAACTGTCTACAGATGTAATTAAAGGCTTTCCATAGGAAGGAAAAATAGATCGGCAAGGTTGCTTTAGTCGGCAAGGCACAGAATTGTAGACATCGGCATTGTGACTTCATACAAGTTAGGATTTTCTAAAAACTATAGCTGTTCCAACATTTTTGCCCGGGGTGCCATAGAAACAGTTCTGGCATTGAGTATCAGGGTAAACTAGATGAATGCCAAAATCTTGTACATTCTAAGGTTATAGGGGTATCTGATTGTGATGCCAAAGAGCAGACATTCTCATGGATTCCACAAATTCTAAGCCTCTTTCCAAGCATATATATTCTAGGTGGCACCTGCTTTAAAAAGCCTCCTGAATCCTCCAGAACAGTTTGTTCATCGTGGGTGCCTCTAATATTTTAACCATATACATTGCCTTTTGTCACCCTTTGAAACATATTGTACATTTTTGTATTATTTAGCTTTGTGTTTTTATGTCTTATCTGCAAAATAGATTACTCTTTTAGGAATACATGTTATTTTATCCTCTGTAATACTGAATATAATACGATGGAGTTAGTAGATACTCAGGTAATATTTGTGAAGTGAACTGATTTCTCTATCTATAAACTAGTGAATAAAAACACCCACTTTTCCTGCCTCCCTGAGTAGTTTTGAGGCTCAAATGAGATAATGTGTCTGAAAGCACTTTGAAGAGTATAAAGTGCAATACAAATGTAAGGCATTATTATTTCAGAGGGGGTTCTCTCAGTTATAACCTTCCATGTCAGCTTGAACATAATGGCAACCAAGGAACATTTTTTAAAACTTAATCTGAAAAGAGACTTGTCCCTTCTGGGCACAAATTATAAGACTCCCGGAAGAAAAAAAATGTTTGTGCATATTTCTTTTTGTTTGTTTCTAAATAGCATAACGAGCTATGCTCTTTCAGGGAAAATGTTGCTCTGATAGAAGTAATTCACTATGTAGAAAATGCCCTTGTGTACTTCCAGGAAGAACTGCAAACAAACGAGCTATTTTGTCTTCTCAAGCAAAGGGACTTACTGGGCGTGGGTAGCAGCTGTTCAAGTCCATCTGGTCAAGAATTCACTAAGATCATAATGTGAAAGTAGCTCAAATGCAGATTTGCATGACAGCCTGCAAATGTTCCTTTGGAGACAAAATGGTTTCTCAGGCCAATAATCTGCGGTTCTAAAAGTCTCTAAATACGGGTTTATCGAATAATTCATAACAGCTTTAAGAAACTATTATGGCACACTGGGAAAGTCATCCATCTAGCAGGGCATAGTTGTTCTGTTGGCCTGTACACATTTGTTTACAGTTGGCCTTGATCATATCACAATTTTATAAATAGTTTATTTTTTTAGAACAAATTTTCTAGACAAAATATTATGAGCAAATAGAGGGTGCAGCGAGATTTTTGAAACATCTTATTAGCTTTGAAATGATATTTCATTTATTTATTTTTTAATTTTTCTTTATTTACTTGAGGGAGAGAGAGCACGAGCAGGGTGAGAGGCAGAGGAAGAAACAGACTCCCTGCCAAGCGGGGAGCTTAATGTGGGGCTTGATCCTGGGACTCCGGGATCATGACCTGAGCCGAAGGCAGACGCTTAACGGACTGAGCCACCCAGGCGCCCCTGAAATGATATTTTAAAACTGAAATAACACAATAAGATACCTGCTGATAAATAAGCGGGGGGAAAATAATTAACTGGAAGCTCATAAAAGCTTCTCAGCAAATAAACAAATGAGAAGGCAATAAATGATAGAACTATAATCTATAATCTACCTTAATGGTATATTTACATAGCTTCTTAAAATAGTTTTATCACTTTAACATGCTTTTTCTTTTCTCTCTCTTTTTTTTAAAAGATTTTATTTATTTATTTGACAGAGAGACACAGCGAGAGAGGGAACACAAGCAGGGGGAGTGGGAGAGGGAGAAGCAGGCTTCCCGCTGCGGGGCTCGATCCGAGGACCCTGGGATCATGACCTGAGCTGAAGGCAGCCGCTCAAAGACTGAGCCACCCAGGTACCCCAACATGCTTTTTCTTATTAGAATATGTGAAGAACGTTGTGAGGAGGAATGTGTATGTTTTATAAATGAGTGCACTGACGTTAAAAGTGGGTAAGTGACTGATTCTGCATCTCCCTCTCAAAAGCATGACGGAAATTAACACCGTGAATCGTTACTCGGGCACGGAGCTGGTGCTCTAGTCCTATTTGCTTCAGGTCCCTGCAGTACCCTATGCTGACAACACTGCCTCTGAGCCTTCTTCTTACCTTGTTTTTTTCTACCTTCTCTAGGCCAAACATCTGCCTCTTCTCTTCAGAATCCTCATGAAATTTCAGGAACATTGATGAATAGGGAAGTTATTTCCAGGCTTGTTTCAGAATTATCCTCCAGTGGGCTAGGGCTGGTTTAGAATTGGGGGAGAGAAGCAAGAGGGCTTGGCAAAATGTCTATTAGTTCTAGAGTTAAGGCTAGAGGTACCAGGGCAATCTCACATTTCCCTAGGATGTCCCAAGGAATCCCTGTTATGTCCATATCAGGTCCAGATATCATTCCACCAGCCAAAGGCCATGGGCAGCCTCGACAACTCAGAGTAAAGAACGTTTTAGCAGTTCTTGGGCAGTTGCTAGTCATTCATGGAGTTCCAGGGACCGCTCAGCTGTCTCTTCAATAGTTTAGGAGGCAGGAGGGGCGCCTTAGTGGCCATTTCCCCCAGAAACACAAACTCAAGGCAACTCTGCCACTTAGGGGATAATGCTGACTTTTGAAAGTTATAGTAGGTTTATCACCAGGGTCTCCTTCTACCTGTTCCAACAAGCACTGCAACTGACTCATAAAGCTTTCATCCCTTCAGGATATCCAGCTCTAGTTAATCTGGGAAGATGAAATGGAACAGGCTGACACTTGATTCAAAGGTCTGGACAACGAACTGGTGGAACTTACAACCCCCATACTATAGTTATCATGGTTCAATCATGGTAGATTGCCTGGGGACGAGGGAGCTGGAGCCAGGTTCAGAGGCTGTCTATTATAAAGGCTCCTATTGACTTCTTAGGGCCAGAAGACACACATCATTAGTATCTGGGAGGTAAAAGTTCTAGACACCCCGGGCCAGAGTGAATATCTGGGTCTGACTCACAATCCTCATCAGGGACCTCTGGGTGGCACACGTTAGGTTTTGAGCAAGCATTAGTAGAAGAGATGTTTATGGAAGGACAATTGTCTGACCTAAGGTACTATATCTCGGAGAGAAAGGTTCTTAAAAACTTACTGTTAAAGAATTGTATTTCAGTTGTTTGCTTGTCTTTTCTGTCATCCAGAATGAGTTTTTTCAAAAGAGAAAATGTGCCTTGTTTATGCTCATCTCCCCAGTAGCCAGTATAGTTCCAGGCATCCAATAAGCATTCAGTGTTTTCAAAATGAACAAACCAGGTAAGTCCCGTTACTTATTGCCAAATGGCTTGGGTGAGAAAGGGCTGGAATTTGGTAAAGGACTCAATCACTGAATAGGATCTGGATGAATGGATCCCATCACAAATGTGAATAAAAATCAAAGCAGCAAGTCCAGTACAACAGAATGATATCAGGTTCTACTCCAGATAAGTAGATATCAGCAAAGCGTTAAAATGAAATGTTGGCCTTTCCAAACTGTTGGATGGAATATGAGACAATTCATTCTTATAGGAAGGATAGCAAATTGAAACAAGAGGTATCTGTCATTGTAAAGGAGGGTCCAAACTAATGGGCCAGGATCCAGGACTGGGATATCCCTTTATGAGAAGGGCAATAGCAGATAACGAAAGAGAACCTCAAAAACAGGGATCATGCTGAAGCTTGGTCATCAAACGGGCAAATAAGGCAAATAGGAATTCAGAACAGGGGCACCTGGGTGGCTAAGTCAGTTAAGCCAACTCTTGATTTCGGCTCACGTCACGATCTCAGGGTTGTGAGATGGAGCCCAGCATCACCTCCTGGCTGGGCATGGAGCCTGCTTAAGATTCTCCCTCTCCCTCTGCCTCTGCCCCTCCACCCCCACCCTCCACCCTGGCTCATGCGCTCACTCTCTCATTCTAAAAAAAAAAAAAAGACTTCAGAACAGACTCAAATCCATTTACCAGAACTAAGGTATGACATCAGAGCAAAGGCAAAATAAACAGAATCAACCACAGTTTCTAGACATGCAGCCATGTAAAACTCCCCAGCAACAATTCAGGATTAGTGCTGAGAGTCAAGACAGTGGTGAAACTGTGGGAGGGCTTTAGGCGGCCACAGTTCAGGAAGGTAGGGACAGACTTTCAGAGCCTGGAAACCATGCCTGGGCTAACATTTGCAATAGTGGGTTTGATTTGGGATGTTCATTCTAACAAACAACAATTTAATTAACTGACATATTCCAGGATGTTTATAAGAACTAATTTCCTTGGAAATGATTTTTTAAACACTCATTATAGAAATTTTTTTTGCTGTGTACATTTTAGAAAAAGGTATATTATTTATAAAATTTGGGATTGTTGAACTATTAGACAAAGCAGAGAGAAAAAAACCTTTACAAAGTGCCTTCTCCAGCTACTCCTTACAGATGTATTCTTAAAATAATTACTTGACATATTTCTATGTACATCTTTAGTTTAATATCTTACCTAATTGCCCAACAAACTAATTCAATGTTGTTTGTGATGCATTAAATGAACAAAAGATAAACTGGGTAATAGAGAATGCAGAGAGCCTAGTGGCCCATGAAATCACTGGATTTGCAAAGTGATTTTCTTTTCAGTGCTGTGCTCTATCTGAGAACAAAATCTGTTGGCAAAGCACTTTAGTGGCAACCAATGGATTAGAATATAGAGACATTAGGCATGCCACACGGGGTCAAACCAATGGTCCATCCAGGATAGCTTATTATAGAGGCAACATGAGATGTTTTTTTGGAGATCAAGGCTGTCTGTTGTGGTATCAGTTTATAACAAAGGAAGCATTTAATATATCTTCCTAAAATTTCTTAGTGAACTGACATGTAACTGTAATCCACCATATTATCCGAATTCCTGGATTTTTTTTTTTCAGCAGCTCTCAGTCCTTGTGTTACAAGGTCCGTAGTTGTAATGTCTGATAGGTGAAAAGTAACATTCTCCTTTTCTTACTTGTAAACTTCCAGATATTTCCAATATTTCCTAAAATCTTTCAGTAGTCTTACTGATATTTCAAACCATCCCCATCTCACTTTGCTGTGTAGCAGTTCTCTGTGTGTGGTTCCCAGAGCAGCAGTGTGAGCTGGGAAATTGTTAGAAATGCAAAGTCTCGGGTCCCACCCTGGACCTACTGAATCAGAAAATCTCTATTTTCAAAAGCCCTCTATATGATTACGAGGTATACTCGCAGTTGAGAACTATTGCTATACATACAGTACGTTTGTCCACCTACCCTCTGGCAAAAACATATCATTGCATTTACTTTTTAGTTTGATGGTTACTTATCTCGGTAACTTTGGATTCTAATTCAGTTGAAAACAAAAACAGAATTTTATATACTGAAATACCAAATGGAAGTGAAGAAGGAGAAAATATTGGTAGTAAAATCAACAACTATAAAGCAGTTTGGGGTCATTTAGTTCAGGGGCAGGCACTATACCTCAAAACCTAAGAAGCATTACATTTTATTTATTTTATTTTTATTTTTTAAAGATTTCTTTATTTGAGAGAGAGAGAGAGAAAGTGGGGGGTAGCAGGGCAGAGGAAGAGAGGAGAGAGAGAGAGAGAGAGAGAGAGTCTCCAGCAGACACCTTGCTGAGTGCAGAGCCTGCTGCAGGGCTCCATCCCAGGACCTGGAGATCATGACCTGAGCCAAAATCAATAATCAGATGTTTAACTGCCTGAGCCACCCAGGCGCCCCAGCATTACATTTTAAAAATGTAGCCCCAAAGTGAATGATTTCCAGTGATGATCTTTAGTCATAAAGAGATTAACTCACATTTATTATATCTAAATTTCTCTGATCAAAGAATAAATTATTAAAGCGTTTTGGATACATTTTCATCATAATGAAAATAATAAATATGTTTCAAAAATAATGGGGCAAACGATACATATGAAATATTTACTTATTTGAATACCTGAAGATGCTAGAAGCACGTCATTATAATCCTTTATTTGTCTTCTTTGAAACATAAAAAGTGGTGTCCATTATCACTTTTTTTTTTCAGTTCTTTGTGGTAAAATACATATAAAATCTATTACCCATTTTTAAATACACAGTTCAGTGGCATTAAACACATTCATATGTTGTGCAACCATCACCACCATCCATCTCCATAAAATTTTCAGCTTGTAAAACTGGAAACTCTATAGCCATTAAACAATAACTCCCCATGCTCCTAAGCCCCAGGTCCTGGCAACTGCCATTCCACCTTTTGTCTCCATGACTTTGACTGCTCTAAGTGGAATCATATAGTATATATCTTTTTGTGATTGGTTTATTTCACTTAATGTTCTTTTTTTTTTTAAAGATTTTATTTATTTATTTGACAGAGAGAGACACAGCGAGAGAGGGAACACAAGCAGGGGGAGTGGGAGAGGGAGAAGCAGGCTTCCCGCAGAGCAGGTAGCCCAACGCGGGGCTCAATCCCAGGAACCTGGGATCACAACCTGAGCCGAAGGCAGACGCTTAATGACTGAGCCACCCAGGCGCCCCTCACTTAATGTTCTTAACGCCCATCTATGGCATAACATATTGAAGAATTTAGTTCCGTTTTAAGGATGATTAATATTCCTTTGTAGGTATATACCATATTTTGTTTATCCATTTATCCATCAGTATTCACAGAGGCTTCCATGTATTAGCTATTGTGAATAATGTTGCTGTGAACATGGATATACAAATATCTCCTTGACACCTGCTTTCAATTCTGTGTATATACCCAGCAGTGGAATTACAAGATCATATGGTAATTCCATTTTTAATTATTTGAGGAACTGCCGTGCCGTTTTCCATAGTGACTGTGCTATTTTACGTTTCCACCAATAGTATACAAGGGTTCCAGTTTCTCCACATCCTAGCAGTGCTTCTTGTCTGTTTTTTTGACAGTAGCCATCCCAATTGGTGCGGTGGTATCTCATTGTAGTTTTGATTTACTTACCTTAATGATTGGGGATGTGGAGCTTCTTTTCATGTGCTTATTGGTCATTTGTTTATTTTCTTTAGAGAAATGTCTGTTCAAATACTATGCCCATTTTTGAATCAGGTTGTTTGTTTTATTGTTGAGTTTTAAGAGTTCTCTACATATTATGAATACCAATCTCTTATGAGATACATAATTTGCAAATATCTCCTCCCATTCTGTAGGTTTCCTTTGTTCTCCATTAATAGGGTATTTTGATGTACACGATTTTAAATTTTTCATGAAGTCCAATTTGTCTGTTTTTTTCTTTTGTTACCTGCGCATTTGGTTCATATCCAAGAAGTCATTGCCAAATCCAATGTAAATCTTTTGTAATTTTTTTTTCTTCTAAAAATTTTATGGTTCCAGGTCTTACATTTAGATATTTGATTCGTTTTTACTTAATTTTTACATATGGTGTTAGATAAGGATCCAACTTCATTCTTTTGCATGTAGATATCCATTTTTCCCAGCACCATTTGTTAAAAATTTGACTGTCCTTTTATATGTAAGGATTTATTTCTGGGCTCTCTATTCTCTTCTATTGGTCTATATGCCTGTCTTTGTGCATGTATCCCACTGTTTTGAATACTGCAGCTTTGAAAGTAAGTTTTGAAATCAGGAAGTGTGAGTCTTCCAGTTTTATTCTTTTGCAAAATTGTTTTGGCTATTGGAGGTACAATAACATTCCACATGAATTTTAGAACAGGTTTTTCTATTCCTGCAAAAAAAAAATGTCATTAGGAATTTGATAAAGTTTGCATTGAACCTCTAGATTGCTTTGCCTAGTATTGACATTTTAACAATATAAAGTCTGCCAATCCATGAACTTGGGATGTGTTTCCATTTATTTATGTTTCTTTGTGGTAAAATAGATATAGGGGATTAAGAGTACACCTATTGTGATAAGCACTGAGTAATGGATAGAGTTGTTGAATCATTATATTGTATATCTGAAATTAATATAAACACTACATATTAATTACACTTCAATATTTGTGTCTTCTTTAATTTCATTTAACAATGTTTTGTAGTTTTAATTGTCCAAGTCTTTCACTTTCTTGGTTAATTCCTAGGTATTTTATTATTTTTGATGCTATTGTTATTGAAATTGTATTTATAATTTCATTTTCAGATTTTTCATTGTTAGTATACAAAAATACAACTGATTTTTGTGCATTGGATGTATCCTGCAATTTTACCAAATTTATTTATTCTAACAATTTTTGTGACATTTTTAGGGTTTTCTCCATATAAGATCATATCACCTGTGAACAGAGATAATTTTACTTCTTCCTTTCCAATTTGGAAACCTTTTATTTCCTTTGCTTTCCTAATTGCTCTAGCTTGAACTTTGATTACTATGTCAAATAGAAGTGGTAAAAGCAGGGGCTCCTGGGTGTCTTGGTTAAGTGTCTGACCCTTGCTTTCAGCTCAGGTCATGGTCTCAGGGTTGTGAGATCAAGCCCCATGTTGTGCTCCATACTGGGCATGGAGCCTGCTTAAGATTCTCTTCCTTTCCCTCTGCGTCCCTCACCCCCAACTCGTGCATGTGCTCTCTTAAAAAAAAAAAAAAAAGTGGTGAGTGAAAGCAGGCATACTTGCCTAGTTCCTGACCTTAGAGAAAGAAGACCTTTTCAGTTTTTCATCATTGAGTTTTTGTTCACTGTGCATTTTTCATATATAGCTTTTATTATATTGAGGTAGTTTCCTCACACTGCTAGTTATTTTTTTCAGTGTTTTTATCATGAAAGGATGTTGAATTTTGTCAAAGGGTTTTTCTGCATCAAATGAGATGATCATGTGGTTTTTGTCCTTCATTTTGTTAATGTGATATATTACATTGATGTTCACATGTTGAACCATCCTTGCATTTTGGAATTATGCATTATTATGCATTAATGCATAATTCCATTTGTATAATCATTTTAATATGCTGCTGAATTGGGTTTGCTAGTATTTCACTGAGAATTTTTGCATAAATGTTCATAAAAGATACTGGTCTGTAGTTTTCCTTTCTTGTAGTGTCTTCATCTGGCTTTGGTATCAGGGTAATACTGGCCTCCTAGAATGAGTTAGGATGTGTTTCCTCCTCTTCCATTTTTTTTTTTTTTTTGGAAAAGTTTGAGAAGGCTTGGTATTAGTTCTTCAACTGTTTGGTAGAATTCACCAGCAAAGCCAGTGGGAACAGGGCTTTTCTTTGTTGGGAGGTTTTTAATTACTGATTCAATCTTGATGCAATCTCCTTACTATTTATAAATCTATTAAGATTTTCTACTTATTCAGGAGCTTGTCTTGGTAGGTGTTATATTTATAGTAATTTATGTATTTCATCTAGGTTATCCAATTTGTTGGTGCACAATCATTCACAGTACTCTCTTATAATCCTTTTTTATTTCTATAGAATCAGTAATAATGTCCCCACTTTCATTTTTGATTTTAGTAATTTCAATCTTCTCTTTTTTTTTTCTTAGTCCATCTAGTTAAAGGTTTGTCAATTTTGCTGATCTCTTTGAAGAACCAACTTTTGGTTTCATTCATTTTCTCTTTTGTTTTTCTTTTCTCTATTTCATTTATCTCTGATCTAATCTTCATTATTTCCTTCTTTCTGTTAGCTTTGGGTTTAGTTTTCTTTTTCTAGTTCATTAAGTTCTAAAGTTAGGTTGTGTATTTGAGACCTTTTTTTTTTTTTAAGATTTTATTTATTTGACAGAGAGAGACACAGTGAGAGAGGGAACACAAGCAGGACAAGCGGGAGAGGGAGAAGCAGGCTTCCCGCGGAGCAGGGAGTCCAATGCAGGGCTCAATCCCAGGACCCCGGGATCATGACCTGAGCCGAAGGCAGACGCTTAATGACTGAGCCACCCAGGCACCCCTGTTTTTGTTTTTTAATGTAAGGATTTATAGCTATATATTTTCCCCTTAGCTCCACTTTGGGTGCTACGTGTAAGTTTTGGTATGTGGTATTTTCATTTTCATTTGTGTGTAACTGTTTTCTGATTTTCTTTGTGATTTCTTCTTTGATTCACTGGTTGTTTAAAGGTATATTGTTTAATTTCTACTACTTGGTGAAAATTCAAGTTTTTCTTCTGTTATTTATTTCTAACTTTATTATGTTGTGGTCAAAGAAGATATCCTTTATGATATCAATCTTTTGAAGTCTAATGAGACTTAACTTGTGACCTAACATACAGTCTATCCCAGTGCACTTAAGAGGAATGTGTATGCTGTTGTTGTTAGTTAGAGTATCCTGTACATGTCTGTTAGATCTAGTTGATCTACCATGTTGTTTAAAGTCCTCTCTATCCATACTTATCTTTTGTCTGGTTGTTCTATCCATTGTTGTGAGTGGGATTTTATTGTAGAACCATCTATTTCTTACTTCTGTTTTTCTAATTTTTGCTTCATATATTTTGTTGGTCTTTCATTAGTATGTAAATGCTTATAATTGTTATATCTTCTTGCTGTATTGGCCCTTTTATTAATATATAATGTGCTTCTTCGTCCCTTGTAATCTTTTTTCATTTTAGGTCTATTTTGTTTAATATTAGGATAGCTATCTCTCCTCT
Source organism: Neomonachus schauinslandi (assembly GCF_002201575.2). Taxonomy (NCBI): domain Eukaryota; kingdom Metazoa; phylum Chordata; class Mammalia; order Carnivora; family Phocidae; genus Neomonachus; species Neomonachus schauinslandi. The sequence continues at coordinate 102,894,898 of NC_058405.1, forward strand.
TTTTGTTATTTTCATGAAATGCTATGCTCACCACAAGTACAGCTACCATCTGTCCCATTACATTGCTATTACATTGACTGTATTCCTTACACTCTGCCTTCAATTCCCATGACTCACTCATTCCATAACTGGAGGCCTGTATCTCCCTTTCCTGCTACCCATTTTGCCCAACCTCTTACTCCCCTCCCCTCTGGCAACCATCAGTTTGTTCTGTGTATTTATAGTTCCAGTTCTGCTTTTTGTTTATTTTTTTTAGATCTCATATATGAGTGGACTATGTGTTTTTAAGCCATCTGTCAATTTTTGTCTTTTGGTTGAAGAGCTTAATCTACTTACATTTAAAGTAATTACTGATAAGGAGGGATTTAATTCTGTCATTTTTCTATTTGTTTTCTATATGTCTAATAGCTTTTTTTGTCTCTCATTACCTACATTACTGTTTCTTTCATATTTAGTTGATTTTTTATAGTGAAATGTTTCAGTTCCTTTCTCATTTCTTTTTGTGTATCTTCTATAGCTATTTGCTTGTGGTTACTTCCTTTAATTCTTTGTGGGGATTACATTCAAGTCTTAAAATTATAACACTATAATTTGGATTTATACCAGGTTAATTTCAATAACATATAAAAACTCTGTTCCTTTACAGCTCTGTTCCTACTCTTTTTTGTTGATGTCCCCAAAATTACATCTTTGTATGTTGTGTATCCACAAAACATAAACTAATAATTCTTTTAACTGCATATATCTCTTAAATTACATGGAAAATGAAATTGGAGTTACAAACCAAAGTTATAGTAATACTAGCTTTTAGACTAATAACTTTTTTTTAATGTATTAGTCTCTTAAATCATGCAGAAAACAAAAACTCCAGTTTTAAACTAATGTTACAATAACACTGATTTTTATAATTGCCCATGTATTACCTTTGTTGGGACCTATTTCTCCATACGGCTTTGAGTTACTGTCAAGTGTCCTTTAGTTTTACCCTGCAGGATGGTCTTGAGAACTTTTTGCAAGGCAGGTCTAATGGTAATGAACCCCCTCAACCTTTGTATCTAGGGTGTTTTAATTTATCCCTCACTTTTGAAGGAGAGTTTCACTGGATATAGGATTCTTGGTTGATAGCTTTTTTATTTCTCTTAGCACTTTGACTATATTGGCCCACTGACTTCTGGCCTCCAAAGGTTCTAATGAGAAATCTGCTGATAATCTTATTGAGGATTCCTTGTATGTGATGATTTATTTCTTTCTTCCTTCTTTTAAGATTTACTCTTAGTCTTTCAAAAGTTTGATTATAATGTGTTTCTGTATGCATCTCTTTGAGTTCATATAACTTGGAGTTTGTTGAACTTCTTGGGTGTTTATGTTCATACTTTTATCACATTTGGGAAGTTTTTAGCCATTACTTCTTCAAATATTCTCCCTGCCCCTTTCTCTCTTTCTTCTCTTCTGGAATTCCCACAATGCATATGTTGTTCTGTTTGATGGTGTCTCACAGTCCCTTAGGCCCTGTTCACTTCAATCTTTCTTCTCTGTTCCTCAGACTCAATAATTTCTATTGTCCCATCTTCAAGTTCACTGATTCTTTCCTGCCTGCTCACATATGCCCTTGAGTCCATGTAGTAAATTTTTTATTTCAGTTATTGTATTTTTCAGTTCTAGAATTCTTTTAGTTTTCTTTTAGATTTTCTCTTTATTGATATTTCCATTTTGTTTTTGCATCATTTTTTTTTAACTTTCTCCACATCTTCCTTTAGTTCTTTTTTTTTTTTTTTTAAAGTCTTTGCCTAGTATATCTTCCATGAGGTCTTTTTTAGGGATAGTTTCTATTTTTTCCATTGAATGGGTCATATTTTCCTGTTTCTTTGTATGCCTTGTGATTTGTGATTGTTGTTGTTGTTGTTGTTGAAAGCTGTTTTTTTGAATCTAATAATGTGGTAACCCTGAACACAGGGTACTCCCCTCCAGAATTTGCTGGGTTTTGTTATTGTTATTGTTTTTGTTTTTCTGATTAATGTAGGCTTTCTCTGTACTGAGGATCAACCTGAGGTATAAATTTAAGGTCATTCCTGAGCCTTTCCCTGGACATGTGTGGTCATTTTCTGATCTGAGTATATGAAGTTGCTTTTGAATATCCTAGTTTTTAATGTCTGGCTCCCAAAAGGGGAAAATTAAAAGAAAAATGAAGGGGGAGAGAGCATTAGCCTTTTAAATGTCCTGAAAGTCACTTCTGCGGGAGACAGAGGGGCTTACAACAATGAGGTACCTTAAAAAACAGTGGGTGCCTACTTCTATTTTTTTTAATTAAAAAAAATTTTTATTAACATATAATGTATTATTTGTTTCAGGGGTACTGCTCTGTGATTCATCCGTCTTACACAATTCACAGCATTCACCATAGTACCTACCCTCTCCAATGTCCATCACCCAGCCACCCCATCCCTCCCACCCCCCTCCACTCCACCAACCCTCAGTTTGTTTCCTGAGATTAAGAGTCTCTTATGGTTTGTCTCTCTCTCTGGTTTCGTCTTGTTTCATTTTTCCCTCCCTTCCCCTATGATCCTCTGTCTTGTTTCTCAAATTCCTCATATCAGTGAGATCATATGATACTTGTCTTTCTCTGATTGACTTATTTCTCTCAGCATAATACCCTCTAGTTCCATCCACACTGTTGCAAATGGCAAGATTTCATTTTTTGATGGCTGCATAATATTCCAGTGTGTGTATGTATATGTATATATATACCACATCTTCTTTATCCATTCATCTGTTGATGGACATCTTGGCTCTTCCCATAGTTTGGCTATTGTGGACATTGCTGCTATAAACATTGGGGTGCATGTGTCCCTTCAGATCACTACATTTGTATCTTTGGGGTAAATACCCAGTAGTGCAATTGCTGGGTCATAGGACAGCTCTATTTTCAACTTTTTGAGGAAACTCCATACTGTTTTCCAGAGTGGCTGCACCAGCTTGCATTCCCATCAACAGTGTACAAGGGTCCCCTTTCTCCGCATCCTCGCCAACCTCTCTCGTTTCCTGACTTGTTATTTTTAGCCATTCTGACTGGTGTGGGGTGGTATCTCATTGAGGTTTTGATTTATATTTCCCTAATTCTGAGTGATGTTGAGCACAGGGTGCCTACTTCTTTACCTATACTTCTGTGATCTGAACCAGCAATTAGTGACCAGAGCACAGATTCCCAATAGTTGGAGGACAGGGTCCTTTTTTTCTACCCTGGATCCCACCAGCTGTGTACAAACTGTTCCAAGAACACTGTGCCCTGCTGCTCACCACATGGCTGTGGGTGAGAACAGGTAGGTGCTACTGTGCAAAGAGCTAAAATTGATAATCAACAGCTACTTACCATCCAAACATTTCCCTGGAGATTTAAGCCTTCAATAGACTCCAGAGTTCCAAAATAGTTACATCAGATTCTGCCAGTACAATTGTTTCAAGGTGACAGATGGTGGAGGTAGTGTCTAGGGAGATGCTTCCTACTCTACCATCCTCCTGTCCATTAGCTTTAAACATGTTACAACTGAGGCATAGCACAAGGCATAGGGCAACATATTCCAGCTTAAGAAACCAATGATTTTGGGTCAAATTTCACAATAACAGGGTACCTGGGTGGCTCACTCAGCTAAGCATCTTACTTTGTCTTGGGTCATGATCCCAGGGTCCTGGGATCAAGCCCTAAGTCAGGCTTCCTGCTCCGCGGGGACCTGCTTCTCCCTCTCCGTCTGCTGCTCCCCCTGCTTGTGCTTTCTCACTCTGTCAAATAAATAAATAAAATCTTTAAAAAAAAGAAAAGATTCATAATAACATTGCCTTATATGTTTGGTCATCATGGTGGCAATTTTTTGAGAGAGAGAGAGAGTGGGGTAGGGGCAGAGGGAGAGAATCTCAAGCAGACTCCATGCTGAGTGTGGAGCTGGATGTGGGGCTCCATCCCAGGACCCTGAGATCATGGCCTGAGCCAAAATCAAGAGTTGGACACTTAACTGACTGAGCCACCCAGGTCCCCCCATGGTGGCAATTTTTTACATATGAAAACTTTTACTTTGTAAGCCCAAACACTAATTTCACAACATTTGACTTATTCTGAAATATAGCTCTAGTACCAGGAAAAGTTTGATTTCATGTTCAGCGGATATTTGTTGAAGGAGAGAATGTATGCCTCTGTTCTGTTAAGTCTTCCTGGAGTCATGCTGACCAGTAGAGCATGCAAATCCCAGACTAACTGCATCACAGGTGGAAGCAGTGACAAAAAGAATATCTCCCCAAGTTCTCATCCTTGCAGAGCCAGATTACTCAGTCAGTCAAGTAAGGAATTTGGTGTAAAACATCGTTAAATTTAGTGGGGAAAAAAGTTTTAATTTTCTCGTATTCTTTGTCACCTACTGTCTGACATGTTTTTATCCACTCAGTTGTTCTTCTCTGGATTTCAAATAGGATTTCTAATAATAAACATGAACCAGTTCCATCATCAGACCATGTTCTTTACATTTCTGTCCTTTATAATTATATATTAGTCTTTGAATATGAAGATAATACTTCATATTCATGCACTACTAATGATGCAGCATTAATAATGCATATGCCTTGAATTGTTGTGTTTTTCTAGAGGAGTAAATTTGTATTGATCTCATCACTGCAGTTTCTTGTCCAGTCTTCATGTGACCAATAGTACCATCTGCAAGACTATCATGTGAATGTGGCTTGCAACTTACACCAAAAATACAACTGTCAAGCAAGGTGATGTGGGAATTCAGCAAGGACCCATGCTTTGGCCTCTTTAGCAACAGGAACCAGCAAAAGGTAGTGGTCACCACTCATTAATTTAAATAGATACTGAAATTTATCTTTGGAAAAAGCCAAAGGACAAAAATAAATACTATGTAATACCATAAATTACTGCTATGGATACTTGGATGATGAAAGATAAAATTGACAAGACTGGGAGCTCTGCAATGGTCTGATTTTCAGGAAGGATCAATAGTATGTTCTGGCAATAAGAGAATAGGAGAAAAGAGTATTGTGGTGATACAAGAATTTAAAATACTGTGGGGCATGTTCTGAAGAAAACAGATCAGCCTAAAAGTATTGGAACAAAGGGCGGTAGTTCTAAGAGAATTGGAGGTACCAGGCTTGAGATCCAAATTTAAGATTAACTCAATATTCTTCTCATAGATACTTCAAGTATGGAAAATTTAATTTTATTAGTAAAATAGTGCATGCTCACTATTCCTATTAAAACAAACTTACAAAAAAATGTATAATCCAGAATATAAAGTCCCTTAAAGTAAAGTGGCTATAGATCCTGATTTCCTCTAGACACTCCTGTATCATGTTGACAGTTCAGATGTAATGCACAAAAATGTCCTGGTGTGTGTGTGTGTATGTGTGTGTGTGCATATACATATGAATATAGCTTTTGTTTTTATTTGTTGTTTGTTTTGCAAAAGTGGAATGATAGTATACATGTGGTTCTGAAACTCTTTTTTTCACTGAATATGTATCTTAGAATGTTTTTGTTTTTGTTTTTTGTTATTCAAAATAACCCTTTTTTTAACCTACTATATACTATTCATTAATTTTACTTAATCTTCTATTAAAACCATCTGTATTGGGGCGCCTGGATGGCTCAGTCATTAAGCATCTGCCTTCGGCTCAGGTTATGATCCCAGGGTCCTGGGATCAAGCCCCGCATCGGGCTCCCTGCTTGGCCGGGAGCCTGCTTCTCCCTCTCCCACTCCCCCTGCTTGTGTTCCCTCTCTTGCTGTGTCTCTGTCAAATAAATAAATAAAAATAAATAAATAAAAATAAAACTATCTGCATTATTTTGAATTTTGCATGACTACAAATAATTTTGCCACACATTTTTTTTTTAAAGATTTTATTTTTTTGAGAGCGAGAATGAGAGACAGCATGAGAGGGAGGAGGGTCAGAGGGAGAAGCAGACTCCCTGCTGAGCAGGGAGCCCGATGCGGGACTCGATCCCGGGACTCCAGGATCATGACCTGAGCCGAAGGCAGTCGCTTAACCAACTGAGCCACCCAGGCGCCCAATTTGCCACACATTTTTTACCCATGACTTCATGTGCATGTTTTAATGTTTCTGTAGGATAAATTTTTGGAAATGGTATTGTTGGATCCAAGAACATGAACATTAAAATCATAATCACTACTCCAAAGTTTAGGTACATTTTTGAATCTTCAATTTAATAACTCATAAAACTTCAACTTTTTCCCTTAATAGTTCCATTTTAAACTGAAAGTTTTAATTCTTTAAATTAAGCATAAAATGTAGCATATTTTGTTTTGTCACTTATGCAATATATATATATATATATGTTGAGACTGGAGTGATTTACCAGACAAGTACAACATAGAGGTACTGGCTGTCCATACTAAAGCTTAAGACCCTCTGGGAGCCTATAGACTTCCTCTGGTCCACCTTAAAGCAGTCTCAGTTTTCATTTGATAAAATATTTCAAATCAACTTGTCAAATAGTGTAAGTTAGCTGAGTTTCCTTATATATAAAACTAGAATAACCTATCAAACTGAACTGTTCCATGTAACTATAAGAGTAATTTATCCTTAGCTTTTAGGACTCTATGAAGTGACATTACAGGCAATAAATGGTCTCACATGTTGAATTAGGGCAGCTGGGAAGAAAGAGAATATCCTGGAATTAGTTGACTATATGGCTGCATTGTTAGGTATGAGAAATGTGCCAGAGATACCCTCTCTTGGTTGTCTTCCTGTTATCCTGGTGCTGAAGCTTGTGCCAATCCATGGAGCTTTGTGACAAAAGGTACACATGTGCAAATTCCTTCCTTTTCTTCTTTCCTTGTAGTCTTGCTCATTTGCTTCCTTCCTTTCTTCTTTGTCTATTTTCCCTTTATTCATTTCTATTTCCTACTCAAATCCAACTCCCAACTCCTTCCCACATTATCAATATGCACCAACAAAATGGCAAGTACAGGTCTTAAAGAAGATACAGATGACTAAGAAGGAGCTCTTGCCCTTGAAAAGCCCACAGTTGAGTCAGGGAGACAGACATGTAAATAAAGAATTAACCAGCCTGATGAGTACCATAATTATGTATCCAATATAATTAGCATGATAAAGAAAACTGAGCAACTAATTTTCCTAGGAGGAATCAGGACAGCTCTACAGAGGAGTTGGTACTTGTGACATGTCCGGAAAGTCATTCCTTTGGAGTGTGGGAGAGTAATTTGGGCACATGGACAGACGGGCCCTGGGCTCTGACTACATCAAACACAGGCCACAGCACAGAGGGCAAGTGATGTCATTTCTGCCATCATTCTCTAACCTGCTTAACAGAGATGGTGGCAATCGAGTTATAATATAGTGGTCTTTACCTGTATCTGCCTATGTCATTGCTAGCAGAGAGGGAAAAAAAATAGCCCCTGGAACAAAGCATTTAGCTTCTGTTAGTTTCCTTCCTTTGGGAAAATAATCTCAGAATTTTTATTTCCTCTTTTTAGAAGAAACATAATATTTAAATATATGAAATAAAAGTACTCCATTATTTTCGACATTTGTAACTATTTCTTCAATAATTGGACCAAATACCTTGATGCCCCATTTTATAAACACTACTCTTCACTCTGCCTTAATCCTCAAAGGTCAATTCACGGCCAATAGATAGGTACTGATCATGCTGGAACAAGCATGATAAGGCTCATACTGGGTAGATGTGTAACTATAAACATTATTAGAGTTATCTAATCAAAGCCACCAGACTATTTGCTGTCTGAAACGAAGCCTCTAAGGCATATCAGTAGTATATGTGTGTGCATATGTTTCCCTCTAAGTAATTGAAAACATGTTTCTCAACTTGTGGATATTTCACAGGAAGCTTAGATATTATTTTCATTATTTATTCTATTTTATAAAATTTGTTATTTAACCATCTTGTCTTCAAGTTAGAAGTAACCTGGTTATATTAATCTGGATAGGTTATGCTATGCTATGGTACAAATACTGAAATCTTAGGTTTAAAGCACCACGATTTATTTCTAGATCATACTACATGACCATTGCATTTCTTGAGGGCTTTGTTCTATATTATCCTTATTCCAGGGGTGAGCCTGATGGAAGTTGTACCATCTGGAGCATCTCCAATTGTGGCGGTAGGGGAAGACATTTCTAGAACATCTTCAATGACAATTAAATGTGCTGGCCAGCAATGGCACACATATATCCAGCATAATACATGGTCTAGAATTAGTCACATAGTCATGCCTAATTTCAAAGGAAAGGAGAGTCAGATTTTACAAATGCCTGGAAGGAAGTGTGCCTTACATATTTCTTTGGGGGGCATGCCTACAGACCTCCATCAGGGCCTTGTCTAGGTGGGTGGAGTGTGGGGTTTCCCAGAAAAGAAAATGGCACAGTTGGAGTTTTCAGGGTGCACCTCTGGTGTTTGGGGAGAGTGCTTGGGAGAGTGCTTGTAGGTCCAGATGAAGGGGCAAGGAAAGGATGGGCTGGGATGTGCTGGGCATCAGGGAAAGCTCAGAATAGCAGAATTAGGTCTGAGGTCCCAAACACACTTCCTAGTGGAAGGATGATTTCCAGGGATTACAAAAATTCTACTGAGGAAAAAGAAAAAAAAAAAAAAAGACGAAAACAAAGAGGGAGGCAAACCATAAGAAACTCTTAACTATAGGAAACAAACTGAGGGTTGCTGGAGGGGTGGTAGGTGGGGGGATGGGGTAATTTGGTGATGGGCATTAAGGAGGGTAATTAATGTAATGAGCACTGGGTGTTATATGCGACTGATGAATCCCTAAATTCTATCTCTGAAACTAATAATATAGTATATGTTAAATAAAATGAATTTAAATAAAAAATTAAAAAAATCTAATGGGTCAGCAGAGAACCTGGGATGAGAAACACCTGGGCTGCCCAGGTGCTAAAGTCCCCTCAACCCAGACTTCTCTGTAAGGAGTGTGGCTCACACTACCTATCATGCAAACTCCAATACTTGTGGATGCCTTTCCCTCCCCCTACTTGACCTTGAGGGCTGGCCAGGTGTGGTGGAACCAGCAGGCTGTGCAGGACACGGACTGCACAAGACCACAAAGGAGAGGTACCTGAACCTGTGCAAACTGCAAATCTATAGCCTTCTGGGTCCCTGAAGGCCCCAGGACAGCAAGGGTTTCAAGAAGGAAACCTAGGACTCCAATCCCATGACCTCCAAGGTCCAAGTCCATAGCAATCCTCAGGGCCAGTTTTACCTCCTGGAAGCTGTGAGTTATCTAAAATTTGTCCTAGGAGACCATTGCTGCCTCTTCCTAGAGGCTTTCCACTGAAGAGCAGTCTCAGGACATCAGTCTCTTTCTAAAGGTAAAGCCAAGAGGATTTCCTCATAGATGTGGGCATAGAAGTAAGAGAAACAGAGGCATAGAGGATGATACTGAGGTTTTTAGGTTGAGCAAGTAGAAGCAGGATAGGATTAGGATGAGGTGAATGAAGTGCTGAGGGCACCAAATTTAAGGAGGCACTCATACTCAGGGTCATGCAAAAGCAGGGTTGGCACTTGCACGATACTCTCTCTGTCTTAAATTTTGTGCCTAAGCAACTGATTTGCTTCACCCTGGTCCCAGTACTGACTAGCATAAACTGAGTGGGGGTAGGCTGTGCAGAAGCAGGTTTGGTGAGGGTGGGGTGAATATCTAAAGTCTGGTTCTAAACATGTTAAGTTTGAGAAAGCTATCGAACATCCAAGAGGAGAAAATAAGTGGTCAGCAGCATCACTAATTCTGTATTTCTGGGAAGAAGTCTAGAGTAGAGTTATACATTAGAGGGTGGTGACAAGATTAGATCATTCATGATGGCAGTGAGGATAGATAAATAGATAGATGATAGATAGATAGATAATGATAGATAGATAGATAGATAGATAGATAGATAGATAGATAGATAGATAGATGTTTAAGGACAAAGCCAGGAAATGCTTTTTTGTCAGAATGAAGAAGAGAAACTAGCAAAGGACCTTGAAAAAGAGGATCCAGGGAGAGAAGGAAAACTAGGATTGTGGAGCCCTGGAAGACAAGAGAAAATGCTTCAAGGGGCAGGGAGTAATCAGTTATGTTTCATGCTGCTGTATTAAGTTAGATTAGGATTGAGACTGTAACATTGGCATCCACTGCATGGAAGTCATTGATGTTGACGAAAAACAGTTTTGGTGGAGAGACAGGAACAAAAGCTTAAACAGAGTACATTGAGCAGAGAGAGGGAGAAAGGTATAGCGTTCAGTAAATACGGACAACCCTTTGAAGGAAAAGGGAGAGGGAGAAGCTGTAAAGGGAGAAGGTGCAGAGGGAGGGAGAAGCTGCAAGGGGAACAAAGGTCCAGAATTTAGGACTCTTCCAGTTTCTCAGACTTGCACCCAAACCTCTCATCTTTGGATTTAGCAATGGGTCCTCTGAGTTCCTGATTTTTCAGCAGACAGGGATTCGAAATAACAACCTCTTTATTCTGATGGGTGAGAAAACTTCTAGAAGAAATTTTTCTACCAAGACACATGTCAAAGGAAATGGCAACATGTGGCAATTCAACTAGGATCAGCAACTTTTTCTCTGAATTTGTTGATTTGGAAATCATTTGTCTGGTTCTGCAACTGAATCATCATTTGCTCTACCAGTTTTTCTAAAGTCTCACATGCTGATGCTGGTTAAGAATAATACATTTTACTCTGTCAACTTTTGCTTACCATTGAAGATCTAAAAGTATGTTCAGAGGTAATTTGAACAGACTCTTTCAAGATACTGCATCTTTTAGTAGATCCACAGAACAGTAAATATAACTTGATAATCATGCCAAACATTTCTTTGCATTGTAAAATTGAATTGGCAGCTTTGCATAATAAAGGGCTAAAATTATGAACCACATAAGATTTGCCTGAAACTTGATTGTTCAGGCTCAAAATTCTCTGCTGAATACTCTTATGCTTGCTTTTGTATTTATCCACTTTCATGTGACTGCTTACAGCAGACATTTTATTTTTTATCTATTTTCAGAAAAATAAATTTTAATAAATATGCCAAAGCCATTCCAATGGCATCCATATCACATGTATTATATAGACACATATTTTACCATCATAATTGACATACCAGCATTTATGAACTTGATTCTTTGTGGATACATTAGGAGAAGTATCCCTTTATAGAATGTAGTATTTTGTTATCTTTTACTCCTTTATCTCACAAAGTGTTTATACAATAAAGTATTTTATTGGGTGCAAAATGGGCAATCACCAGGGTAAAGTCATAAGAAAAGTGAAAGTAGAGTGAGGATCATGGGACATTTCCATTTCTGTCTAAGGTGTGGATAAATTTTAGCCCCACATAAACTCTTGAGAAATAATCCAGCAAGAATGAGATCATGGAATGTTAGCTTTCCCAAAGTAGAAATTATGAACAGAGTTATAAAATTTCCACTTACAAATTTAATCCTCTACTTTCCAATTAAAATTAGGGACTGAAGAAATGGCCAAGAGGCACCTCCAAATTAATGTAAGTTGTTCTCATTGTGCAGATGAGAAAACTGAGCAGTGAGATTCTGCAAGTCACCCTAATGTGGTCTAGAAAATATTGGAATCTAGGTTTCTGTTACTGTTCCAGATATCCATTTATTACAACATACTTTTATGAAGAAACTAGTATGGACAAGGGATCATTCAAACTTTCCATGAAGGATACAAAGTTGTAGAATATACTCTTTGCCCTGGAGAACCCTAGTCTATTATCAAAGGATAAGATGGAAGTTTCAGTATCTAAAATACAAGATTCAATTTATTAAAAGCCATGAGAGTGATATAAAGGTTTAAGAAGGAAAATATAAAATGAAGTTTGGGCAAACCTGTGTGAGTTTCTTAAAGGAACAGCACTTCATTTGTGATGTGAAGGTAAGATTTCAATAAAGAGAGATGGGGAAGAGGATGGTAAGCCTGGCAGAGGGGTATCATTAGCAAGGACAGGAAAATACACAGTAATGAAGAAGAACAAGTCATCTAATGTGACTGGATTATAATTTACATTACTGGAATATAATTTACATTATAATTTACACTCTGTCATGTTATTTCCTGCCCATAAATTATGGCCATATTTTCAATGAATTTAAATATCAAATTAAGTAGCCTTGTCTTAATAGTAACTCACTGAAGTCCCTAAGCAGAAAATAACTTGATTGCCATTCTCTGGACTTTGAGAACAAAATCAAGTTGTGCATCCTTTACCAAAGTTTGTAAGGCATTTTGATAGGAAAGAGGAAAAGAAAGCTGATATGCCCTAACTGCTTGTGTTGGTCATTTGTTTTGTTTGCTCTCAAAGCTATCCCTGCCCCCCTCCTGCTCTGCTGTGAATTGCAGTCTTACCTTGGCAAACCAAATTCCTCAGGCTCCCTTTACCAAATGGCTACCAGGTAGGTTCAACTAATGGGGGGAAGAGGGGCACAGAAATCAAAGGATGGAAGGAAAGGAGAAGTCAGGATATTTCTTCTCAGTCTGTGCAGAGGCAGTAGCTCTATAATAGTCACATTTCCTTTCTGGCTTCAACTCTTTATTTTTTTTATTTATTTGTTTTTTTAGCTCTTATAGTGCTGTCTCTGCCTGGTTCCAATCTGGCAGACTCAGCATTTTCTGGGCAGCTCCTTCTTCATGGTTCCAGGTCCTGCTGGAAATCTGGTAGTGCCAAACCCTTCCTAAGCCCCAATTTGGGTAGGTTAGAGACTTCCTGATAATGCCAACCCGTGGAGGCTTCATACCTCCTTGCTTGCCTTTTCAACACTTCCAACACAGGAAATTAAAGATGTTAAAAATGAAACTATCTTCAAATACAATTAGAACCAGAGCTTCAAACAAAGTCATCATGGATCTATCTCTTTCTCTCCATTTTCAGACTCTTCTGTGTTCTCTCTGCATTGTTTTCATTGTCAGGCCAAGATGTATTACATATTATATAACTATAATATAATGTAATATAATATAATAATATAATACAATTAAACCATATAGCCAGAAAGATGATTATTGGTTGGCATAAATCTATATCCTTGAGGTTTATAATCCAAATGAAAAAGAGACTTTCTTTTCCAGAAACTCTATTAAATCCCAAGGTTTAGTCTGATTGATTTACTAGAGTTCTAAGGAGAATGAAATTCTCTTGATTAGTCCTGGTCATGTGAGGTAGAGTGTTATTATTCCAGCCATATCAGAGTGAGCCCATCAATTTACTGAGTGCAGAGTAGTGCTTACTCAAAAGAAGGGATACCGAACAAACAACAAGCTTCTAATATCGGGAGATACTGAAAATTCTCCATTTGCACCTCCACACCCACTCCTCATCATTTTTTTTTTCTTCTCATCATCATTTTCTGGACAGAGTTTGTGTCCAGGAACGTTACTTCTTTGACCTCTATTCCCTGTCCTTTTTTGTCTTCTGACTTTTTGTTGAATGCAACCAATGGAGCACACTGCCAGGTGATTGATCAGAAGGCAGAACGTAAGAGCCTTAGAGGCATATATATTCTACCTCTACCATGCAGTTATTTGGCAGTGGAAGCATCCCTCACTAATGGCTCTTTACTGGGCAGTATCTCCTATTTATAAGTTCCCCAATGTTCTGGTAAGAGCTGCTACCTCCCCTGCCTTCACAGGCCTGAGGAATAATAGCTTTTACCACTGCTAGTCCCTGGGGGCCTCACTACTGGTGGGTTCTTTTAACTCTGTCTACACCCTAAATGAACTCTTTAAACTCTCTTCAATTGCTCTTAAAAAAAAAAAAGCTTTATTTTTTTAGAGTGGGTTTAGATCTATAACAGAATAAAGATGGTACATAGATATCTCATACACCCCCTGCTCCTACACATGCATAGCCTCCCTCATTATCAACATCCCCTCCAGATTTGTACATTTGTTATAATAATGACCCTATCCAGGCACAGCATTATTACCCCAAATCTACAGTTTATTAGGGTTCATTCTTGGTGTTAGATATTCTATGGTTTTGGACAAATGTATAATGACATATATCCATCATTATGGTATTATACAGTTTTTTCACTGCCCTAAAATCCTATGTGCCTGGCCTATTCATCCTTCACCCTGGCAACTGCTGATTTTTTTTACTGTCTTCACAGTGTAGCCTTTACCAGAATGTCATATAGCTGGACGTATACAATATGTAGTCAATTCATACTGGCCTTTTTCACTTAGTAACATGCATTCAAGGTTCCTCCATGTCTTTTCACAGCTTGATAGCTCATTTCTTTTTAACACTGAATAATATTCCATTGTCTGTACCACAGTTTATCCATCCACCTACCGAAGGACATCTTAGTCACTTCCAAGTTTTAGCAATTATGAATAAGCTGCTATAAATATCCACGTGCAGGGGTTTTTTTGGTAAAGACTTTATTTATTTATTTGAGAAAGAGAGAGAGCGCGCACACACATACACACAGAGGGAGAAGCATGTTCCCTACTGAGCAAGGAGCCTGATGTCGGGCTCAATCCCAGGACCCCAAAATCATGACCTGAGCCAAAGGCAGACACTTAACCAACTGACCCATCCAGGCACACCCCCATGTGCAGGTTTTGGGGTAGACATGCATTTTCAACTTTTTTTTGGTAAATCCCAGGGAATGTGGTTGCTGCATTATATGGTAAGAAGATGTTTAGTTTTGTAAGCAACTGCCAAATTGTCTTCCAAAGTGGCTGTACCATTTTGCATTTCCACTAGAAATGAATGAGTTTCTTTGCTCCACATCCTCACCAGCATTTGGTGTTGTTAGTGTTCCAGGTTTTGGACATTCTAATAGGTATGTAGTGGTATCTCGTTTTAATTTGAATTTCCCTGATGACATATGATGTAGAACATCTTTTCATAGCTTATTTACTGTGTCTATATCTTCTCTGGCAAAGTATCAGTTAAGCCTATTTTTTAATCAGGCTGTTTATTTTCTTACTGTTGATTTTTAATGTTACTCTTTTTAGCATGCCAACTGTCCCCAGCAGGACTTTGTACTTGCTGGTGAAATGATTATTCCTACTTTATAGTTTACCAAGCTAAAGCTCTAGCATTTTCAGAAGCTTCCTGAAAATCATATAATATGAAGGACTGGGATTAAATTTAAGGCTCTGGTTTATTTGCCTTCAAAGTCTGGATTCTGAAGCGACAATTTCTCTCCTTCTGACAGATACATAAACACTAGAGGACATAGTCCATTGTCAATGGCCTTGTCTGATGACTACACTCTACCAAATATGGTGGATCAGGAGACAGAGCTTTTGGCTCCTACAGTCAAAATCACTCCTACATTAAAGAGCAAAGGGGAATAAAACAGAGAATTCAACCCATCCAACACTCACATTGGTGGATGAATCCAGTTCGTTTGTTTGTTGTTTGTTGATAATGCACATACTCAATTTCTCATAGTCTGTGAGGAAATGGGCCCTTCATGAGCCCACCCAAAGAGTAAGTTTTGCCATTGTAATCTTCATCTGTGTCTTTGTACCATTCTTAGAATGAATAGCATTAACGCATGAGAGAGTAAATTATTGGTCTTATTTTTTTGGAAATATGTAGTTCGTGTGGAGGAAAATGGGGGGAAAATTGTGGTCTAATGGAAACTTGAATAAACTTTAATCCTCTAAGAAGGTCAGCAACAGCAGGATTTATGAGAAACACCCTCAGTGGTTCTTAGCTATAATTGTAAACAGATTTTTTAAGTGGCCTAATTACTGTTAATTCTTTACCATAGAACTTGCTTTAGCACCAGATTCATGAAGGTAAAATTCATCAATGTAAGTACTTAACAACTTATTGTTCAGGGCTCATGGGTATAAAAATATAGTGTTTGAAAGACACAAAAACAAATGTGTAAGGGTAAACAAACAAAACCTGACCCAGAGTGATAAAGTTCATTTCCTTTTCACTTCATTTCCATTATATCTCCTTACCCAAATGATGTCCAAAAATACATTATGAAACTAAGAAGTCTAAGAAATTAAATGGAAAATAATAGCTGGACTAAAGTACAATTAAAGGCACAGGCAGGAAAGACAAATCCTATGATGCATCTGAGATTTGATACACTGGAATCCAATTCAGCAAAGCAAGAAGAAAAATTAGACCAGCCAAGTCCCGCTGAGAGAGAAAGCTCTGTTCTGCAGTGTCCTTTTATGTTGGAGAATCATAGAAGGTCCAATATTCAAAAGAAATGAGCACTGTGGTTTGTAGAAAGAATCCAACACAATGAGGCATTTGCATGTGGACAAAGCACTGACTTTGAAGGCCAAGGAAGACAGAAGCTTTACTTAATGATAAGGTAACAAAAATGAAAGAATACATCCACAATTATTAAAATCTTGTTTCTTACACATTGACATGGCCCCAAACGGGGGAGACTTGTCTCCAAAAGCAGATTCACAAACAGTGAAATTTATTTTGAGGAAAGTTTAGAGCAGAGAAGGATAGACAAAGACTCTTTGTGTTCAGAGTCTGCTCTGAGGGGGAACCCTTGTTTCCTGTGGTTCTGGGCAGACATGGTGACACACAGGTGCAGAGCAATGACCTCTTTACATCTTCTTCTACAAAATTCCAATTACCCCAGATCCTTCACAATTGGTGAAGATAGAAGAGCTTTGTAGAGTGAAACATCCCCATGGTTTGTGTTTATTTGTTTTGCTGCAAGGTTGTAAGCTCCTTTGTAGCCTATGAATACCTTAAGAGCAGAAACAGCCTTTACTCATCATTCTTGTTTGTTAACTCTGTGCCTGGACAAATAGTAGGTATTTAATAAAGTCAGTTCTGTTGACCTAATTTTTAAATTTTGGTATTTTTTCTCCCTAAGAAAAAAAACTTACACACACACACACAAACCAGTGGATGCAAAAATAATAATAATGGTAAGGCAAAGGCAAAAAAAAAAAAATCCATTAACTTGCACTAAAAGTAAAAAAGATATGGAAAAAGCTCAAAGTAAAAAATTGAAAAATATAGAATCTACAGGGAAACATAGACCCACGAAGCATATTTCGTGTCTTCATGTCTCGATCTTTTTTTCTCTAACATGGGGAATGAGATAGGATTTCTACTGGTCCATGCTTTTTGTTGGCTCCTGGTGGCTATATTTCCTTTTCCAACAAGAAACTCAGCAATTAGCAGTAGATGCTGTTGTCCTTAAATAGACCTTAAGCATCATTGATCAAATAGAAATTAGTTCAAAGGGAAGGAGGTGTAGTGGGTTGACTCGTTTCCCCCCCAAAAAAATTCATGTGCACCCTGAACATCAAAATGTGACCTTATTTGAAAATAGAGTCTTTATAGATATAATTAGGATATAAAAGAGAATCTTGAGGTAAAATAATCCTGGATTTAGAGTGGGCCCTAAATCCAATGACTGATGCCCTTCTAAGAAGAGAGAAGGGCACAGAGACACAGGAGAGAAGGCCATGTGCAAACAGAAGCAGAGATTGGAGTTATGCTGCCATAAGCCAAGAAACCCAAGGAACCATCAGAAACTAGAAAAGGCAAGAGAGGATTCTCCCCTACAGCTTCCCAATGGAGGGTGGCCCTTCTGGCTCCTTTCTGTTTTTCTGACTTTGGACTTCTCACCACAACTGTGAGAGGTGAAAATTCTATTGTTTTATGCCACCTAAAGTCTGCAGTACTTTGTTACAGTGCCCCGAGGAAATGAATGCAGGGGTTTTATACTTGGCAAACTGTTCATATTAACACCATATTGATTATAAACTCTACAAGTGGGAAATCAGCAGTCCCAACAAAAGCAAATACCACATTCCAACTGTACTTACGGTAGTCGAGTCAGGGCTTCTTATTTTAAAAGATTCCTCTAAAAACTACCATAGCTATAGACGATGGATGACTCCTGGCCTCTTTTATATGCAGATTTTATAGAAACTATATAAATGTTTATTTAATAATAGAAACTATATTGAAGCAATTTCTAAAAATATATGATTAATCACTTCCTTTAGGTCCTCAATAAAATGATGACATGTCTTAACAGCTCTCAGTTTTATAGGATTTCATCTTGATACTTCATCACTCTATCAAACTATAGGCTGAGGGAGATACATTCTGCAGCTTCCCTTTGGGAGACCAGTTTTGAATCTACCTTTCCAGAGAGGTATTTTCAAGAATTTCTGTCTCTAGAATTGCTCCTACAATTGCTTCTTGCTATCATCCAGGGATTAAAAACTATCAGCTACATTAATTGAGGTCCTGGGACAAATACTTAGATCATTACTAGAAGATATGCAGGCTCTTAAACTTCATTTTACAGACACTGTTTATTATTAATGTAATAATTTACACTGGAGGAAAATGAAGATCAAGGCAGTTAAGTGAATTGCTTAGGGTCACACAGATAGCAAATGGCAGAATCAGGAACTGAAACCAGTACTGTCTAGTCACAGGACCATGTATCATATTGTTTCCTTAAAAACATATTTAAACCTGTTTGTTTGGTTACTCCCCTTCTTGAGTTCAGGAAGGGCAAACACCATGTGTCTATTGAAAACAAAACAAAACAATTACTGCATGCCTATTTTTTGCCAGGCACTGTGAGAGTAAACAGTGGTTTATAAGGCAAGCTCAGACAAGTATACTGGCTGACTAAAATTTAATAATTCTTTCCACTCATTTACATGGTCTAGCAGGATAATAGGAAGTAATTTCCCTACATTTCTGCTCTTACGTTTGAGAAGCAGGTTGGCCCTGGGAGATGGGATGGAGTGGAAAGGAAGAAAAGTGGCATAGCTTTTAGAACTCTTTTCAAAGTCAAAGACTTACGGGCATACCTTCTTAGTGCAACCCCTGTAAGTGACTTGTGCTTCCAAGCTCCCTCATTTTAGTCATTTTTCAGTAGGAAAACAAACCCATACTGCAATAAAATATGACTAAGCAAATAATCTAAAATTCTACAACAAAACCCCCAAATCTGATAGTGGGAAGCCATGATTAGTAATACATTTGTGCCCACCATTTTCTTTAATACTAATTTTTAAAACTGTGATAAAATACACATAACACTGGGGAGAGGAGTTAAGATGGTGGAAGAGTAGGGGACCCTAAGTTCATCTGGTCCCTGAAATTCAGCTAGATAGTTATCAAATCATTCTGAATACCTGTGGAATCAAGTGGCGATCTGAGAAAAAGAAATGCTACAACTCTACAAATAGAAAAACGACCACTTTTTGGAAGGTGAGAGGTGCAGAAACTGGAATCTAGGGCAATATACTGGAGGATATGGCGGAGGGGAGGGAGCTGGCTTAAGGAGGCTACTGCAAAGTACTATAAGCAGCAGAGTGCCAAATTGGAACTTTTAGAAGTCTGCTACAGGGGTTGCTGGAGTGAAGGGATAGAGTAACTGGGTGATGGGCATTAAGGAGAGCACATGATGTAATGAGCACTGGATATTATATAAGACTGATAAATCATAGGCCTGTACCTCTGAAACCAATAATACATTATATGTTAATTAATTGAATTTAAATAAAAAATGTTAAAAAAAAAAAGAAGTCTACTACAGTGGGGGATGTCCCTGGCTTAAAGACGCTGAGGTGTTGAAGTGGGGTGGAATCCTAGGTGGGACAGTGTGGTCTCAGGATCCCTGAGGTCACAAGAAAAATGGGGGGGTGCCTGAGTGTGGCAGAGTTCCCAGACATCAGAGCAGGGGAGCCGGCTGAAAACAGTGAGTCCAGGCACTGGCTTTCTGCTCTGTGTTGCCATAAACTGTGAACCACTGCATGGTCATGCAACTGCTCCCTGGTAGGGACCCAGCAAAAGGCAGAAGCATGGCAAGACCCCACCTCCATCCCTCAGGAGGAACAGTGTGGGTCTGCTGCAGAAGTCCATAGAATTTGGAGTCTTGAAACTCAGTTGTGTGCCTGAGATAAAAACACTTGGTGACAGGCTGGGTGAACACAGAGTTCTGAGGGAAACCAGGGAGACAAGAGTGACTGACTGTTTTTCTATGAGGGCACACTGAAGAGTTATTTTTTCAATTATTTTTAAATTCTTTTTAAATTTTTATTTATATATGTTATATATATTTTTTATTTTTGGTTTCCTTTCATTTTATTTATTTAATTTTATTTTTGTATATATATTTTTCTTTCTTTCTGATTTTGGAATCTAGTTTTTTTTAATAAGCAGACCAAGACACACCTAGGATCTAGTTTTTTGCTTTGTTCTGTTTTGTTTCTTGTTTGATTTTTTTTTAATTTTGTTTGTGTGTTTGTGTGTGTGTGTGTATGTGTGTGTTTTCCTGTTGTTGCTGTTAGTATTGTCTTTTCACTTTCTTTCTTCTATTCTTCTCTGGACAAAGTGACAAGATGGAGAAATTTACTCCAAAAGAAAGAGCAGTAGGTAATACTCACTGCCAGGGACTTAATCAATATGATATAAGTAAGATGTCTAAACTAGAATTTAAAGCAATGGTTATAAAAATACTAGCAGGGCTTGGAAAAAGCATAAGAAATCCCTTGCTGCAGAAATAAGAACTAAAATCTAGTCAGGCCTAAATTAAAAATGCTATTACTGAGACGCAGTCCCAAACAGAGGCTCTAAAAGTGATCATAAATGAGGCAGAAGAGTCAGTGATACAGAAGATAAAATGATGGAAAATAAGGAAGCTGAATAGAAGAGAGAAAGACAATTACTGGATCATGAAAAGAGACTTTGAGAACTCAACAATTCCATAAAGCAAAATAATATCTGGATGATAGAGGTCCCAGAAGATAAAGAGAGGGAGAGAGGAGCAGAAGGTTTATTTGAATAAATTATAGTTGAGAATTTCCCTAATCTGGGGAAGGAAACAGGCATTCAAATCCAGGAAGAACAAAGAATCCCCCTCAAAATCAATAAAAATAGATCAACACCTCAACATATAATAGTGAAGCTTGCAAATTTCAAAGATAAAGAGAAAATCCTAAAAGTAGCTTGAGACAAGAGGTCCTTAACCTACAAGGGTAGACACATAAGGTTGGTAGCAGACCTGTCCACAGAGACCTGGCAGGCCAGAAAGGACTGGCATGACATATTCAATGTGCTAAATGGGAAAAATATGTAGCCAAGAATATTTTCTCCAGCAAGGCTGTCATTCAGAATAGAAGGAGAAGTAAAGAGTTTCCAGGACAAACAAAAACTAAACAAATTTGTGAATACTATACCAGCCCTGCAAGAAATATTAAAGGGGATCCTTTGAGCGAAAAGAGAGCCCAAAAGTAGTGAAGACCAGAAAGGAACAGAAACAATCTACAGAAACAGTGATTTTACAGGTAGTACAATGGCACTAAATTCATATCTTTCAATAATTACTCTGAATGTAAATGGACTAAATGCTCCAATCAAAAGACATAAGGTATCAGAATGGATAAAAACAAAACAAACAAAAAACCCCACAAGACCCATGGGTATGCTGTTTACCAGAGACTCATTTCAACTCAAGGACACCTCCAGATTGAAAGTGAGGGGTGGAAAACAATTTGTCATGCTAATGGACATCAAAATAAAGCTGGAATAGCAATCCTTATATCAGACAAATTAGAATTTAGACCAAAGAGACTATAATAAGAGATGAAGAAGGATACCATATCATAATAAAAGTGTCTATCCAACAAAAATGTCTAACAATTGTAAATATTTATGCCCCTAACTTTGGAGCAGGCAAATATATAAACCAATTAATAACAAAATTAAAGAAACTCATTGAAAATAATACAATAATAGTAGGTGACTTTAACACCCCACTCACAGCAATGGACAAATCATCTAAGCAGAAGATCAACAAGGAAACAAGGGCTTTGAATGACACACTGGACCAGATATATTGAGGGGATTTCATCCTAAAGCAGCAGAATACAAATTATTCTCGAGTGCACATTGAACATTCTCCAGAATAGATCACATACTGGGTCACAAATCAGGTCTCAACAGGTACAAAAAGACTGAGATTATACCATGCATATTTTCAGATTACAATGCTTTAAAACTTAAAGTCAACCACAACAAAAAAGATGTAAGGAACACATAGAAGTTAAAGAGCATCCTACTAAAGAACGAATGGGTCAACCAGGAAATTGAAGAAGAATTAAAAAAATACATGGAAGCAAATGAAAATGAAAACATGACAGTTCAGAACTGTTGCAGCAAAGTTGGTCCTAAGAGGGAACTATACAGTAATACAGGCCTTTCTCAAGAAAAAAAAAAGTCTTAAATATACAACCTAACCTTACACCTAAAGGAGCTGGAAAAAGGACAGCAAATAAAGCCTAAATCCAACAGGAGAAGAGAAATAATAAAGATTAGAGCATAAATCAATGATACAGAAATCCAAAAAATAGAACAGATCAATGAAACTAGGAGCTGGTTTTTTGAAAGAATTAATAAGATTGATAAACCCCTACCCAGACTTCTCAAAAAGAAAAGATAAAGGACACAAATAAATAAAATCATGAATGAAAAAGGAGAGATCACAACCAACATCAAAGAAATACAAATAATTATAAGAGAATATTATGAGAAAATATATGTCAACAAATAAGCAATCTGTAAGAAATGGATGCATTCCTAGAAACATACAAACCGGGACACCTGGGTAGCTCAGTCATTAAGCGTCTGCCTTCAGCTCAGGTCATGATCCCAGGGTCCTGGGATCAAGCCCCGCATTGGGTTCCCTGCTCCGTGGAGAGCCTGCTTCTCCCTCTCCCACTCCCCCTGCTGTGTTCCCTCTATCGCTGTGTCTCTCTCTGTCAAATAAATAAATAAATAAAACCTTAAAAAAAAAAAAGAAACATACAAACTACCAAAACTGAACAGACCCATAACCAGCAAAGAAATTGAATCAGTAATCAAAAATTGACCTACAAACAAAAGTCCAGGGCTGGATGGCCTCCCAGTGTAATTCTACCCAACATTTAAAGAAGGATTAATATCTATTCCTCTGAAACTGTTTCAAAAAACAGAAAGGGAAGGAAAATAGCCAAACTTGTTCTATGAGGCCAGCATTACCTTAATCCCAAAACCAGACAAGGACCCACTAAAAAGTAGAATTACAGACCAATATCCCTGATGAACATGGATGCAAAAATTCTCACTATAATCCTAGCTAATAGGATCCAACAGTACATTAAAAGGATTATTCACCATGACATGGATTTATTCCTGGGCTTCAAGGGTGGTTCAACATCCACAAATCAATCAGTGTGATACACCACCTTAATAAAAGAAAGGAAAAGAACCATATGATCCCCTCAATAGATGCAGAAAAAAGCATTTGACAAAATGCAGCATCCTTCCTTGATAAAAACCCTCCACAGTATAGGTATAGAAGGAAGATACCTCAATATCATAAAAGCCATATATGAAAACCCATAGTGAATATTATCATCAATGTGGAAAAACAGAGCTTTACCCCTAAGGTCAGGAACACTACAGGGATGTCCACTCTCACCACTGTTGTTCAACATAGTACTGGAGGTCCTGGCCTCAGCAATCAGACAATAAAAAGAAATAAAAAGCATCCAAATTGGCAAAGAAGAAGTCAAACTTTCACTCTTCACAGATGACATGACACTCTGTAGAAAAGCCAACGGACTCCATCAAAAAATTGCTAAATTTATACAGGAATTTAGCAAAGTTGTAGGATGCAAAATCAATGAACAGAAGTCTGTTGCATTTCTATACACTAACAATGAGGCAGAAGAAATCAAGGAGTCAATCCCATTTACAATTGCACCAAAAACAATAAGATATCTATGAATAAACCTAACCAAAGAGGTAAAAGATCTGTACTCTCAAAACTATAGAATACTTATGAATGAAACTGAGGAAGACACAAAGAAATGGAAAAATATTCCATGTTCATGGATTGGAAGAATAAATATTGTTAAAATGTCTATGCTACCCAAAGGAAACTACACATCCAAAGCAATCCTTATCAAAATACCATCAACATTTTTCACAGAGCTGGAACAAACAATCCTAAAATTTGTATGGAACCAGAAAAGACCCCAAATAGCCAAAGGAATGTTGAAAAAAGAAAACCAAAGTTGGAGGCATCACAATTCTGAACTTCAAGCTGTATTACAAAGCTGTAATCATCAAGACAGTCTGGTACCGGCACAAAAACAGACATATAGATCAATGGAACATAATAGAAAACCCAGAAATGGACCCTCAACTCTTTGGTCAACTACTCTTTAACAAAGCAAGAAAGAATATCCAATGAAAAAAGATAGTCTCTTCAACAAATGGTGTTGGGAAAATTGGACAGTCACATGCAGAAGAATGAAACTGGACCACTTCCTTACACCACACACAAAAATAGACTCAAAACGGATGAAAGACCTAAATGTGAGACAAGAATCTATCAAAATCCTAGAGAAGAACACAGGCAGCAACATCTTTAATCTCAGCCATGGCAACTTCTTGCTAGACACATCTCCAAATGCAAGAGAAGCAAAGGCAAAAATGAACTATTGAGACTTCATCAAGATAAAAAGCTTTTGCATAGCAAAGGGAACAGTCAACAAAACTAAAAGGCAACCTACAGAATAAGAGAAGATATTTACAATGTCTTATCAGATAAATGGTAGTATCCAAAATCTATAAAGAACTTAGCAAACTCAACAACAAAAAAACAACAAATCCAGTCAAGAAATGGGCAGAAGACATGAACAGATATTTCTACAAGGAAGACATACAAATGGCCAACAGACACATGAAAAAATGCTCAATATCACTCAGCATCACGGAAATACAAATTCAAATCACAATGAGATACCACCTCACACTGGTCAGAACAGCTAAAATTAACTCAGGAAACAACAGATGTTGGCCAGGATGCAGTGAAAGGGGAAGCCTTTTATACTGTTGGTGGGAATGCAAGCTGGTGCAGCCACTCTGGAAAACAGTATGGAAGTTCCTCAAAAAGTTGAAAATAGAGCTACCCTATAACCCAGCAATTGCACTACTGGGTATTTACCCCAAGATACAAATGTAGTGATCCAAATGGGCACGTGCACCTCAATGTTTATAGCAGCAATGTCCACAATAGCCAAACTATGGGAAGAGCCAAGATGTCCATCAACAGATGAATGGATAAAGAAGATGTGGTACACACACACACACACACACACACACACACACACACACACACACACACTGGAATATTATGCAGCCATCAAAAATGAAATCTTGCCATTTGCAACAATGTGGATGAAACTAGAGGTATTATGCTAAATGAAATAAGTCAATCAGAGAAAGACAAGTATCATATGATCTCACTGATATGAGGAATTTGAGAAACAAGACAGAGGATCATAGGGGAAGGGAGGGAAAAATGAAACAAGATGAAACCAGAGAGGGAGACAAACCATAAAAAACTCTTAATCTCAGGAAACAAACTGAGGGTTGGTGGAGTAGAGGGGGATGGGAGGGATGGGGTGGCTGGGTGATGGACACTGGGGAGGGTAGGGTACTATGGTGAGTGCTGTGAATTGTGTAAGACTGATGAATCACAGACCTGTACCCCTATAACAAAAAGAAGATGGTTTATTTTCTATATACTTCTACACACTGATTAGGTTGAGCTTTTATTTTTCTGTGGTCAAATATATATTTTTTCAAATTCATATATTCTCCCCTGAGCCTCCTTCCATTACCCTCCAAACACTGGTTGTGAACCATATCATTTTAATTAGAATGCTCTTTGGCTACATTTAAAACATGATTTTTATTTATAAATACTAAGCTGATGGCTCCAACTTGTACAGACCATCTCTGAAGAATGTTACAAATGTGTGAACTTTATAACTATCCCAGCTGCAACTTTTGTTTCCTCATTTATATCTATCCCTAATTCAGCCTTGTGCTGAAAGTCTCTTCAGACAAAGAAAAGTTATCATTAGGCTTTATGTCAGTTGTTAAGGAGTCTATTCTTTAATTTCCTCCTCTTTTTGAATTTCCCAATTTTCCTTCTAGTTTTATTCCATTATGTTTAGAAAAGACACTTGATATGATTTCAATATTCTCGAATTAGGTAAGACTTGTTTTGTGACCTATCATATGATCTAATGCTGGAAAATGTTCTGTGTGACTTGAGAAGAAGGTGTATTCTGCTGCTATTGAATAGAATGTTCTGTATATGTCTGTAAGTTCTGTTTGGTCTATCTGTTATTCAAGAAGACTATTTCCTTATTGATTTTCCATCTGGATGATCTCTCCATTGTTGAAACTGTAGTATTGAAGTCCTTTACTATTATTGTACTGCTGTCTATGTCTCCCTTCTGTTCAGCTAGCATTTGCTTTATATATTTAGGTGCTCCAATGTTGGGTGCATATATATTTACTACTGTTATATCCTCTTGATGAACTGACCGCTTCATCATTATATAGTGATCTTCTTTGTCTCTTGACTTTCTGATTTCAAATTATATTATGAAACTGTAATAGTCAAAACAGTATGAAACTGGCATAAAAATATATACATAGGCCAATGGAACAGACTAGAGAGCCCAGAAATAAACCTTCATATATATGGTCAATTAATATTTGACAAGGGCATCAAGAATATACAATGAGGAGAGGAACATATTCAATAAATGGTATTGGGAACAACTGGATATCTACATGCAAAAGAATGAAATTGGATCCTTATGCTATACAAAAAATTTAACTCAAAATGGATTAAATGCAATACCTGAAACTGCAAAACCCCTAGAATAAAACAGAGAAAAATCTCCTTGACATTGATCTTAGCAATGATTTTTTGGATATGACATCCAAAAGCAAAAATAAGTAAGTGGACTACATTAACCTAAAAAGCTTCTGTGCAGCAAAGAAAATAATCAACAAAATGAAAAATCAGCTTATGGAATGGCAGAAAATACATGCAAACCATATACTTGATAAAGTGTTCATATTTTGTTTTTCCAAAGAAGGCATACAAACAGCCCAGTATAAGAAAAGGTGCTCAACATCACTAATCATCAGAGAAATAAAAGTCAAAACCACAATGAGATATTATCTCACACCTATTACGATAACAAAAGAGAAGAGATAACAAGTGTTGGCAAAAGTGTGGAGAAAAGAGAACCTTTGAACATTACTGGTGGGAATGTAAATTGGTACAGCCATTATGGAAAACAAGATGGAGGTTCCTCAAAAAAATTAACATAGAACTACCATATGATCCAACAATCCTACCTCTGGATATATATCCAAAGGAAGTAAAATCAGTATCTCAAAGAGACATTTGTCCTCATATATCCATTGCAACATTATTCACAGTAGCCAAGATATAGAAACAACCTGAGTATCTGTTAAGAACCGAATGGATAAAGAAAATGTGTGTGCACACACATACACACATATACATACATACAATGAAATGTTATCCAGCTTTAAGAAAGAAGGAAATCCAGCTATTTATGACAACCTAGATGAACCTAGAGGACATTATATTAAGTAAAATAAGCCTGACATGTAAAGACAAATACTGTATGATCTCACTTATATGTGGAATCTAAAAAAGTCAAATTCATAGAACCATAGAGTAGAATGGTAGTGGTTAGGGGGTGAAAAATGGGAAGATGTTGACCAAAGGATACAAACTTTCAGTTATAAAATGAAAACTTCTGGGGTTCTAATGTACAGCATGTAGACTATAGTTAATAATATTGTGTTATATACGTGAAATTTGCTAAGAGAGTAGATCTTAAGTGTTCTCACCAACCAAAAAAAAATAGTAATTATGTGAGGTGATGGATGTGTTAATTGTGGTAATCACTTCACAATGCATATGTATTAAACCATCATGTTGTACACTGCAAACAAAATAAAACAAAGAGGTGTTAGTCTTTCCTTCCTTCCTTCCTTCCTTCCTTCCTTCCTTCCTTCCTTCCTTCCTTCCTTCCTTCCTTCCTTTCTTTTTCTGTAATCTGTGGATCTCACCCCAAGGAACTTTTTGCACTGAGGTAAAGTTTACATAAATTGCAGCCTATGCATTTTGAGAAATAGGATATCAGAAACTTGATCAGTTCTGCTTGGTCTTCACATCAGAAAAGTAAACACTAGCTGTTGTTGAGAGATAAAGCCTGAAATCCCAGTGGCTTAACACGTTGGTTTCATTATGTAAAACCAATCCACAGCAGGGGGATGAGAGTGGGATATATGTTTGTATTTGTCAGCTTGGGCTACCATAACAAACATCACAGATTGGGTGGCATAAACAACAGAAATTTATTTGCTCGAAGTTCTGGAGGCTGGAAGTCCACAATCAAAGTGCCCACAGGTTGGTTTCTGGTGTGGTCTCTCTCTTTGTTTTGTAAAAGGTGGACTTCTTGCTGAATCCTCACATGGCCTTTTCTCTGTGCATGCTCGAAGACAGAGAGAGCAAGCAAGCCTCTGGTGTCTTTCCTCTTCTTATAAGGACACCTATCAACTTCATTTAATCTTAATTATCTCCTGGAAGGCCCTATTTCCAAATATAGTCACATTGGACAAAATATGTCAAAATACGAATTTTCAGGAAAGGACACAATTTGGTCCACAACAATGGTGTACACAGTCTTTCAGAGACCTAGGCTGAAAGAAGATCCACCACCCTTCTACCAGGTCTCCCTGAGTGTCAACATTCAGCAGCAATGAGGGAAGAGAAAGAGTATTGTGCACAGGAGGGTGAGGGACCAAGGACATTCATCACTTCTGTAGAGGTCCCACTGGTGATGCAGTCATATGTTACCTAACTGCAAGGGAGATTGAGAAATATTGTCTAGAGTGTGCCCAGTGTAAAAGAAATGGGTTTGATGAATATCTCTCCAATCTGTACTGTAGCCCTTGATGTTCCCAGATATGGGTAAAAAAAAAAAAAGTGTACCTTTTCTTCGCTCTTCTCTAGCTCATGTTAATTTCAAATTCTTCCCACAATTTCTCCATGTGCTTTCACCTATGGAGCTATGTAACTCAAGAAGTGTATGGATAGGGGGGCCTGGGTGGCTCAGTCAGTTAAGCATCTGCCTTTGGCTCAGGCCATGATCCCAGGGTCCTGGGATGGAGCCCTGTGTCAGGCCCACTGCTCAGCGGAGAACCTGCTTCTCCCTCTCCCTCTGCCTGCCGCTCCCCCTGCTTGTGGGCTCACTCTCTCTCTCTCTGTCAAATAAATAAATAAAATCTTAAAAAAGAAAGTGTATGGACACTGTGTTTATATAAGGAAGAGGAAGAAAAAAAAGAAACGAAGAAGGAGTGTGAGGCCACATTCAACTTAGATTTTAAATCTAGAGAATGAGGGAAGAGCCAATGTGTGTCCATTTGACAATGTCCATGCAGTGAAAGGTGAAGAGCTTCAACCACTTTAAATCTGAGAAGTCTTGAAGCCCTCACCTTGCACATGCAGAGTCATCAGACTTGTGTACAGTATCTCTGTGTATACAAGAAAAGAGAAGTCCTGGGTGTGTTTCATGTTTTCTGTCATGGTAAGAATGCATGGCAAGAGGGGTGCCTGGTGGCTCAGTCAGTTAAGCGTCTGCCCTCGGCTCAGGTCATGATCCCAGGGTCCTGGGATCGAGCCTGCATCGGGCTTCCCTGCTCAGTGGGGAGTCTGCTTCTCCCTCTCCCTCTGCCCCTCCCCACTGCTAGTGCTCTCTCTCTTTGTCTCTAGCTTGCTCTCTCTCAACTAAATAAAATCTTGAAAAAAAAAAAAAAAAGAATGGATAGCAAGAGAGCTGGGATAATACCCTAGAAAAAGAGGCAGTGCAAAGCAGTTATCTTCCTTTCACGCTCGCTACTATCTTTCCAAGAAATCCCACGTAAACCTTAAGCACACTTCAAAACCATGTGTTTAGACAGGTTTATCTCCCAAGCACCAAGCCCCATGCCACTCTCCCATGCCACTGGGGTTCTCTCGGGCACATCCCAGGGCCACTCTGATGAGGGGAGAATCCTGGTCTCCCAGACAAGAAAGCAGGCTAGCCTAGTGCAGGGGCAGGGTGGGCTGGGTGTGCCATTCATTCCTTGGCAAGAAATTCCTCAGAACACACTCCTCCCTCCTCCAGTTAATTCTCCTAGTAGAATTAAACTCAGTATTTTTTCTCCACTCTTCTCTAAAGGGTACAAATGAAGACCCATTCTTTTGTTGAGCAATCTGGGTTTAATTGACTAAAAATTACTCTTTCTTTAAATTTCTTGAGAACAGTAAAATTCCATTGCCATTTTTTTTCCCAATACACTCCTCTTTACTGTACCTTCAAAGTAAGCCTTTTTCATAACCCTGAAGTGCTTTTGTCTTTAGGTTGTCAGTAAAAACAGGTTGGCCTCATTGACTCAGTCCATTGAGATATGAATGCACTGAAATGTGTCCAATGGGCCATTGCCAAAGCTGCTGTTTTTCAATTTATGTCTGAGTCAGAAAAGTCCAAGGAGAATTCTACTTGTGTAGGTTGCATAAGAGCTGGCTAACAAAGCCGAACTGGATAAGAGCTTAAAGAAAATAAGAGAAACATAGTATGCGATCGAGGCCACAGATACTGTAATATGGGGAGCAAGACCATGACAAGGTGAAAAGAGGCTACAAATTTATTAAGTGACTCAGTCCTTCCTGAGAGCTCTCTGCCATATCTCCTCTGCACAGGTGCAGATTTTGCCTTTAGTTTTACAAAGATTAGAGCAAGAAAGAAGCTGCTTTGAAAATGGGGGGCGGGGGTGGGACCAGTTTCAGTGCACCGGCGTGTAGTATAATCAATTGTACCCTGCTATGTAGATGCATCCTCTTATTCTCACCTCATGCCACGCATATAGTGGCAGCTCAGTAAATGCCTACTTCATTGAATTGCTAAGCTCTGTTCTCTTAGTAAACCAACACCACATGCTGCTTGCTACCTCTTGAGTAATCAATATTTTTGTGGTTTCTTCATTTCTCCAACAAAGAGCTCCAATAAAACAGCTGAGCCTTTAACGCATCTGTGGGAGCACTGCCTGCACAACCCCTTGTTGTGCTACAGTAACCTTCAGACCTACTAGAAGGCAACTCTTCTTCCTTTATCTCTCCCTACAGGTCCCAGTAAGAGTCCCCTGAAGACAAAAGGAACATGGAATCCCCACCATTTATTACATTTACTTTCCTTCAAGTACAAAGCATCAGATGTTTCTACATTCAGAAAAAAAAAAAAAAGAGAAAGAAAATCATGAGTCATCATGAGAAGACCATAGATTTTGGATTCAGACCAATCCATAATCTAATCCCCCTGCACTTCTGGCTGTGAAACCAGGGGGAAGTGGCATGATCTTCCCTGGTCTGTTCTATCATCTGCACTATAGTCATGGCTACTTACAGGGATGATCCAGGAATTCAGTGAGAAAACACATGTACAGTGGGGTTGAAAAGGTACTCAGAGTCAAACACAGGTGAAGAAATGTAGCTTCTTGGTATTCTGTAGCTGGTCTACTCTTTCTCAGTTCACATTCTAGTTGATAGTGGAGGCAGTCGTGTGATCTTTATCTGACCAGGAACTGAAAGTCATTTAGGTAATGCTGTCTGTTATAGATGCTGCTCAGACTTTTAGATTCCCTCCCCTTTCCCTGCTCTTCCCTTGGAAATCACCAGTTATATGAGGGGCTTTGCTTGTCCTTTTGGTAGAGGGGAGGGAAGACTCAGATCATGCAGGGTCCCCTCCACTCTCTATGGCTTGCTGTGGACAGACTGGTCTACCTCCCCCAATATTGGCAGTTGCTGAGCTGGGACTAGTTCTCCCTATTCTTTTTGAAATCAAGCATCAACACCCACCACAGGAGTCCGCTGCTCCAGGCATTCACATGTGCTCCCCAATTCCATTCTCACCTTCTCCTGTTTGCTTTGACCCCAAGCCTTTGAAAAGTTGCCCCCCTCCTTTCTCAACACTTCCTCCTCCCCCCGCTAGTGCACACGGAGACTTCGGGATCCCTGTCATACAAAGCGCAGACAAAGAGGAGCCAGGCCTATATCTCAGGCTCGTGCATCTGAGCCTATCCTGCAGGATAACTTCAGTGCCATGTTGGATCTGACTTCCACTGACATACAAGCCATTTTAGGGGCCTGCAACCTCCCTCACAGTCTGTCCTGGAAAATAAGCTATTCCCTTGATATTTATATGCTGCCTCACACTCATTTCTGTATTCCTAAAAGACTTCTGCAATTTGATGTATGATTCTTAGGTGGAAAAGTAGAAATAAGAACACTTTTGCTCTACTGCTATCTTTTTTTGTTTTTTTCCCTATGATCCCTCAGGGCAAGAAGGAATTAGCTTTTTCCTTCTTCTTCTTCTTCTTTTTCTTTTTTTTTTTCTTTCCTTCCTGTCTGAAAGGAACTTGTCCTATATCATTTGCTCCTTGTTCCTAACTTCCTTTAAGACTCCAGGGTCATGGTTCAGTCCGAATGGTGGGAGGGGGTGCAAGAAATCAGTCCACCCATAAGAGAACCTAAGTAAGAAAGGATCTCCAAAGACTTATTAATTGTTACAGATGACAAACACTTGGGCCAAAGCCTGGACTCTTCTATGTATTCACAAGAGGTAAATACCCTATAATATATGGTCATTTCTGTGCATAATTCAAGTATTATGCTTTGAATTAGTGAATGCCAAACATTTTTTAAGACAAACACCAGCCTCGACATGCCCACTCCACCATCTCTAGGCAGTATTTTGCCAAATCTATCTAGATTAAGGACATTTGTGAAGGCCTTTATGGTAGTTGCCCCACAAACCTAAGTAACTAATCCCAGTATTGACCAGCATTTGCTCTTAGGAAAGTTCTCCAAATTGACTTGCATTCCAGATACCTAATGCAAAAGACAAAGGGTGTGCTTCTCCCTTCCTGTTTATTTGTGGATAGTTTTCAGTGATTAGGAAAAGAACCAAACTGTAAATGCAGCTTGTCAACTGCAACAATGTGGCTTTTCAACTTTCGACTGATCAAGACATGAAAAGGTAACAATTTGACTACTTTTTATATAAGTGCATATTTTCACAGCTTTGCTTCAAGACTCCTTCAGCTGATTATTAATGTCTGCCCAGTCTATCACAGAGTCTTAATCAAGCAAATGCATAGAAATTATAAGGGGGCAGAGGCCCAAGGAATTCACCAGGTGTAATGAATTCTAAAGAAGCAGTGGTTATAGATTTCCCAGGCTGTGCTAATAATACACACAAGCTAGAGGACAATAGAATTAAGAATTCCTTTTTTTTTTTTCCCTCCTGTCCAATCTCCTCCCTTTTTAAAAGATACTCACTATTCAGTCTCAATTTAGGTGCCTCTTCTTTCCAGAGAATTTCTTGGTCCCCTTTTTCCAGACTCCATTGGTCTGCACGAAGTGACCCTCCTTCCCACTCCAACTGGTAAAGAGTATTACTATTGTTCTATCCACACTCTGCTTTAATGACCTGTTATATGTTTGTCTTCCCCAAAATGTCTATAGCCTTGCCTGGGCAATGCCTTATTCATCAAAATATCACCAGAATGATATAAAATGTCCAGTCCACAGTTATCTGTGAACAATTTTGTTTGGTTAAATAAAATGTACAAAATCACCAGTTTGAGCTATCCAGAGCACTTTAGAAACCACCAGGGCAGAAGGAGTTATTTATTTTTGCATTTTAAATATTATGCTTATGAACAGAGCACACAGTGAGTGAACCTTTAGTTAATTTACTACCTATCTTTGCCAAGCTGGGAACTAAAACATTTTTGGCTCATATTCCCGGTGAGCTGCTGTGCTTTCCATAATTCATTCCTCAGAGGACTTCACCAGGGGACTGGGGCAGGGAGGGCCTCCCTGGTAAACAGCAGATGCCCAGCAGGCCTAAGGCATGTCTGACACACAGATGATGGAGGGTATTGGAGGAAGGGGGCAGCAGCTCCTGGGATGACATATTTAAGAGCCCAAGGAGGTGTATTGCTTTAAAATTACTGATCATAAGAAATAGTTCCTGCCGATGGTGTATGGTATGTGCCCTTCTGCCCACACTAATTCAGTGGGTAAGCACAGAGAAACAGAATTCTTCTTGTTGAAGCTCACAGAAATGTCAAGAGTGAAAATGATGCTGCAGTTAGAAATCCTTTTGCAACCTGAAGTTCTCGCTTGAAGGTGAGACAGGAGAAAGGAGCTAAGAGTGAACAGACTGGGGCAGCAAGCAGGAATAATATGTGATTCAATATTTGCCTAAAGTAAGGGTGATGAAATAGTCCCTACTTTAGAGAAAGTCAAGTGTTCACTTTTCTGAGGTCATGGCCTTCCAAGAAGAGATATTTCAGTGCAGTAGATGACCACTTTCTCCAAGAAGCTGAGGGCTTGACTTTCTTAATCTTGCAAAAAGGAAAAATAAAAGGCAGCTATAGATGTTTAAAGAAGGAGAGGGAAGTCTGAAGTCACCATATCACTGATGGCAGATGTGTTCATTACAATGAAGTACATGGGATTTACACCCTAAGGAAAGGCACTAACCCTATTCAAGGAGGATCCGTTTGGTTAATAATTATTGAATTTCCGTTCTCTTTGGAATTTCAAACAGCGAAGTCTATTAATCATGCATTATGAGCAAGATAGTAAGGGAGTATGAGAAGCAAGAGACATTCTCTGTCCCAAATGACTTTAAGGGCTGGTTGTGAAGATTGCAGAAATACATAAAACTAACCAAACAATGGCATAAATGCTTGGCATAGAGTGGGCGATGGGTTAATACTGACATGGATTTCTGCTTAGTGATGAAGTTTGTGGCCTATGTACTAGATAGATATCACTGGATTTTAAGTACATAATATCATCAAAGCTATGCTCATCCCAGACAAATAGTGAGGCCTGAGCTTGGCACTGCCCCCTCCTTGGGCCTGCACACTGAGTCCCTGTGTTTGCAGTCCTCAGGGACTGCCGCCCTTTGGTCTCATGAGGCCTCTTTCAGGCCTGATCCCCCCTGCCCTGCCCTTCTCTGCTAGCCTGTGTAATTGTGAAAGTACATACTAATACACATGAGGGGGTTATGTGATGATTTTTGTATTTAGACAAGAGACGGATTGGCTCTTACACAGAAGCTACTGCATTTGGAGTCAGAAGTGCAAAGTGTGACCTGAGTCTGTCTTTTACAAGCATGTGCCCTTGGGTAACTCCCTGACATACACAGCCCAAATGTCCTCATCTTCCCAGTACAGGGATCCCAACTGCAGAGGAGGCCAAGGTGTGGGCCCACCAGGACATTGAGTCCATTTTGCATGAATGATGGTTTCTTTGACTGGACATACACATGTTCCTGGAAGTCCTTCATTGGTGAGTATAGGCAAAAGTAAGTAAAACATAGGTTATGGTCAATTTTTTAACTTCACTTGTGAGTGTCATGAAAACTTGCGAAATGCAGGTTACATATAACAGGAACGTACATATTTCTCCTCATAAGGTTATTATGAGAGTTAGCCACCAGCCACAGTATCCAATAGAGTCTAATTGCATTGCCCAAACATTTCTTGAATCTGCTATTTTGCATCTGAAATTATTTAGGAAAAAAAAAGTTGATAGTAAAAATGGAAGGCTTAGGTTAGAGGCAAGTAATTGGGGGTTTGTATTCTTAACACCCAGATGGTGGTCACACATTCCTCTGGGGGTCACCCCAGCTGCCAGCTCTCAGTACACTGAGGCATTGACTCCATCCCACATATCTCCATGTCCTCACAACAGCTAATAAAGTGGCTTATTGCACTAGAAGTTCAATATAGATGTGCCAAATAAAAAACAAATAAAATTATAATTAGAAGTCCATAACAGCAAGAAGCAGCAATGCTAATGCAGGTGATCCTGTGTTTACTGAGGAATTGTTTAGGAGCCCACAGTCTGGAAATGCTATGCTCCTGGGGTACACCGTTAATTAATGAACAGCCAAGTGCTGAGTTCAGGAACAAGAGAAGACAATTATAGCGCTGCTGCTGGTGAGGCGGCTCTTATCATTGACATGTAAGCCCTGCATAAAGCCTTGGAAATTTCCATTTTAATAAAAACAACCTTGGAGAATCATAGGAGACAGGAGAATCTGTTCTTTATCCCTGACAGTTTGGTTGTCTCCTAAAATGAGGTTTTGCCAGCCTGACATAAAATCCCTGGTGCAAGTTTTGTTTACATTCACAGACCACCTCTTAGTGCTCTGTAAAAGAGAGCAGAGAGAGGTTGTGGATATTAAACTCCCACCAGGCCTCCTCTCATGCTGAGTATAATTAGATTTTAGTCTTAGGTCAGAGGGAAATGGGTAATTGGGGCAAATTGCTATGAAGCCAGGCACTTTCTCATATGACTTAGACTCTGAACTCAAATGAACTTGACCTCTCTTGCAGAGTCCTGCCTCTGCGGGGTCTCTCCTGTCACTCCTGGTGTCTCCCTCATTCCTAACAGCCCTCTGCCTTCAGCAGGCCTCTTTGGGATCTCTCAGTCATTATTTATGTTATAGACTCTCTCACTCTTTTCCCTTTAGATCTCTGGCTAAGGATCCCTGTTTTCAGCAGTCAGCCATACTTTGCAACTCTAAGAGAAATGCCCTTACTTAATAATTATTTGTGGACTGGCAAGAACTGGACCCCAGCAGGATAGTTTGAATGGCTGATATCAAGGATTCAGAGAGATGGGCTGGGTAATTGAAAGCATTTTTGTTTAAAAACTGTGCATGGAGAGTTTAATCAAGATAGCTATGATTCATCCATGTTCTGAAAACAGTCACATAAGTGTGTTGGAAACCTGAAGGGGGAAAAGAAGGCACAGCGTGCAACCTTCTTTGTCCATGTGATGATGTCAAAGATTCTTCAGAGGTTGGTGTCCTTGTCAATGCCTTTTTCCAGGGGCTAAGGGTGAATGTGAAGGAGGACAGCCAGTCCTGGGACTGAAAGCCAATAAAGAGTCAGGACTGGTCCACATGCAGTGAGTAGAGGTGACTGGGGGTTCTAGCAAAGCAGAGAACATATCCTGTGGGAAGGGTAGATTCCTGGGAATCAGGGATTAGGGACAAGGACAGCAAGACCTAAGTAAATGTCCTAAACTAAAACAACCAAGCAACAGAATAATAATAAATTTACTGTGGTCTTTTTGTAGTTTTCTATTACTGTTGTAACACATTACTACAAACTTAGTGGCTTAAAACAACATGGATTCATTATCTTATAGTTCCAGAAGCCAGAAATACAAAATGCATCTCGCTGGGATAAAATCAAAGTGTTGGCAGGGTTGCCTTCCTTCCTGGAGAGTCTAGGGTATAATCCATGTTCTTGCCTTTTCCACCTTCTAGAAGCTGCCGACATTCTTTGACTCATGGCCCCCTTCAATCAAATCTTTCTCATGATGTCATTTCTCTGGTTCTACTTCTTCTGCTTCCTTCTTCCACTGTTTTTACATATTCTGCATATCCTCTCTTGCCTTATTTCCAGAACACTCCCTAGCAGTCAGGAGCTATACCCCTTGGCAATGGCAAAATCCTCTCTAGAGAAATGGAAGAGCCCTAGAAACTATGTCTACATATTGTCAGTAAAGGGAGCCTCGATGAAAAAGCCAAACTTTTGGTCACCCTCTGTGATAAAACTCTCTTGTTGGCAAACTCTACCTCTGCACCCTGAGTGAGACCCTAAGATACTCCATAGAAGCTCAGAATCCATGGGTATGACAAGCATGCAGACGTTTATATAAACTCTGTCTTCATTCCCTAACCCTCAGAGAACCTGGTGTCTAGGTCCATCACACTCTTATTCAACTTCTCCCAGAATTATCCTCCTGGGATGTGAGAAAGAAGCATTATGTATTCTAGCAGCTGTCAACCAAAAGGATATCTGGAATACAGAATTGAAAGACAAAGTGTCTGATCTGAAGAAGGCCGAAGTATGGTGATAATCATTTGCGTTTAAACAAATATGAGACACATTGTTTTGATAGGAGTATAATGAGGAGTTTGTGAGAACATAGTAAGATGAACACAGAATGCAATTAGTGGTGGCATGGAGGAGAGAAATGTTGCCTTTCTTGGGGAGAATTTTAGAAGGCTTTCCAGCATGAACAAGGAGTTTCTGAAAGAAATGTAGATAGCATGGTGGAATTTCCAAGTAGCGTGAGGCATTAAGAAAGGTATCAGGAGGGCGCCTGGGTGGCTCAGATGGTTAAGCGTCTGCCTTCGGCTCAGGTCATGATCCCAGGGTCCTGGGATCGAACCCCGCATCGGGCTCTCTGCTCCTTGGGAGCCTGCTTCTCTCTCTGCCTCTCTCTCTGTCTCTCATGAATAAATAAATAAAATCTTTAAAAAAAAAAAAAAGACAGGTATCAGGAAATCTTAAAATGGTCTGCTGCTCTTGGGAAATGCAAAAGAAGTTATGAGTGACATACTGTTGGCCCTGAGAAGAAATATTTACTCGCTCTCAGAATCAAGATCCGCAGCAGATATGCGCCCATACCATGATGTTGCTTCAGAATATAATTGTTTACTTACTCTTTGAAATATTTCGAGCTACCCATTTTCATCGTCTTTCTCAGTGTGGCTCTGTCTGCCCACCTATCACTTCCTCTTTCCTTAACTACCGTGGTTCCTAGGTCTTCCATTATTCAGTAATTCAGGAGAGCTACAAGGCTGACTCAACCAAAAGGAAACAGAAAGGAGTAATTTAAACATAATGTGATGGGAACTGCAGTTTCAATCCGTATCTACTGCTATCAGAAGTCTTGCTGGATTTCAGCTTTGACTGTGAGTTTCATAAGAAATCATTGAAGTATAGATATTTATAGCTAGACGATCTTTACCTAGACACGTTACAATATTGCATGAGGTTACATAGCCCTTAACCCCTGTGCTCCAAAAACTTAGATCTCTAGTATACCAGGTCAGTGTTCTTTCTGATCTGCTTCAGCCCTGCTTTGGGCGGCCGCGTCAAGAATCAACAGGGTTTCTCCCTTCAGTGGAAACAGGGTTACAAGCCACCAGGTGGCAGTGGTTGTTAAAAGTGGATACAAGTCAAGCCTATTCTGTACTCATTGTTCCTCTTTTAATTCAGGCCATATTTGAAGAACTTTTACATGTTCTAAAGGTTCATCTAAAACACCCAGGCAGAACTTTCTTTTCTATGGGCAGTGCCATTCTCTCAATTTCCCAAGTTAGGAATTTTAAATTATATTTCATCCTTCTAATTCCTTAATTGCTATTATCCAATTAATCTTTACTTCTTGATAAAACACTGTTGTTATCATACATATCCTCTCAAATTCTCCCAACGGTTTCTTAGCTACTGAGCAGAATCTAAGCATTTCAGGCTAATAATCAGAATTCTAACAATCCATGCCCATTCACCTTTATATAACTGTGGAATCATACGGTATTTTGCTTAAAAGATGCTTAATAAAATTTGTTCTTTAACTGATATTTGTATATAATTATAAATATACAAATTTATACAAATGAAAATATAAGGGATATTGTCCTTCAACCATTTTTATTATGGTCGGATCTCTCTGCAAATAATATACCCAAAGCAGGCAAGTCTTTCAGAGCTTACAAGCTGCTGAAGTATAAAGATTATATAAGATTTCAGTATCACCTCAGAATTTAACCACACTCCTGTGGCAGAAGACTACACATCCCCCTGTGACAAGAAGTGGCTTTTTATTCCATCAGATAAACTAGTTTAGTTCATTCATATCCAAGAAACAAACTCACCAACTGATTTAAGATTTCATGCTGACAGTAATGGTAATAAGAATTTCATCTTGCATGCATAGGAAGATTTATAAGTGCATAACATGATTTTACTTATTATATCACTTAAATTTATTATATTATTTGAGCCTTACAGGTATCACATGTAAGTGACAGAAAAGTATTAGTTGTTCTATTTTACAGAAAAAAAAGGAATTCAATTTCAGTGGAAATAACGTATTTGCCCATGGTGACAAGGACAAGAAGTGGCAGAAATAATGACTTACACTGGATTTCCAGACCCCTGGTTACAAATATGAACTGGACAAACTTGTAATATTGGAGAAGAAGCAGGCAGTCACTTTGGCTCACTTTACTACTAGAATCTTCTACCCAAGCCTGGAAGAATAGTTCTGTCTTGGTATGTAGGGAAAGTCCAGAAAAATTAATGGAATGTGATGGAGAATGAACTTCTCTGCCACCCAAATGTAATTTCTAAACTTTTTTTTTTTTTTCCCAGAAACCCTTTTTCATAAGAAAATATTAAATCGAGCGGCTCCGGTTGACAGAGAACCCAGAAAACTGCAAGTCTTGGCTCACTCTGTTTTCTCTGTGTAGCTCCTGAAGTACCTGCAGACCCAGAAGATTCCAAGAAACACAGTCAGAGGGGAGAAAAAAAAGCATTTGCAGGACTCAGGGTCTTTCTTGACAAGCAACAGAAACTGGGTCTATTTGATCTAGGCAAAAAAAAAAAAAAAAAGACCTAGCTTTACTTTAATCCTCTTGAGGACGTTGCTTCTCTCCCTGGGGCCCCTGGAGAAGTGCTGCTTGCCCAGGTGCTCGGTGGAACCAAGCCTGGGGTAATGCTCTGGGACTGAAGTGACGAGGGGGCCACTGCTGCCACGGAACCATTCGGCAGTGGACCTGATTCCGCTGCTGCCCCAAAAAGTCATCCTTGTTGTCACGGCCGCCGTCAGCAAAGAGGTCTCTGTGACTCTTGCATCCTGGGGTCTCCGGTTCCCATTCAAAGTCCAGGAGTGTGTCTGATGGAAGCCCTGGCGCCCTTGTTCTAGCTGCGAGCGAAGCTGGTGAACCTGAGGGAAGGTGCAGCCCCCGGGGCAACTCGCGGGCTGGGTCATCCCTGAACACAGAGCCTGGGTTCACCTCCCTCGTGCCGAAACGAGTGACCTTTGGTTCATATTTGTTATTCTCAAACCTAGCCACCCAGACGAATCACCTGGAGAGCTTCGAGGATAAATTAAGGGACAAAATACCACAGAGACCAATTGGATCTGAATCCCTAGAGGTACGGCCCAGGCATCCCTACGTTTCTATCAGTCTGTCCTGGGGATGCCAGTACACAGTGAACGTGGAAAACCACTGGCTGCGATGGTCTCTAAAGTAGTTCCGGCTCTGTTTTAAGGATTTCATTACAAACCCAGGGCTCTTTCCACAACGTTTTGCACATTTTACTTCTTAGGAAACTGAGTTCCTCACACCAAAATGGAGCAAACCCCGGGAATAATCATCCTAATTTTTGCCTCCCAGCCTGTCCCAACTTCACAAGAGAAAATCTTTTCCCTGTTCTTAAGGCAGAAAGATGGTTTTATCATCTCCTATTGCTACTTACACCCCTGGTGGGCTGTCCATGTATCCAAAATTGTCTGACATGAGATGCACTTTTCCTACAGAGCCAAGTTAGGAATGAAAGGGAGAGAGAATAAAGTCTTTCTCTGGCTTACGAAGGAAGGCAGCATAGCTTTTCTGGAACATAGTTATGGGCATTCCATAGCAGTCCAGTCCATCTATTAATTTAACTTCCATCATGTGCCAGGAACTGTGAGAGGCACTGGGGATCCAATCATGGCTCAAACACACACTTCCTTGCCCCCTTGGCATTTCAGCCTAATGAGGGAGATTTTTTCACAAATGCATTGAAGGAAAAGATCTAAGTTATATCAGAGAATAATAGGCTGGAGGAGGCCAGGAAGGGGACTAGATTATGGGGGTTAAGGACCACCCCTCTGATGAAATGACTCTGGTGCCACTTGATGAGTTGGTATGGCTACATCAGATCTAGAAGCTAGCCACCAACAATATTCCCCGTCTTTCCTTAAGTCAAAGGCAATTTCTTTTTCTCTACTTTAAAAGAGGAGATCAGGGGCACATGGGTGGCTCAGATGTTAAGTGTCTGCCTTCGGCTCAGGTCATGATCCCAGGGTCCTGAGATCGAGCCCCGCATCAGGCTCCCTGCTCCTGGGGAGTCTGCTTCTCCCTCTCCCACTCCCCCGCTTGTGTTCCCTCTCTCGCTGTGTCTCTGTCAAATAAATAAATAAAATCTTTAAAAAAAAGAGGAGATCAGACAACCAGATGGGCATTTGCTCAACTGGTTTGCTATTTATACTTTGAAACATATTGAGAAATACTGAATCCACTATGGAAAGCAAAACATACAACATTTGGCAAAACCAGTCTCTTGAGGAAATTTCTCAGGAAGTGCTGGGGTCCATCGTTCTTGAACTGTGTCTGTTTAATAGGACTAGATTTATGCTTTCCTAGTTAGCGCTCTCAAACCATTTGTGGAACAAGGCACAGAATAAATAGATATTAATCTCTAGTTATCTGCCTCTTGCCTCATTAAAGAAAATGTGTCTTACGTGTTCATCCTCGAATTGGTCAAATTTCTCTCCTTCAGCACATGGGAGATGAGATCTTGGGCACTATTTCCCGAGTTTAGATTTTCAATTTGACGCTGCCTGTTCTGGAGGTGGTCTTTGGCTTAAAGAACATTGTCCCATCTGAGCTACCTATTTCTGTGGCTTTTCTAGATCAAACTGAAAGAGTAAGAGTGAGCCCATCGACCCAGAATTAGCTGCAACGCTATCCCTAAAAGACAAGCTTGAAGTGGAGATCACTGATTCACTTCCCACCCATGCCCTGTGGGCAGCCAACCTCAAGGACCTCAAGGATTTCACTGGGTGTGACACGGCTCTCAGGAGCTCTGGACCCATAGCAATTTCACGCAGGCTACATGCGGTTGGTTATATACTGATGCCAGTTCTTAGAACAAGGAATCCTAGCTCAAGTACAAGCTTTTTCGAGTACTAGGCTTGTGACCATGGGCAATTCACTGTTCTGGGTCACAGTTTTCTCATCTGTAAAATGGGGGCAATGGCCCCTACCTACATTAGCAAGGTGATGAAATATTAAAGGAACTAGTTAAGATTATCATAAACCATGATGCACTTTACAAATAGAAGGTAGGATTATGACATCCTTCTATTTACTTCCTCTCTATTCCCCACCTTTTTTTTTTCTTCAAGACATCCCTGTCAGACCAACCTGCCAAGACCTACTGCCCCTGGCAACTTTCTGGGACTCTTTTCCATCAGCACATTTTCTCCACTATCAGATTGCTCTTACCCAGGTTGAATTCTTTTCATCATCATTTGTTCAAGGCTTGGTTCTCAAAGGTTTTTATGTTTTGATTTGTTTTGCAAAAGAAGAACAATCAGGGATTCCAAGCAAACCCTGGGAAAGAGGAGAAACTCAGGTGGGAGGGAAGGGGGCTTTGAAATAGTAATTAGGGAGGTGGAAAAGTACCAGGTTAGATGTCAAATGTATTGGTGGACACATATAACATAAAATCAAACTGACACACTTTTTAAAAATGTCAAAGTTGATAATGTTTGCTTGTTTCTTTTTTAAATTTACATACAGTAAAGTTCCCTCTTTTTGCCATACAGTTCCAGGAATTTTGACACTCGCCACCACCACCACACTCTGAAGAGTCCATCAGTCCAAAAGGAGTCCCTCTCACTGCTCCTTTAGAGTCTCCTCCTCCCCTGACCCTTAACCCCTGCCAACCACTGACCTGTTCTCTGTCACTACCAGAATTTTAAAATGGGAAATGAAAAT
Source organism: Neomonachus schauinslandi (assembly GCF_002201575.2). Lineage (NCBI taxonomy): Eukaryota > Metazoa > Chordata > Mammalia > Carnivora > Phocidae > Neomonachus > Neomonachus schauinslandi. Next base: position 102,938,552 of record NC_058405.1, read on the forward strand.
TTCCAAACCAGTTGGTAAACATGGTTTCCTTCCTGTGTCAGCATTGCCCTTGCTCTGGCTTTTTGTTGTGTTGTAGCTCGTAGTAATAAAGATCAAAGAAGAGCTATTGTTTTCTAAGCATCCCTATCATTGTTTTGGCAAATGCTCTCCTGTTTGCATGCCAGAAGAAGGTCCTGGGGGTGGGGATATATTGTGTTTGCAAAAATGAACAAGATCGCATAGAAAGGCCATTTTCAGCACAGAATTGCAACCCTGGTATAAAATTAGAATTGCTTCTCAAGGAGAAACAGCCTTTATTAAAATAAGTACAAATTCTTTCAGGAGAATGCCAGGTTTGATATAACTTTTAATTAAGTTTCTCAAAAGCTGGAGCTCATTTATTCTTCCCTCTGTCTGCCATCTAGCAGCAGTGCGCAGGGTCCTGAATTCACTGAGACCTTGCTTTGAATTCTAATTCCAATTTGAGTTTTTATACATAATTTTGGTTCATTCCATGAGTTTTCTAAAATTATTTGTTTGAATATCATCAATATCTACCTCTTCCTCTCCCTCCACTCTCTCTATGGAAATCTATCTGGATATGGCTATTAAGGAGTTTGAGCTATCTCGTCTCAATAGTGGATTTCAGTTAGTATTTTAGAACCAAATTAAACAAAATGAATTCCTTAAACAAATTAAATTCCAATATGCATTCATTTCTTACCCTGACTGGAGATAAAAAGGTGATAAAATGAACCTTCCAAAAATGATTCTAACAGCAATATTAGGAAAAAGAGGTGAGCTTTTTACTGTGTATCTGAGTAGTGAAAGGCCAAATACTGTGAAGTTTTTTTTTTTTTTTTCATTTTATTTATTTATTTGACAGAGAGATAGAGAGCACAAGTAGGCAGAGCGGCAGGCAGAGGGAGAGGGAGAAGAAGACTCCCCGCGGAGCAGGAAGCCTGATGTGGGGCTCGATCCCAGGACCCTGGGATCACGACCTGAGCCGAAGGCAGACGCTTAACCGACTGAGCCACCCAGGTGCCCCCAAATACTGTGAAGTTTTAACGAACTTTGAAATTCCAACCAGAGTTTCCTTTGGCATCCAAACTAAAAGCAGGCTATATAATACAGAACAGGCATTTGTGGGAGACAAAAATCATTCTGCTTTCTTTTCTTTTTTTTTTTTTTCTGGTGCTATGATATTCCAGAGGCAAGAGAGCCCACATGCGTATTCAGAATTCCCAAAAGCAAATTTTCAAAAGTTAACAAGTTAATTCCACATACCTTCACCTTCCTTGACCCAATGTGCATTTTGTTTCTGCTAGAACTGAACCAATGGAAATTTTTATTTGGCCTAGCCAAGTAGAGAGGTTTCGTGTGCACTTTGTATGCATTTATGCCTTCTTCTTTAACCGTGTGTTTATTGGCTGCAAATGTCACTTGACTGCACAAAATGCATTCACAATTGATAACTCTGAAATGTAACAGCAGCTGTGTTTATGGGAGGCCATCTTCTGGCTACTTAAACTGGCTGACACCCCATATATAATGTCTGATTATAGAACATTGTGGGAAAGGAGCTAGCTCTTTAGGTCCTATAGGTATCTGCAATTACTCTTAGAGGCCTATACAGGAAATAATAAAAACAAACATTGATATACATGCTTTTGTTTTTAGTTAGCCATATTGATAAAGAGATCTTAATTATTTTGTACTGCCTGAAATTATATGGCTAATTAGTATGATCTCCTTATGTTTTCCGAATAGTGCACTATAATGGTATAATGTATGCTTAATAATGGAAAATAGCTTTGAATTTAGGGAAGGAAGTGTACCAAAGAGTGAGAGAATGAGGTAGACAGAGTGCAGAATCTGAGAGGTGGTATCCTGCTTCCAACCAGAAATACTAACCACATCTCTAAATAATGGGTTTAAACTCCTCAAATAGTCTTAGAATTTTAGAACCGGAAGTGAGATGATGGGATCTAGTTCTTCACATTTGAAGAAACGGAACCCACCACTGATTTAAGTACTTGCTCCAAGTCACACACGGAGCTAGTGAGTAGAGTTGCAAGAAGAACGAGGGGTCACTCACTACTTAGTAACTTCTTCTGACTGTCTGAGCAGAGAAGGACCTCCTGGCCCTGCTCATGGCCAGGTCTCTCAGAGGAGAGTCCCAGGGGCCCCTGATGATTCTTCCTCATAAGTTTAATGAACCCTGTTGGATTCCCAGGAGATAATTTCCAAGCAAATACCCTCTTCATAAACAAAGCCAATCTTTCCAATGACCTGTGGGAGTTAATGATCATAGTCAATCATTCCAGCTCTTTAAGATTTCATGAATACCAGCCTTCCTTTGGCCCCGTAGCTGTCATATTAACTATAATATCATATAATATGTAACATATAATAATATCATAATAGCTATAATAATATCATAATGCAGTGAAAGTACCTTTCATTGATGTCAGATCCATTTCTGGTCCTTCTCCTGTTCTGTTCAGTATTACAGGGGGCTGAATCCTGCAAGTTACATCACTCATGCTTTTTGCCAACTAGTTTTCACTCAGCTTTAGTAAAGGGGGAAACTGGCAAAGATGAGAGGGTACGAAGAGGGAAGATGCTGGGTATTTCTGTCCATTTCCTTTGGTTTCAGGCAGCATGTCTAAGAGTAGCTATGTCCCCTCTATTGTTTTAGTTCTTACTAGGTAGGCCAGGCTTCAGAGCTTTGGTAACACATGTCCTCCCTTTATCCTGTCAGCCCTATAGGTGGTGGGAGCTTCCTGATGGGTTGCCTCACCATCTTTGTTTGCCCTTTCAGCCCTTCCAAGACCTTTCCAATTGGTTGCCAGTATTAAAAATTCCCTCTGAACTACCTGATATGGATTCTGCCATTTGGACTGAAACCTGGCTAATAGAGCATTATTGTCCTCATCCTATAAATGAAGAAACTCAAGGTTAGAGAAATCTGTCTCACACCAGAGACATTACTATGGACTAGATACTGTGCTAAACATTTTATATACCTTATTTCATTTAATCCTCACAAAACTATTATAAGGGGGATATTATTATTCCTATTTCACAGATTGAAAAATGAGGCTCAAGGAACATAAATAACCTGCCCAATGTCATACTATAACTGGTAATAATGCTATATGTCTTGTTTTTAATGGCACAGTTGTTTCAATTGCTCTTTATTAGCATGGAGTTTATAGGATTTTGTTTTGGGACACCTGGGTCTGCCTTCAGCTCAGGTCATGAGGATTGAGTCCCGCATCGGGCTCTTTGCTCAGCATGGAGCCTGCTTCTTCTTCTGCCCCTCCCCCACTTTGTGCACACATGCTCTCCTTCTATCTCTCTCTCTCTGACAAATAAATAAAATCTTTAATAAGAAAGTATACACTTTCTATGGCCCACAGTATTTGAAAAAAAAACCACTCAAAGTCATTAATCAGAGGAAAATGAAAATTAAAACTACAAAGAAATACTGCCATATGCCGCCAGAAGGCATAAAACAAAAGTGACTGGCAATACCAAGAACTGGTAAGAATGTGGAACAACTAATATCTTTATACTGTGCTGGTGAGTATGGACATTTGCAAAGCTTTTTTGCAATATCTTCTAAAGCTAAATATTTGTTTATTCTATGACATAATTTCACTCATGGTAACAAAAATGAGTGTATCAAAAGACATGTATAAGAGTGTTTCCACCAGGTTTAGTTAAAATAGTCCCAAACAGGAATAGCCCAAATGTCCATTAAGAGAAAAACCAATTAAACAATTATACATTAGGGGTGCCTGGGGAGCTCAGTCAGTTGAGCATCTGACTCTTGGTTTTGGTTCATGTCATGATCTCACGGGTCATGAGATAGAGCCCCAAGTGGGGCTCCATGCTCAGTGGGGAATCTGCTTGAGAGTCTCTCCCTCTGCCTCTCCCCTCATTCCATGCACACACGCATGTGCATTCATTCTCTCTCTCTCTAAAATAAATAAATAGATCTTTTAAAAAAATTATGCATTGTAATAATATCCAGCAATAAAAAAAGAATTAACTGCTGATGCCCCTTCCCTCCAAAAAAGTTATGGGCAAATTTCAAAAATGTTATGAAGAGAAAAGATCCAGACACAAAAGAATACATTCTGCATGGCCCTTATATATGAAGTTTAATAACAGGAAAAACTAATCCATGGGGATAAAAATCAGAATGATGGTTATATGAATTGGGGAGACGGTATTATTGATTGCAGATATGAGTTAGTCTTATAGGATGTTTACATATATAAAACTTCCTCAAGCTGTACACTTGAGATATGTATACTTTATTATATGTAAATTATGCTTTGATTTTTTTTTTTAAGTAATATTTAGGACCCATGGACATGTGTATCTTTTTAGTCTCTGGATCATGCACAAGCAAGGCTTCCCAGATGAGAGAATATTCTAACCCAGCATATACTTGAACACATGTGTCTGTACCAAATGCTGGAGTAGTCTGCTTACCATTACCACTCCCTTTATAAAAAAATTCTCTTACATGAATCCTTTACCTTCACAGATCCCTAATTCAACATTAGATCTCCCCTTAGAGTCAGTGAGACAGTAATTGAGATGATCTGTATTATGGATTCAGGCAAAGCTTGTTTGATGAATTGTATTCTTTTATGTTTGTTTTTGTTCTCATAACTGCGCAGTTCCAATAATATATCAAGTTCCAAATATTTACCAACTTCTATCTTTGGAAGAAGATCTAGACCTTTCCAGATGAATTTTTAAATATTTGGATTATCAAATAGGAACCCTCTATTTCTTCTTTGTCTTGTCTCATTACTTACTCTTTCCATAAACATTTCTTATAAGTTGTAATCTCTAGAATATCACTGGTTGCTCTTCTACAATTCTTAACATTGTCTACCCACCCCTCCTCTTACCTCTCAACTAATTAGTCCCCAAATATTTCTTCTGCATTATTTCATTTGGTTTGTCTCCTCTTTGCTGGGTATTTTGGACCTTTTTAAATGTTTTTCTGTTCTAAGTTAATTAAAACAAAATTATTATAAATTTTAATTTATTTATTTATCAGAGAGAGAGAGCACAAGCAGGGGTTGCCACAGAGAGGGAGAAGCTGGCTCCCCGCTGAGCAGGGAGCCCGATGCAGGACTCAATCCCAGGATCCTGGGATCATGATCTGAGCTGAAGGCAGATGCTTAACTGACTGAGGCACCCAGGTGTCCCAAAACAAAATCATTATAAACTCCGTGCTAATAAAGTGCAATTGAAACAACTATACCATTAAAAACAAGACATATAGCATTATTACCAGTTGTGTGAGCTTAAGCAACTTACTTTGACAAAATGTGGCCGGGAATATTTCATGTACAGCCAAGGCGCTGCTTATGCAGAGACTATCTTCAGGTTATCATTTATGATTTATTGATAGTCTTTGAATACAGTGGCTCTGCCAGTTATGAATACATCAATTTTTAGTTTCACAAACCCCTAGTAATTTATCTTTTTTAAAAGATGAAGACTTATTAGAACTTCAAGAAACCTTAACAATCATCTAGTCTACCTTCTTTCCGCATATTTATATGTGGTAGGGATGGTAGGGGGTGTAGCATGTTACATTAGGTAAATGTTACATCATTTACCTAATGTCATTTACTTACTAAGAGGCTAAGCTGTATAGCACTGAAGTGTCTCCTTTCTTGGCTTATTTCTACACTTATGAGAAACTTAGCCAAATGTCCTGTTAAAAGTTAAGATTCTAGTATCTATCATATTTGCCTGACATTACCACTCTAATTGAGCTCTAATTTTTTTATGTACCATAATTTCAAACTTCCCTTCAAGACCACAGTTGGGTCAAACTGCCTGCTAAATTTCAAATAAACCAGCACATCAAATGAGCCAATCAGTTTGTACAGAATACCTTCCTCCTCCTTGTCTGTCATGAGAAAATAAAATGGGACTCTTCTAAATATTTGATTAAGATAACAATATTGCCATTATTATCTATATACATGTTACGCGAGGGGACATAAGACTAAGGATAAGAAGCCAGGCCAATAAGAACAGTGTTCAAAAGACTACAGACCAGAGTGAATAGAGATAGCTGAAGAATGTTATGTACAATAAAATGGGTACTTAGTGATGTGGAAAACAAAGGCAAAAGAAAAAAAAATTAAATTTCCTTTTTGCAGCCTGTTGCAAGTATTTGAGAAGGCAGAATGACCTTCCTCAAGGAGCTTGGCAGGCTTGATGTTAATATTTTGCTAAATGAAAAAACCCAACCTCCAGGATCCTATAAAAATCCCTTTGAGGGGTGCTTGGGTGGCTGGCTGGCTCAGCTGGTTAAGCATTTGACTCTTGATATCAGCTCAGGTCTTGATCTCAGGGTTGTGAGTTCAAGCCCTGGCAGGGCTCCACACTGGACGTGGAGCCTACTTAACAAAAACAAAACAAAACAAAACAAGTTAAAAAAAAACCCTTTGGAAACTTCCTTCATCTCTACCCCCCCAAGATATATGTTTGTAATCATCCCCCAAGCATATGGCCCACTGATATACATATGAAGGGTCTCATGACTATAAGGTTTTACTAGGCAGTAGTAAATGACCTTATTCTAACAACAGCTACCCCCTCAAGGTCCTGGAAGCCTTGTTTGCAAATTCCTTAGAGACTATGCTGTCCCTAACCCCCTCCCAACTTGAAAGTATATAATCAGCCATTCCTCATGACCCCAGAGTGGGTTCTATCCCTGTGCTTTAATAAAACCACCCTTTTGTACTAAAAATATCTCAAGAATCCTTTCTTGACTCTTTGCTCCCAAATCCCAACATTTTCACATCATTTTGGCATCAAAACATCTGGCTTGAGTCTTCTCATCTAGACTCCATGTCTCGGTGCAAACTTGGTGAATACTTTCTCTCCTCCCCCTTTACTTTCATTCCAGGGGCTTTTCAAGGAGTACTGTCTTACTGGAACACTTTCATGTTGATTGCTCAGCCTGCAATCGGCTGGCCCATGTCTACTCTAGAGGGAGGAGAAAGCCTGCCTCTCCTAGCTGGAAGTTAATCCCCTGGTTGGAATGGTAGTAAGACCCAGAAACTTGATGCCCTCTCTTTATTCCTGTCCTTATACAAAGTTGTCTGTCTTGGACATGGGACAGGCTCCTAAGTCACTAGGACAGCTGCCAATCTTAAGACTCCTGTGTATGGGTTCCTCCTCATTGGTCTAATGTGATCCCCTCCACATCTCTGGTCTAGCTGCTTCTGACCACAAGACCTCCACTCAGAGCCAGCCAAAACCAATTCCCAGCTGAATAAAAACCCAACCGGGAACTGTTTCCTAGGGAAGTTGGCTGTAAAGACTACATGTGTTAGAATGTCACTTAGACCATGATGGATTTCTATCTTTACTATTTTCCATCAATGTCCCCTACTAACTACTTAAATTACAAAATTGGGCAATTTCCCCTTGTAAAACTTTTCTAATATTTCCCATGGGTTAAAAATGGCAGGTTCTTCCCAGCACAGCCTTCACAGCACCACAAGGCAAGGCAAAGGCACAGCAAGGCAAGGCCTTCTTCAGTTCCCAAAGACTCTCCCTTGGAATGCCTTTTAATCCACTGGAAACAATTCAGATTGCAAAATTTAAGAAGGACTGAGCTTCTGTAACACTGCTTGGCCTCAGTATGATCTATTAGTTAGATCTCTTCTGGAGGAAATAGGGCAAATGGACACAGATACCCTAGGTCTAGGCCTTCATGGCTCTAAATCAGAACCTAGACCTCAGGGCCTCTTGTGGAATGTGTTTGGTCTCTAACCAGGCCAGTAAACTCCCTCCTGATATATTGGATGATAATTGTCCAACTAGGCCTCCTCCTGATAGAACTCATGTTGCTGGAGGAAACAGGCCATCCCTAATGAAGGGGATGCTAACTGTCTTTCACTGTTCCTCCTCCTAATAAATGTGGCGGTTTCTTCCTCATTCATTTCGTGGGTTAATGGCTATGATAATCAGAGACAACTGTGGTTGTCCCCTCGGGATGGGGACTTTAAGGAATATTCCCAAGCAGCTGCCAAAACTCCTTTTGTTTCAGAGAAGTTCCCTGTCTTAGACTGTATATTTCCACTTAGTTGGAAAAAAGCATGGTGTCTACTCATCTGTCTGAGCTAACCAGCTTTAGAAGAAGGAGTCCTGTTTCTCTGTCTTCTGGCAGCACTTTACCTCTTCCGCCTTCTTCCTCTCCTGTTTCTACACCACTTTGGGTGTGACCTGTATAACCGGCACCTCTTCCTTCTAACCTTGCTATAAAGGAGCAAAGAGCACCCCCTTGGACTTACACTGCCCACTTCAGATTTCCCCAAAGGTGCCCCAGGTAAAAATTAACAATGGGGAACAAACTGATTGACTTTTAAGTGGACCCAGGTGAAACATAATTCAATATTTAAACTAATTTAAGTTTGTTGGTTTAATTAACACAGACATGTCTTTGGAGTTATCACCATTAAATATGAAACTTTTATTCTACCAAGGTGTACTAAAGGTCAAATAAGCTCATGTTGTCTTTGTTGCAATTTGTTAGCAAAAAGATGACTTAAAATGATGGTTAATTTTCTCTGTCTCAAATTTTTCATGAGTAGTGGTTAAGAAGCTTTCAAAGTCTTTGGTAACCAGAAGCTTTAAAGTTTTTCTTGGATGATAAATTGGTATTGAATTCATTGGACATCTTCATAGGTCTTTTCCAAATAGGATGAAGTACTAAAGCATGGATTACTGAATGAAGGTTTGTGCTTTTGACTTCTTATTGCAAAGAAACTAAGGATAATTGGGCCTGTTGGAAAACATGCTGTATGCTTAATTGATTCATAAATTTACCATCTAAAGAATTCTGGTGTAATAGTACACAATTGGTTACCACTTAGTTTTCACTGGAGACTAAGGTTTCTAAGAGTTAAGACTGATGGAAATAAGGGAAGCAACTCTGCATGTAGGAAAGTAGGAGATGTATGAGAAAGATGTAAGGAACAGGAATACAGTTTTGTTGAAGGTAAAAGTAATTTTGTCCTAAAATGAGACTGGTTGTTTGGAGAGAGATGGCTTGGGACAAAATCTGAATGCAAAAGAAAGTTGTAGAAGGTTGTGAAGGGAAATCTTTGGAAAGATATTTTATGTGTGGCTGGGATGGACTAAGGTTAAAATGAATGGATTTTCAAAATACACTGGTATAAAACTGGAATTCTGCTTTCTCTCTGTTAAAAAGACAAAGTTTCCTTGGATTTGGTCTGCTTCTGATAAGAAAATGGAAACAAAGTTTTCTCTTTTCTTTATCTGCCCAGAAAAAACAGTTTCTATGTTTTGTCTTTATCAGGTCTTTAGTGATCTGTAATCCTACTTACGCATGTGCTTTAAAACTTTCTAAGGTTATAACAAACTTCCCTGAGATTTAAATCATAAACAAAGTCTCTGACTAATAAGGCTTGTTTATTTGGTAAGTCACTTTCTGGTATAAGATCATCAGTCAATATTCTGGTTATTGAAGTGTTATATGTCACAGAATAACTGAATTTCTTTGTCAGCTACATCATAATGAACTCTGTATCAGATCATTAACAGTGTCCATTTCTGAGTTTTTGTTATTTATAACTGTTCTGATGCTTTTGCAAAATGTATTTCATCTTTAAGGAGATTCATAAAAAGGACTTTTAGGACAAATACAGGTACTTGGTATCTTTAAGATCCTAAAACTGAAATGGGTAAGAATTTCAGAACTAAAAAGCTACATTCAAACTGAATAAGAATTAGTAATATGGGACTAAATGAGCTGAAGAAGAGGATTATAGTTTTGTGACTCTTGTTTGAAACACTGCTGGTTCTCTAATGTTTGCTTTTCCAGATTAAGGAAATTTTCTCTTAAGATATCTATGACTTAGAGAAATGTGATAAAATATTCCTTGAACAAATTGAAGCATTTAATGTTTCTCTCTACCTGAACCCTCTGAAATTCAAAAAGTCCCAGGAAGTATTCTTTCTTTCATGGCAATCATAGTTGTTTGCATAAGTTCAATAAGAATCTGTTCTCCTTACAGCAGGACACCACTGGAAACATTGGTTATTTTACCAAGGCTTTGACTGGAATGTCATATTTGAGAGAGACATGCATAGACTCAGATATGACCAGACAGCTTTAAGGAACTGAGGTTGACTTTATGAAACATGGAGCCACAAATCCCCTTAGAAATGTTGGCCTGATACTTTGCTTACAGAGTTCCCAACAGCCTTACCTAATAAGTAAAGAATATCACTTCCTGGCAGGTGCAGGAACCTCAGGATACTTTGGGGACCTTGAGAAGATAAATTCACCCAAATCTATAGGTATTGCAGTCATGTTTCATGGCAAGTATTTAGCTTGGCTTCTGGCCTAGAGACACTACTAAAAGTTCAACCTAGATTTCTTATGAAGAGTTCCAGCAAAGCAAATTTTGAAAGATCTATATGGCCAATTACTATTCTTGCTGAGCTTATGTAACTAATTAGGCCAACTTTGTTAAAACTTGGACATATTTTACAAATGACTTAGTCTCAATTTGGCTATCCCTGGAAATAAGGGTGATTCTGGAGAGAAAAATTGTTTCAGTAATGCATCTTTGAGGATATTAAATTCTAGTTCTGATTGACTTTGAGTGTTTGTTGTTCACCTAAGCTAGACAACTTGAGGTAAACTTCAGAGAAATTGCCGTAACAGCTCATATAGAGACAATTTTCATGCTTGTTATTCTGTGGGGATAATAACAGAGTCCCATGGGCATATGACTATTTGAACAACTGGAAAAATGGGATGGATTCCCCAATAATTGTATAACTCAGCTAGCACCTTGACCAATTCTGTGTGGCTGGAATGACAAAATCAATCCTTAAAAGCCAGAGTGTACCCCGTCCATAGGATTAATTATGGACTTGTGGAAATAATGGATGGCTCACTTTCCTTATGATTGTCTTGGATGTTACACTTGGGGATGCCCATATACCCAGACAAGTCTTCTCCCACTTGCCTGTGAGTCCCTGTAATTAGGATCTCGTTAAGGCTAAACATCAAATAAAGAGGGCTTCTTGGTGGTTTTTCCCTTAGCCATATTTGTCACAGGAGCTGCCTCTAATGATATAAAATTGCAGATAGAGGCTTTAGCCAAGCATACAGTGACCACCTTTAACTAAGCTAGACATGCAGTCACCCACAAATTCAAAATGTGGCCCCCCAAAACCAAATGGTCCTTGATACCCTGACTGCAGCTCAAGGAGGAACCTATGCTTTATTAAAACATAGTGTTATGTATATACTCCAGATTACCACAAAAATGTGCCAGGGCGCCTGGGTGGCTCAGTTGGTTAAGCGACTGCCTTCGGCTCAGGTCATGATCCTGGAGTCCCTGGATCGAGTCCCGCATCGGGCTCCCTGTTCGGCAGGGAGTCTGCTTTGCCCTCTGACCCTATCCCCTCTCATGTGTTCTCTCTCATTCTCTTTCTCTCAAAATAAATAAATAAAATCTTTAAAAAAAAAAAAAAAACGTGCCAGGGTTATATGAATATTCAAAGGTGGGTAGGTGCTTTAAATGATCCCTCTCTTTCCTTTAATGATTGGTTAAATTCCTGGACTGGAAGAGGATTTTTGTCAACTATCAAAGGACTCTGATTTGTGCTTCTTTTTCTTTTTATTATTCTAATCATGTTTTGCTGTTTTCTCCTGTGTCTCTCCACCTGATGCCCAGACTCTTTTACTGCCATATCTTTAAGCCAACAGATGATCCTTTGTACTGAGGGAGATTTTATATATGCAGTCTCCCTTGGTTTCAGCTGCCTCTGCCTTTTGTAACTCCTATACATATAAGTCCCCAACTGATCAATGTTGACTCATAGGTAGGGACATCTCTGTGCCCCTATTCAGCAGGAAGAAGTTACAGAAGATGAGACCTTCCACCCTCAGCAGCCTTGAAGATTTAAGGGTCAAAATTGTTCAGGGGGTAATGATGTGGAGAACAAAAGCAAAAGCAAAAAAAAAAAACTTCCTCTGCAGTCCATTGACAAGTTCTTGAGACAGGCAGAGTGATATTCCTCAAGGAACTTAGCTACTTTTATGTTAATACTTTGCTAAATGCAAAAGGCAACTTCAGCTTGACGTTAGCCCAACCTCCAGACCCTATAAAAAATCCCTTTCGAAACTTCCTTCATCTCTACCCTCCCCCCCAAGATACATGTTAGCAATCATCCCCCAAGCATATGGTCCACTAATATACATCTGAAGGGTCTCATCACTATAAGGTTTTACTAGACAGTAGTAAATGACCTTATCCTAACAACAGCTAGCCCCTCAAGGTCCTAGAAACCTTGCCTGCAAATTCCTTAGAGACTATGCTATCCCTAACCCCCTCCCAACTAGAGAGTATATAATGGGCCACTCCTCACAACCTCAGGGCAGTTCTTTCTGTCCATGGGTCCTGTCCCTGTGCTTTAATAAAACCACCATCTTTTTGCACCAAAGATATCTCAGGAATTCTTTCTTGACCGTTTGCTCCCAAACCCCAACATTTTCACATTGTTAGGATTTTGCTATTGTTTCTTTTTCTTTTGTTTGTTTGTTTTTTGGTATAGCACATACAAAGCAATAAGAATAAAGGGAAATGAACAAAAAGCAGAATCATACCTATAAATATAGAGAACTAACTGATGGCTGCCAGAAGGGAGGGGCATGGAGGTTGAAAAAATGGGTGAAGGGGACAGGGAGATACAGGCTTCCAGGTATGGCAAGAATAGGTCACAGGAATAAAATGCACACCATAAGTAATATAGTCAATGATATTGTAATAGTGTTTCAGGAATTTCTTTTCCTTTGGTGCCCACAGTTCTTGGTCAGGCCGCTTTGAAGAATGAAGAGGTAGACCAGACGAAGAGTGGTGGGCAGCAAAGCAAAGTTTATTGAGGGATAGTACAAAGCTCCTGAAGAGGGAGGGGGCCTGAGAGGGTTGCCATTAGGGCTTCCAAGTCTAGGGGTTTTTATGAGAATGTTGGAGGGCTGTTTTAATCTGATTAAGCCTCCCTGCACCCGTCACCCAATCAGGTTTTTGCCCACCACTCATCTACCTATCAGGTAGTTGTTCATGTGGTAAAGGGTAGAGGGCTCCTTCCATGATGATGTAGAATAACAGGATGGGGTATTTTTCCTTTTAAGGGTAGTTTCCTCTCAGGATGGGGGGCCCTTGTCTCTGTCTGCCTTTCTTGCGACTATCCTCCATTAATAGAGATATACCAGGACAGATGGCAGCTACACTCTGTGATGAACACAGCATAATGTATAAACTTGTCAGATCACTATGTTGTACACCTAAAACTAATGTAACATTGCATGTCAGCTAAACTCAAATAAAAAATTAAAAAATAAATAAATAAAAAAGAATAAACAAGGGAAATCCTTTGCTTTTTGACCTAGCGTGGATAGTACTATATTAATTTGTGGTAGGATGAATACAGAATTACTCTACTTTTTGTTTGTTCCAGAGTTCTCTAACATGGAAAATAAGCAAGTTGAAAAGGTACAAAGTGGTAAGAAGTAGTATATAATTTTTAAAAAAAATGGTCCATGGAGTTAAACAACATGAACTTGAATCCAGATTCTTTTCTCATGAGTTATAGATTTTGTACAATTTATTTGTTCTGAGTCTTGCTTGATGATCTCAATCGTTCCATTCCCAGAGGATTAAGAGTATTATCAGATAATGTGTGAAAGGCACTTTGACAGTAACAGCGTAATATATGGTAGGTTAAAGGGGACAAAAGCCCCAAAGAGGTAAGAGAACATCTAAGAATTCTGATTAAGATAATCTTTCAAAGCCCAGAAGAATCACATCCCAATGTATTGAAATAATTTATAAGAGCAATAATGATGTTATTGCCAGTAACCTTTGAGAAGTCATGGCAAATGATAGATTGCTAGACTAATGCCCCAATTTTCAAGAAAGAGGGGAAAAGAGGATTCTTAAAATTTAGTAATTCCAACCAGCCTGCTAGATATTTTAATCCCCAGGGACATTCCAGATTCATTATGGATTATGAAGCAGATATCCTATTTGTAATTTTAAAAGGAAGTTGTGATTGCTGAAACCAGCATTTAGTCAAGTGCAAGTCATGCTGAAAGCAACAAGATTTTCCTTTTTTTGGAGGGGCTGAAAGACTAATCAGAGAAATGCCCAAATGCCATAGACATGGTGTATCTGCATTTCAACAGGGCCTGTGACAAAGGTTTCATGAAGCTTTAATATGTTAATGTGCATTATGACTATCAGAGGAATCTATTGAACTTGTTTTTTTGTAAAGCATCTATAACATCTGAAAGAACTTGGGTTGGGCAGAACACTAGGGAAATATTAGTTTAGTCTAACCTGGACAGTAACAGTCTGTCTGGCTAGGCAACTTTTGGGATATTGTGTTTATTTCCAGACACCCATTTTTTAAAGAAACCCTGACAAACTAGTCTGTCTAAAGGAGGAAACTAGCATAGTGGATTATGTAAGGCTATATTGGAAATGGTATAACTAGTAACTGTTATGGACCAAGTATTTGTATACTCACCAAATCATATGTTGAAATCTTAACCCCCAGTGTTATGGTATTAGGAGGTGGGGGGCCTTTGGAGAGTGATTAGGTCATGGGCCCTCATGAACCAGAGCAGTGCTCTTATAAAAGAGATTCCAGAGAGCTTTCTTGTCCTTTCTGCCATGTGAAGAGGCAGTTAAGAAAATGACTGTTTAAGAACCAGAAAATGGGCCTTCACCAGATTCTGAATCTGCCAGCACCTTGAGTTTGGACTTCCCAACCTGCAGAATTCTGAGAAATAAATGTCTGCTTTTTAAGCTACTTAGTGCATTTCTGTGATAGCAGTCCAAACAGACTAAGAACTATGAAAGAGATACATTTGGGAGTAGGGCTATCTTATGAGCCAGTTTCAAATTTTTCTTCTTTTTAAAAATTAAATTTTTAAAGATTTTATTTATTTATTTGGCAGAGAGAGAGAGAGCACAAGCAGGGAGAGCGGCAGGCAGAGGGAGAGGAAGAAGCAGGCTCCCCACTGAGCAGAAAGCCCAATGTGGGGCTTGGTCTCAAATCATGACCTGAGTCGAAGGCAGACGCTTAATTGACTGAGCCACCCAGGAGCTCTCAAATTTTTCAATAGGTGTTACATGGGGAAGAAATTAGAATCGTTCCACTTAGATTAAGCAGCCAGAGATGGGAGTACCATGTACAAGTTATAAGGAGGCAGATTTGGGCTGAACACAGAGTTCGTGAGAACACTGGTTTGGGGATCTGACAGATTAGAATTAGATTCCCAGTCCTGCCCTTTCCTTGCTAGGCATCCTTGAGCAAAGGACCCAACCTCTTGGGGTGCCTGGGTGGCTCAGTTGTTAATCGTCTGCCTTTGGCTCAGGGTCCTCGGATCCAGCCCCACATCGGGCTTTCTGCTCAGCGGGGAGCCTGCTTCTCCCTCTCCCTCTGCCTGCCGCTCCCCCTGCTTGTGCTATCTGTCAAATAAATAAATAAAATCTTTAAAAAAAGAAAAAAAGGACCCAACCTCTTGGGATCTCAGTTTTCTCATCTGTCATATAGGAAAGCCCACAGAGCTACTGCAAAGTGAAAAATCCTACACTAAGTTAAAAAAGACCCACACAATTCTTGGCACATAATAAGAACTCAATAAGTGGAATTACAGTTTTATTAATAACAGAATTGCCAATCATGTAAAGGAGGAAGAATATCTGATGGTGGAGAGTATCTCAATAGTGAAAGTGATCAAGCACAATTTTATCTTTTAAAATAACTGAAAGCCTACTGTGCGCAGTTATGACTCAGTCCCTGTCCTTATTAGCTAGCAATCACATAGGGCCTAGCAGGGGAGAGAAGGCAAGTGCATTAACAAACCATAACACAAGGACAAATGCCATCAAAACTATAAGAGGCTCAGAAATTAAGAGCACAGTGCTAAGCCTGTTGAGGGAAATATGGAAGGCTTCATGGAAATGGTAGCATGTGAGGAGTGGGAACATTTTCGGTGGGTGGGGTAAGAGGAGAAGCAGGGCATTACTCACGGAGGGGCTACTGCATGGAGAAGCTGTAGGCAGGAAAGCACAGGGATATACCCAGAGAAGCAGTACAGTTTGAAGGGATGCACTAGAAAGTCTTAAAGGAAAATGAAACACAAGTCTGGATGATTTGGGGTATGGGAGTCAAAGAATGAGCCTCGGACTCAACTTAGGGTACAGTGGAGAGACAGTACACATTTGAGGGGGCAAGAGTGACTTTATCATTACTGTGCTTTAGAAAACTGAGTTTGGCAGTGGCAATACAATTGGCTAGGATCAGTGTGACTCCTAAGACAGGGAGGCCAGGGGCGCCTGGGTGGCTCAGTCGTTAAGTGTCTGCCTTCGGCTCAGGTCATGATCCCAGGGTCCTGGGATGGAGCCCCGCATCAGGCTTCCTGCTCTGCGGGAAGCCTGCTTCTCCCTCTCCCACTCCTCCTGCTTGTGTTCCCTCTCTCGCTGTGTCTCTCTCTGTCAAATAAATAAATAAAATCTTAAAAAAAAAAAAAAAAAAGACAGGGAGGCCAGTATGAAAATAGTGCAGTAGGTAAAAAAAAAAGGAGAATCTCAAGTAGTATAGAAGGCATGAGAAGGGGGAAGAAATCGCAAAGGAGACATGAATGAAGAGCAGACTGTTGAGGAAGATTTGGCAAGGGGCCAGATGATGGTCTCAGGTGAAGAGTGAGTTTTAGTCAACAGTAGGTTTTAGTAGGAACTTTTGAAGGTAAGGTCAATGCCGTTTCTTCACGACCGAGTATCACACAGTATACCCTTACTAAATATTTGTTAAAGTAGATGAATCTGTGAATGAATGATTTGGATTAGATTTAAAGGGAAGGGTGGGAGAGGGTAATGAAGAACCAGAAGCTTGTGAGAGTCAGTTTGAGGAAGATGAGGCTGGTTGGAGAGACACGGGAGTTAAGTAGCATATGTCTGTCTGTCTATCTGTCTGTATGTATGTAGTCCTAGAAGCTAAGTTAGGGCCCGTGGGCCAAATCCAGCCCAGCACCTTGTTTCCGTGCAGCCCTTGAGCTAAGAATAACTGTTACATCTTTCAATGACTGGAGAAAATCCAAAGAAGAATATTTCATGACATGTGAAAATTATATGAAACTCAATTTTCAGTGTCTGTAAATAAAATGGCAACTTTTTTTTGTTGTTTTCTTATTACAGAAGGGACTAGCCCGCCCCTTACAGGAGCAGTAAGCATCTGGTAAGCATATGAAAGTTATCTGTAGAATTCTCATTACAACCCCATGAGATTTAATTCATTGTTCCCATTTTACTGATGAGCAAACAGAAGCTTATGTTTCAGCCCGTGTCACACAGTTTCACACTATACCCACAGCAATCTGGTTTTCCAGATTTCCCATCTTCTCCTAGGGTAAAGGCACAGCTCTAAGAGTAGTGTGACCATGAAGTGCTTAGAAAAGAGTGTTTTGGAGCGTTGAATGCTTGGAGGACAGTTTTGGAACTGAATGGCTTAGGCAGACACAGTTCTAAGAGATGTATATGAACTAATTCATTAATTCTTATAACTCTTCCATGAGATGGATACTGTTATTAACATCCTATGCTGGAGGAGTGGTTTTCTTTCTTTCTTTTTTTTTTTTTTAAAGATTTTATTAATTTGGAAGAGTGTGTGAGAGAGAGCACAATCAGAGAGGAGGAGAGGGGGGCCAAGGGAGTGGGAGAAGCAGACGCCGTGGCTGAGCAAGGAGCCCAATGTGGGACTAGATCCCAGGACTCTGAGATCATGACCTGAGCAAAGACAGATGCTTAACTGACGGAGCCACCCAGGCGCCCTGGGAGTGGTCTTCTTTAACACCACTTCCCAGGTAAAAAGTCCAGCATGTAGATATTCTAACACTTTGGGTCTTTTACTGGTGACAACACTGGGCCACCAGAGGCTCGTCCAACCCTAAGTATCTAAGATTCTATGTTCAGAAGCACTTCGGGAATGATTCCTACAGACTCGGCTGGCTTTTACCCTTTCTCCTGCATTTGTGCCCTGAGAGTCTTCTCTCATTTCCTTCATTGCCCCCCAGGCAGGCTTCTCAGACCTTCTAGTTAAAAGTTCCTCCCTGATAGTTTACGCTAAAGAGACTTCCTTTACAACACAACACAACCAATCAGCGTTTGAAGAGATGCAGTGAATGAGTGTAAAGTTCAAGTACTGAGAAGGGGCAAGGCAAGAAATTCTCCTGTAGAAAGCATGGAGGCAGGCAGAGGACATTCTTCTGTCAAAGATTTCAGCAGGGGTAGATTTCTGAAAGTGGTCTGTAGCCTTTTACGTGGGTGTTTATCCCTGTGTTTGTCGCCTTTGGCCCTTAAAGCAGCCGGGGTCCCACTTGGAATTTAAATTTACTGCTAGTTGCTGCTTGCGAAACAGGAAATGATTAGAATCCAGTCTGGTTTTTTGGCTTTCTCAACTTCAGGCGTTAAAAAAACAAGTTTTAGCAGTGGATTTGTTGCTTTGCTTTACCACCTCCCTTTCTTACAAAACAACAATGTAGGGGTTAAAGTAGCAGCGCAAAGTCCTGTACAAATGACTGACGTAATGAGATTTGCACAGCCGCCTTCCGTGCCTGTTAAATTCAAAGCAGTTTTTTTTTTTTTTTTTTTTGCTGGGGAGGGAGGGTAGAAATTGGTGGCTGTGAGGAGAAAAAATAAGGAACGGGGAAGAAAAGGAGGGGGAAGTTAAAACTTCGTTCTCTGTCTTCCATCAGAAAACCAAACATGGCATCTTCCATGAGGAGCTTGTTTTCTGACCACAACAGATACGTTGAATCTTTTCGGAGGTTTCTCAACAGTTCCACGGAACACCAGTGCATGCAGGAATTCATGGACAAGAAGCTGCCAGGCATAATAGCAAGGTAACAAAAAAGGACGTTTTTGTCAAAGAGACAAGCCTCGGGCTCCTTGTGTGCAATGATAGATGGGTCGAGCCCAGCCCTGTGGGCTGCGCGCGGGGATAAGAAGGAGCTACTGATAGCAGCTTTCACCCGGCCCTCCTCGGCCCCCCCCCCCCCCCCCCCCCCCCCCCACCACGCTTTCTTCTGCGGTGCTTTAGTTAGATGCTCGCTTTCCACGTTCAAAGGCTCCGGTTTGTGCAGTACTTCCAGCTGCGCAGAGATAAGCGTTAACCATTTGAAGGCACACATCCATGTTCATTTGGGAAAAGATACTAAATCTTTGAGCTCAGATTTTTCAGCCCTCCTCCAGATTTTACATTTCAAAAAAGTCCCAAATGCAGAGTCTAGTATTCTTTTCATTAGAATAAAGTATAAATAATTACCAAATACTGTTTGCCCCTGAGGATTGAGGAGTGTGTGCTTCTCAGTTCTCCTAATACACATTTAAATTCACTTCCTTATCCATTCTTACAGTTATCACTCTAAAAAAAAAAAAAAAAAAAAAACAAAAAAAAAAAAACCTTTTTTTTTCTTTTAACTTCATATTAGCAGTATGGTTCTTTAAAAAAAAAAAAAGGGCATTTTCCCATTATCAGTGAAACTCACTAGTTCCTATCCTTCTTGCAGACTTCTTTTTTTGGTGATTAATGTGTTCAATTTGTGCTAGAGCTGATAAGCATTATGAGACTAAAAGATTCCACATGCTAAGGATAATCAAATCACCTATCTGGGGGTGGATTGCTGTAACATACTCTGCTTCAGGAAATAATGATAGAAAACTGGGAAGAAATGACTGACTGTGGGTCCAATTTGCAACAGCAAAGAAAACTGATATTTTATCTTTTGCTGGATTTCTCTATTGTAGGCCTGAAATTCTTTCACTGGGATAGTACCCCTGCCTGATGAAAGCAGGCATTTTTGGATGTGTATGGAATTCTATTTCCCTTTATATTTCTCATGGTTCAGTTTTTAATTTTTTTTAAATAGAGTGTTATATAATTTATTAATAATTAGTAAGTATTAGAACAATGATGCCAAAATCAAAGCATACAGCAAATACAGATAACTTCTTATCTAGGAATTAATAATTTACTTCTGTGGGTCTTTTTGCTCATTTCTAAAATTAAAGGAAATGAGTTAATTTCTGAATTCTTTTGCAATACTAAAGGTCTGTGTTCAGGTTGTAGCTTATCCAGACCCTTGGTTTTCTTCAGTCATCAGTGGTCTGAAGAGGCACCAGGGATGGATTAAACATTATGAATGATGATGACCCCTATCTTCATGGGGTACACAATCTGTTTAGAAATACTGAATGTAGAATTTGTGAAAGACTGAAGAACTTTCAAAAACATTAGCATTGCAGTGGTAAAAAAAAAAAAAAAAAAAAAACAAACCTGCCTCCTAGCCCTACTCACTCCCATCTCTCTGACTCCTCCAACTCTTCAGAAGGAACCACTTCCAACATTCTGAAGTATTTTAGTTGTTTCTTATGAAATTTTCTTTCCTAATTCTAAATAACATGTTATTTTTACTGTATTAAAATAGCTAAATAAACATATACATTTCCTCCCCTATCATGTCAGTTTATTTATGTCAAAATTTTCAGTTCAATAATTTGAATGTTTATATTATTTGCCTATGTACATATCATACATAATTGAATGATACGTTATACTACAATCACATGTCCTTTCAGGTACTTTTTGTTTTTCCTAGAGTTAACTATTTTTTTGATTTTAGTTTCTTTTCTTAGTTTTCTATATACCTGTCACTACTTGGACCCCAAGCAGAAGTATTAATCTTCTCTCAATATAGTCCAACAAATCAAGTCATCTGTTAATTTTTCCTCATGGGAACATCTTTTCTGGAGCTCTCTGTTCATCTTTTCCAGTCTGTGGTGATTTGCTGGTGATCTGCCATACAGTTATTGAAAAGAGAATTTATTTCACCTTCTAGAAATTCTCTTCCCCTCTCTGCAATATTGAATTCCCTGATTCTGGATCTCATGTCATTCTTTTCTTGGTTTCTTTAGACTTTTCTTCTTCTTCTCCTTCTTGTCCTTTAAGAGCTTCCCAAGAAAGAATGCATGAAAAGTAAACTTTTTTGAGATTTTGTATGTTTAAAAGTGCCTTCAATCTGTGGTCATCTTTATTAGATAGTAATTTCTATCCTGAAATGATATTATATTAGAAATTTAAAGGTACTTTTCCATTGTCTTTTAGCAACTAGAGTTTCCATTGAGAAATCCAATGTCCTTCAAATTGCTCATGTTTGGCTTGTGACCTTTTTTTGTTTTTGTTTTTCCTACTTAGAAGTTTTAAGGATGTTCTATAGTATTATGAAATTCTAAGAAGAGTTGTGGTGTGGGACTTTTTTACATTTTTTTTTTTTTAAGATTTTGTTTATTTGTCAGAGAGAGAGAGAGAGAACATAAGCAGGAGGAGTGGCAGGCAGAGGGAGAAGCAGGCTCCCCACTGAGCAGAGAGCCCAAGGTAGGATATGATCCCAGGACCCTGGGATCATGACCTGAGCTGAAGGCAGATGCTTAACCGACTGAGCCACCCAGGCATCCCTTTTTCACACATTTTTGTGGGTAGTGCCTGGGCCATTTCAATCAAGATTCATATCTTTCATTTCAGGGAAATTTTGGTATTATTCTATCATCCCTTCTCTCTGATTTTCTTTCTGGAAGTTCTATTCATCAAACACCAGACCTCCTGAATTAATTCTCTAATTTTCTTATATATCCAATTTTTACAATTTTATCTTATAGCCCTTCTATTAATTTTTTACTATTATATTTTTAATTTTCAAAAGTGGTCTTTTTTATAGCCTGTTCATGTAATACCTTTTTTATCTATTATAAAAATTTCCTCTGCTCTCTGCATGTTTCTTCTGAGTGCTCTTTTTCTGTTTCTTTTGGTCTCTCTTATGTTAGGGGAGCTCCCTAGCTACCTGATGTGATTTGATTGTCCACCCAATCAATAGTGAGACACTAAAACGGTGTTCAGATCCTCTTTGTGTGTGTAAGTGAAGTTTGTTCACTGGGTGTGTGAGTGGGTGGCTCACTGTAGCAACTGGATGTGGATTCAGTTGTTTGTTGGGAGATTCTCAAATGTCAATATTGTAAGTTTATTCACCAAGATGGTTTGTTTCCTTGGAGAAACAATCCCCATCTGGAGGTGAGGTGTGGGATGGGGAGAGTTCCAGTATATTGCTGTAAATAATAAACTTTGTTGTTGTTGTTGTTATGTTATGCATTTAGATCCTTGACTAGAAAATAGTAAGTTTTCAATAATTATTAATCATAATATATGAAGTGAGTTCATAATAGTGTCTAATTCATAGAAAAATTGTGAAGATTCAAAGAGTGAAATCACTTAGCTGTGGCTGGAATAATAACAATTGCTAATATATGTTGAGTACTTGTCATGTGCAGACACATTTCTAAGAGATTTACATGAATTAAATCATTTAATCCCCACAACTGTTCCTTAAACTAGATACTATTACTACAATTCTATACAGTAGGTGATATTATTATCCTATTTCATAGGTAATAAAGATGCAGAGAAATTAAATAACTTGCTTAAGGATAATGTACCAGTAGGATAGGACTTCAACCTTGGTGTTGTGCTCCATAGCTTCATTATGCTATCTACAGATATAAAGCAGTTTTTTTTTTTTTTTTTTTTAAGATTTTATTTATTTATTTGACAGAGAGAGAGACACAGGGAGAGAGGGAACACAAGCAGGGGGAGTGGGAGAGGGAGAAGCAGGCTTCCCGCCGAGCAGGGAGCCCGATGCGGGGCTCGATCCCAGGACCTGGAATCATGACCTGAGCCGAAGGCAGACGCTTAACGACTGAGCCACCCAGGCGCCCCAGATATAAAGCAGTTTTAAGAATTAACCAAGAGCATAGATAGGGATGGTTGTATTAGGACTATGATTATGAGTGGGAAGATAATTAGAACAAAGGAAGGCAATTCATTCATAGGTGTCCTTGAATCTATCCTTTCCAGTTTCCTTAAGAACTTGTTTAAATCTGTTTTTGTTCTACTACTCTGTCCATTGAAGTTCTCATGAAGTTTTCCTGACCTTAGAGGAAAAGCTTTTAGCTTTTCACCAGAATATGATGCTAGCTGTGGGTTTTTCCTATATGGCCTTTGTTATGTTAAGGTATGTTCAAGGTATGTTCCCTTTAAGCCCACTCTGTTGAGAGTTTTTATCATGAATAGATGTTCAATTTTGTCCAATGCTTTTTTGCATCTAATGAGATGATATGATTTTTGTCCTTCATTTTGTTAATGTGGTATATCACATTGATTGATTAGCAGATACTGAATCATCCTTGTATCCCAGTATAAACCCTACTTGATTGTGGTGAATGATCCTTTTAATGTGTTGTTGAATGTGGTTTGCTAATATTTTGTTGAAAATTTATGCATCTATGTTGGATATTGGTCTGTATTTTAAAAAATTTTTTAGTATCTTTATCTCATTTTGGTATCAGGGTAATGCTGGCCCCACAGAGTGAATTTGAAAGCATTACTTCCTCTTCCATTTTTTGGAATAGTTTGGGAAGAATAGGTATTAATTATTCTTTAAAAGTTTGGTGGAGGGCGCCTGGGTGGCTCAGTTGGTTAAGCGACTGCCTTCGGCTCAGGTCATGATCCTGGAGTCCCGGGATCGAGTCCCGCATCGGGCTCCCTGCTCCGCGGGGAGTCTGCTTCGTCCTCTGACCCTATCCCCTCTCATGTGCTCTCTGTCTCTCTCATTCTCTCTGTCTCAAATAAATAAATAAAAAAAAAAAAAAAAAAATGTTTGGTGGAATTCTCTTGTGAATCCCTCTAGTCCTGAACTTTAGTTTGTTGGAAGTTTTTGATTACTGATTCAATTTTGTCAATAGTAATCTGCCTCTTCAGATTTTTCTATTTATTCCTGATTCAGTCTTAGAAGATTGTATTTTTCTAGGAATTTATCCATTTCTTCTTTTTCTCAGTGTATAATTTATTGGCATATAATTTTTCATAGTAGTTTCTTATAATCCTTTGTATTTCTGTGGTGTCAGTTGTAACTTCTCTTTCATTTCTGATTTATTTGAGTCCTCTCTCTGCTTTTCTTAATGAATCTGGCTAAAGGTTTATAAGTTGTTTAACTTTTCAAAGAACCAGCTCTTGGTTTCACTGATCTTTCCTATTGTTTTTTAAGTCGTTATTTCATTTATTTCCTTTTCGATCTTTATTATTTCCTTCCTACTAACTTTGAGCTTCATTTATCCTTTTTCCAGTCTTTTAGGTGTATGATTAGATTGTTTATGTGATATTTTTCTTGTTTCTTAGGTAGACCTGTATCACTATAAACTTCCCTTTTAGAAATGCATTTGCTGCATCCCAAACATTTTGCACTGCTATGTTTCCATTTTTATTTGTCTCCAGGTATTTTTTTTTTTAATTTCCTCTTTGATTTTTTAGTTGACCCATTGGTTTTTTAGTAGCATGCTATTTAGCCTCCATTTGTTTCCTTTTTTTTACCTTGTAATTGATTTCTAGTTTTATATTGTTGTGATCTTTTCTGATGTTTGATACAATTTCAATTCTCTTAAGTTTATTGATACAAGTTTGTGGCCTAACATGTGATCTATCTTAGGGAATGTCCATATACACTTGAAAAAAATGTGTATTCTGCTGTTTTTGAATAGAATGTTCTGTACGTATCTGCTAAGTTCATCTGTTCTGATGGATTATTCAAAGCCACTGTTTGCTTATTAATTTTCTGCCAGGATGATCTATCCATTGATGTAAATGGCATGTAAAGTCCCCTACTATTATTGTGTTACTGTTACTTCTTTATGTCTGATATTTGCTTTATATATTTAGGTGCCTCTATTTTGGGTGAATATTTACAATTGTTGATAATTGTTTTTGTAGTTCTTCTCTCTTTTCTTTTGCTCTTGCTCTATTGCCATGTGATTTGATGACTTTCTTTAGTGTAATGCTTGGATTACTTTCTCTTTATTTTTTGTGTATCTATTAATAGGTTTTTGTTTTGTGGTTACTATGAGGTTCACATATAATATCCTATGTATATAGCAGTCTATATTAAGTTTATGGTTGCTTAAATTCAAACACATTTTAAAATAAAAACATTTTTACTCCCCCTCCATGTTTTATATATATGATGTCATATTTTACACCTTTTTATTCTGTGTAATCCTTAACTAATTTTGGAGCTAGAATTTATTTCACTACTTTTGTGTTTTATCCTTCATCCTAGCTTTATTTGATTTTTATCAGTGATTTTTTTTTCCTTTTATAATTTTCTTATTTCTAGTTATGGCTTTTTCTTTTCCACATAAAGAAATCCCTTTAACATTTCTTGTGAATCTGGTTTAGTGGTGATGAACTCCTTTAATTTCTGTTTGTCTGGGAAACTCTTTATTTCTCCTCCAATTCTGAATGTTTATCTTGCAGGTAAAATACTCTTGGTTGTAGCCTTTTTTTTTTTTTTTTTTTTCTTTCAGCTTTAAATATATCATGCCACTGTCTTCTGGCCTGGAAAATTTCTGGCGAAAAATCAGGTTATAGCCTTATGGGATTTCCCCTGTACGTAACTGCTTTCTTTTCTCTTGCTGCTTTTAAGATTTTCATCTTATCTTTAATTTTTGGCATTTTAATTATTATGTATCTTGGTGTAGACCTCCTCTGGTTCATCTTGTTTGGGGCTCTCTGTGACTCCTGGAACTGCTTCCTTCTACAGGTTGGTGAAGTTTTCAGCAATTATTTCTTCAAGTAAATTTTCTTCCCCTTCTTTTCCTTCTGGCACCCCTGTAATACAAATGTTAGTACACTTGATGTACAGATGTCCCTTAACCTATCCTCATTTTTTTGAAAATTCTTTTTTCTTTTTGCTGTTCAGCCTGGGTGCTTTCCACTATCCTGACCTCCAGATTGCTGATCTCTTCTTCTGCATCCTCTAATTTGCTGTTGATTCCCTCTAGTATATTTTTCATTTCAGTTATTGTATTCTTTAGCTTTGATTGGTTCTTTTTTACATTTACTGTCTCTTCACTGAAGTTCTCATGAAGTTCACCCACTCTTCTTCCAAATCTGGTGAGCATCTTTATAAACATTACTCTCATTTTTGCATCAGGTACCTTGCTTATCTGTTTTGTTTAGTTCTTTTTCTGATTTTTATCTTGTTCTTTTGTTTGGAACATATTCCCGTGTCTTCTAATTTTATATGACTCTCTGTTTATTTCTATGCATTAGTTGGTCAGCTATATCTCATGGTCTTGAAAGTTGTGGTCTTATGTAGAAGGCATCTTGTGGGGCTCAGTAGAGCAATGCCCCCATTTGCCAGAACCAGGTGCTCCAGGGGTGTCCCTTGTGTGAGCAAGCAGTAGACGGAGAGTGTCAGCATTGTCTCCTACCAGCATCCAGCTTGCCAGACTGAGAAAGGGCAAGAAAAATGATGCCTGCCAGCACTTCCATTCCTGGAGAAAGCTTCTATAGATCCCTGCCCCTCCAGCACAAATCCCAAGATTAGTCAATCAATTTCCTCCCTACATGTCCAGGTACTTTTCAGACTTCTGTCTCTGTACTGGGTCTCTGATTGAGTGATATTGTGTGCTGGCCTTTTAAGAACAGTCTCTGTTTCCTAGAGCCTGGCTCTCCTGGAGTTATTTCCTGCTGATTTTCAAAGCCAGATGTTATGAAGGTTTGTCTTCCTGGTACAGGTTCCTATAACAGGGGGTGCCTCAGGTGGGGCTTCACCCCCTCACTCCTTAGGAAGTTTCTCCATGCTTTTGAGATCCCTCCAGCCTATAGTTGCCATGCTGGGGGTTTGCTTCCTACCACATCTCTACCCCTCTTACCTTTCTCGATATGGCTTCTTTATGTCTTTAGGTGTGGAATATCTGTTCTGCTAGTCTTCAGGTTGTTTTCAGGGTGAGTTGCATTATATGTCACTGTGGCCTCAGTATGTCTGTGGGAGGAGATAAGTTCAGGGTCCTCCTACTCAGCCATCTTTCCCTTCTCTTAATACTGAGCTTTATTATCTCACATTTGAACTTGAGAGTAGTGTTTTATTCATTTTTGTATCCCCAATGCTAAATATAGACACATAATAAATGTTTAATAAACATTTGTTCATTGAAAGGAAGTTAGCAAGAAAGAAGGAAGGCAGATATACAGCGTGAATCACTTTAGCCTTCCTCCCATCTATAACGGGTGGCTTATTAGATCACTAGACTCAAAGACCCACTTTATCTGTTTTTGTTCTCCAAACAATCTATAAACAAATGGCATTTCCTATCCCCGAAATGTTTATAGTGCTGTTTCTAAAAGTCTCCCAGTTGAAAATCATTAATGAGTGGAACCTATTTTCTAAAGATTTCTAAACACAACAGTGTAACTACTGACATGAGTGTGACTTTTCATGTTGGCCTAGTGTTTGTTCATTATAATTTTAGTTTGTTCTCTTCAACTAGACTCGATAATCAGATTTTACAAAGCACATAGCATATTTTTCTTAAACTACATAATTTTTTTTTTTTTCAGGATTGGTGATAGAAAATCAGAAATTAAGATTCTAAGCATTGGCGGAGGTGCAGGTATGAATAACACATTTTTAAAATTTGTATTTCACTCCAAACATCATGCTGTTTGATGGCAGTATTGTTCATTCTTTAAGATAACTATTTTTCTTTGTTCTTGGAAGAGATTGGCTAATTAAAACTGGTAAGAGTAGTATCAATTCAACTAAGATTAAGGGCCCCCATAGTTTTATAACACTTAAGACTTAAGCCTTCATTAGTATCTGAAATATGGATAAGATGTGGCTTTTTATTTATTTATTTTAAGATTTTATTTATTTGACAGGGAGAGAGAGTGAGAGAGAGAGAGAGAGCACAAGCATGAGCAGGGGGAGCTGGAGAGGGAGAAGCAGGCTCCCCACTGAGCAGGGAGCCCAATTCAGAGCTCAGTCCCAGAACCCTGGAATCATGACCTGAGCTGAAGGCAGATGCTTAACTGACTGAGCCACCCAGGTGCCCCGATGTGGCTTTTTAGTACTTTTTTATAAATGGAAAAACACATAGAGTAACTTTAAGGATAACTTTTATCCAAAATCATTTAAATGTTCACAGTAAAGGAAAATTTCATAAGCTTGTGCCACCCAAGTGTGGTCCATGGACTGCTTGCTGGTTTGCAAACTGTTAATGGTTGGAGGAGATAAGAAGCATCCACTGGAATGCAAATCAGTGCACAGTTCCCTTCACTGAGAAACTATAAATATGGCGGAAAATGTTTAATTACATAGTTAATTTATATTCTTGTGGCCCCACTCTTTGAGTTGCACTGGCCAAAACTGTTCCCTTCCTCTGATTCAGTTCCCAAACTGCCCTCCAACACACTCCCAAATCAACTTTTATAAACACTTCATGGTCTCACTACTCTTAGAGCTGTTCTTGTATCCTAGCAGAAAATGGGAAATCTGAAAAGGCAGACTGATGTGGGTGTAGTTTCTGACTCTGCCATTAGAATGTGAAAATGTGTGACCTTGGCTGGAATATAAGCTTCTGTTTGCTCATCAGTAAAATGGAAACAATGAATTATATCTCATAGGGTTGTAGTGAGAACTATATATATAATGTTTATATCATACTTAGCATATTGTTACTGCTCCTGTAAGGTACAGGCTGGTCCCTTCTTCAAAAAGAAAGCAAAAAATTTCATCTGCAGACTTTACCTTATATCAAACTTCTGAGTAGTGTTTGTTTTCTTTTTAAGTTGCTAATCACCTGGAGATCTGAGTTAGTATATTAATATGTAAAATATAATCATATATATTATTTATATATTTATACCTTTCTTTCTTTCATTATTTCTTTTGATTAAGTGATGGCTTAGTATTGGTTACCTCCTGGTAACAAGTAGACACTACACTACAACTTGTTATATAGTGTCAAGTGGTAATCTCAAGTATAAGTCCTCTAGTGACACATGAATGAGTTAAATTGTGACCCATGTGAACACAAAGATAACTAAGAGCCCTCTAATGGAATAGAATCACTTGTTTTTAATGTAATCATTTGTTCATTTTTCATACAATATACTGTGATATGATGTAATAAGGGCTAACTATTTAAAATAATTTTTATTTATTATCATCTTCCACCAAGAAAAGAGAAACCAGCAAGGACAAATAATGAAGGATACTGTCATGAACAATATTATAGAGATTGTTTAAGCAAAAATACCCTGTCATTGCTTACTGATATTCTAAGTCCTAAGGATTATAAAAGTAAATTCATTTAACCAAGACCGTCCTTTCCAGTGAGTTTTGCATATGAGTTTCAGGCACCCAACAGGTAATGAGACTATCATTTGATAGTGTCACTTGTGCTTGGACAAGAAGAGAAGCCCTGCAAGGAAAAGTAATTAAAAACAATCTCTATCATGGCTAAGTTAATTGACCTTTTAATATAAAGTTAATTGAATTTCTAATGTAAATTTATCCAGATGCTTATAAGCTATCTAGAGAAAGGAACATTTGGCCTGCACAGTGATTCCTTACATAAAGGTGCACATAGGAGCTAATATAGAGAACTTATCAAAACAAAGGAAGCAACACTTGGAATTTTTCTGACTGAGCTCTAACACTGTATTAATAACAGGCTCTGCCTTGGGGAGAATATGGATGCCCTTTAAGGTTACTCTTCATAAGAGATTGATCAGAAATATAAGAAGAACTCCAAGGGAAATTCAAGCTATAGATATTTAGCATTCTCTGCTCAAGTAAGTAAGCTATATGAAATAAAAATTGATTTATTTAAAATTCCTAGGTCTACATGTTTCTGGAATGAAAAAGCAGTGCTTTATAGCATTTAGTTAGTTTAAGTGCTCACATACCAACTGGGACATGCTTATCTGATAACATGTCATTGCCTAACTGCAAGCACTGGGCAGAAGAACAATATATTAGTATACAATGAGGAAATGGTCTCCCCACATGTTCTACACTCTATAGCATACCTGAGAGTTTTGCATTATCCTGTGACTTCAGTATCCTTTCAAGTCAGTCACTGAACTCCAATCCATGGCAAACAAGGCCATTGGCCCTGTCTAATACTTGTGCTCAACTCCTATAATGTATCTTACAAGGTTCTACTTCCTTCTTAGCTTATAGACCTCTCTGGTTTCACTGTGTAAATGTTCTCTTCCTGGTTGCCCAGATACCTGCAGATCATTTTCTGCATATCTTTAGTGCAAATATTTTCTCTGCATTCATATTGGTGCTACCACTTCTCCCCACTACAATGAAAAAACAAATAAAAGCAAAGAAACTAA
Source organism: Neomonachus schauinslandi (assembly GCF_002201575.2). Classification (NCBI taxonomy): domain Eukaryota; kingdom Metazoa; phylum Chordata; class Mammalia; order Carnivora; family Phocidae; genus Neomonachus; species Neomonachus schauinslandi. Next base: position 102,968,930 of record NC_058405.1, read on the forward strand.
AAACCTCTCTAAATGAAATTGCTGCTTTTATCACTTAATGCTCATATTCTTTGTCAGCCTATTTTATGTCCTTTTCAGAAACATGAGCAGGGGGTTACCTATACACACTTTCTGTCTTCTGCTTCTCTTCTGTAGAGGTTGGTGATTGTGTGGAGAGATTCCACTATTTAAGAGAGAACGTAAAGTTTTTGAAAAGGATGTTTGGAAATTCAGTTCAGAAGCTGAGCAATTATTAGGGCTCTGAGCAGTTCAAAAGAGAGGAAACTCATGGCAAACTTTTTAATATCATCTTTAATCTACCACATTAATAAAATACAATTGATAAATAGCACTGCTTTCCATAGATTATATGTTTAATGTTAGGAAAATGTATGAAATAAATATGTGAACCCAAAAATTAAGGAGAGGAAATCAAGAGAAAAATATCATGTAGCTTTTATAGAGCCCAAATTGGGAAGTGTAAAGTTGTGTTGTGTACATTGCATGTGTTTGTGCTTTAATGAAACACAAAGCAACTGGAATTGCTTTTATTCAAGGTCTTGAAGTACTCATACCATGTTCATTTCAGCAGTTGTTTTTAGATATTGAGAACAATTGCACTGTATTCTAAGTGTCATAGAATATGCTTTTTGGTTCATCCTCAATACTGATGCTTGAACCACCCAATGGGGTTTCATTATTATTTGATTCTTAATGAATATCGTCTTTATGCTAGATAGTACATAAAGAAAAAAAAGAACATATTCTTTTTGGTAAAGGAGAATGCTAGTAATTTACACTGCATGCATTTACGCCTGGAAAAATATTCCAGAAGGCAGTAATGAGCAATGTGTTCTCCTTGCTCTGGGCTCTGCTTAAAGGGGAACCTGCTGTACTGTTCAGTTCTTATGTTCAAATGCCAGAGAGTTTTATAAGGATTAGACAAGACGATAACTCAAATAATCTCATTTTATCCAGCTTTCTACTTCTATTTTTATTAACCTTTTGTGTACTGACTCAATTGCCATAACATATATAATGGTATATATGTTTACTGAAAATTTTTTAAGATTTATTTATTTTAGAGAGAGAGAGAGAGAGTGGGGGGAAGGGTAGAGGGAGAGAGAAAATCCTCAAGCAGACTCCTTGCTAAGCACAGAGCCCCACACAAAGCTCGATCCCAGGACCCTGAGATCATGAACTGAGCCAAAATCAAGAGTCAGATGCTTAACCAACTGAGCCACCCAGATGCCACTATAGATGCTATTTAGTCAACTGAAGCAACTCACATATGAAATACAGGTAGTATGAATCTCTCATGACATCTTTTTGGTAATAATTTTGCTGACATATGTTAAGAGCAATTAGGTGGTTTTCTTGTTCTGCAACACATAGGCATCGGCATTCCTACTGAGATTAAAAAATAGAAAAGCGTTTAGAAACCATCTCATTTTACAGATAAGAAGCCTGAGAACCACCAAGGCAGAACAAAAGCCAGGTCTCTTGACTTTAGTCCAGTTCAACAGACTGTATGAAACAAATATAAAAGTTAATTATTGACTTGGAAAAGGAGATATTAGGTACTTAGTAATAACCAGCTATTTAAAAATTTAATCTTTTAGATTATTAATTCTGTCTCTGTTCATAATGACATGTTAAGGTGACACAGAAGTTTTATTTTCTAAGCTAGTTGGATAGAAGTGAAGCAAGTATAATTAGGGCAGTGACAGAAAGAGCCAGTGTGTCAATTTTAGAAGCCAGGAAGTAGTAGGAAGCAAAGGTTAATGTTTTTCAGTGGCCCAGAGTAAGCCAACAGTTTATATCAGCAAATTGGGAATGACTGGGGAAATACAGAGAATTAGGGGATTTTTTGGGGGGGGGACCCAGAAAAAAATAAAAATTGAATGTGCTTATTCCCATCTTCAGATATTTCCTGTTGATCAAACTAGAGAATATTTACCCCTAAAGAACCAATGGTTGTAATAGAGAAAGATTTCTTGAGTCAGTATTACAATTTACTGATCAAACTTGTCCAGAAATGAAAGCACACATCTTGAGCGATAAGGTGTTATCTGTGACTCTAGGAGTAAGCATAGGCTTGAAAAGTACTTTTCGGCCATGCTGTGGAAAGGACTTAGGCCCTAATTTCTTGGATGTTGGGGCCATTAAAGGTGCTTTTGGTCCAGAAAATCTACGGTTTCATGAGTAACCTTCTAGAAAGAGGTAGGCATTTCTCCAGAGTGGTATGGCTAACACAATGTTTGGCTATATTGAGGAAGTGGAATTTAAATGGGACTTCTAGACATGCAGATAATTTTTAATCTGTATTCTAGTTGCTTATAACTTGAAATGAATAAGTACTATTTTACTCATGTGCAGCATGCTAGCAGTTACTCTATGATATGGACTCTACTGATTCACTAATTTTTAGAATTTAGGACTGTCTGCTTTGGGTAATCATAGTTTGGGGCCTCAGATAAAAAGTTTTGTTAAAGACATTCATAACCCTATTATTAAAAATACATATAATTTTAACAAAATAGTTTACCCCTTTGTATTGTATTTAAAACTTTCAAGTGAAATGGAAGTATTATTAACAACAAATACATTACCAATTTGAAGCAAGCATAATGCTACAACATTGGAATCACTGTCATTAAAACTAGAGTAAACAAGATAGTTTTGGGTAATTCAATAAGGCTTGAAACAGGAAAACAGGATAATGAGCAGAGTGAAGACAAAACTACCATTATTTGCAGATTAAATGACTGTATACTTAGAAAAGCAAATAAGCTCAGTTGTGCAGCCTTAGAATTCATAAGAATGCAGTAATGGTCTGATATAGGTAAAACAGATAAAAAGCAATGTGATAGATCCACATTCTTTTCTTGTTAACATATGAGTTTTTTATTCAGTTTTGAGTATCTACAATGTGCTTGGAAGTCCTTAACATGTGGTTATCTTCAATTCTGCTGAAGGAAAAATTTGTATCTTGTCAGTTCCTATGACAGTTTGGGACAATCTCTTAATTAGTGAATAGGCTTCCACTTGACATTTACTACTGAATAAAACTTTGTGATTTAATGTAGACACTCATGCAACCCTGGTGTAGGGGGTCTGTTCTCATCTTCATTTTGCAGATGGTGAACCTAATAAAGGGCCTTGGGGATTATACAGATTGGGGTCAATGCCCAGGGTCTTCTGTAGCTTTGTCTCCATTAACAATAATGATAGAAGTGATAAAAAATATTTGATTAGCTAATAATTATATTTAATATGAAAATAAGCAAACTATTGGAAGAAAAGTTCAAATTTTCACTGAGAACAATTTGAGAAGATATAAAAAGCCAATATATAATACTAATGAGATTACAGTAATATGGAAGCTTTCATGTACAAAAGGTAAAGGCATGAAATGAAATGAAATTTTCCTGAAAGTAATGTATCAAAAAAAGTTCTGATATTCATCAAATACACAAAGACCTGTTCATGCTGGCCATAAAAATACTGACATACTTAATACGTAGCCACTCCCCTGCTGTTCCACCACAGCCCCAGCTGCTGCTTCAGCCCCTCTTCATGGACTCCTGGACATGCCTGCTCCCACCCCATACCCCTGGCTTCCTGCCCCCCATCTCCAATTGCTCCAGCAATTAGACTGATCTTGCCCAACGAGGAGGCCTCTAAGAATGTGCTACAATTCTTCAACCTGCATCCTTTCTCAGCATCTGGCACCCTTGTCCTTAGGCCTTGTCTTTTGTTTTGTTTTGTTTTATTTTTAAAACAACCAAAGACCAAGGGGCTTATTCTAACCATTAATTCTGGTTCTTGGAATTAATCTGAAAAAAATCAAGATTTTTGCACAAAAAGTCATGGTTTGTTGTCAGGTTCTTCATAATAGAAAAAAATTAACTATATATCAACTAACTATATATAAAATTATATTTACATATAAATACATATTCATATATATTTATACATTTATATTACATTTATATCATAGTATCAAAGATTATAATTAAAACAATTATTCCATTTCAGAGAATATAGTGTTGCTGCCATAAATAACACATTTAAGTACACATTTTGATATATTCATGGTTTAACTCTCAAGTAAGAAAATCAAAATAATTCATATACATAATGATCTCTCCTGGGTAGACTAAAGGAAATTATTTGTTTGAAAGTAAAAAAAGAAGAGCTTAGAAGGAAATAAGCCAAAATGTTAACTTTTGTTTTCTCTGGTAGTGAGCTATTTATTTGATTTTCTACTTCATATCTTTATCTATTTCTCAAGTTTTATACAGTATTTATTTTATAACCAGGGACAGGAAGAATAAACCGAGTTAAAACTATAATCTTATGGTTGATGAGAGATGATGGTAAAGAGTAGACTCACTGACTTCTGACAGCAACTTTAGGTATGTGGTCGATGCCCATAGCCCTGCTTCCACATATATGTTTTTTGGGACACTCCTTTGGCCATTTCTGACTCTCTGGTAACAGCATTATACCTGTACAAATATTTTAAGAACCACGTAATCTGTGTTATAGCTTAGCAGAGTTTTTTTTCAGAGCACACAGATTCTCCCATGCCTGATCCAAGTACATGTTAGCCATTATGATGAGGGTGATGGTGGTCAAAAGGATGGTGGCTATCCACTGTCTCTTCCTTGAGACATTTGGAAATATTGTTTCTTTCTTTTTATTCCATGAGGATAGCAGGTCCTCAGATTCTATTCATACAAGGGTATAAATGACTGATAATTTTCCTCAACAAGGAAATTTGTGTTTTAATGATTATTAATGTTGCAGGCTCATATAAGAACCTGTGAAGGTTATTTGAGAGACAGAGAGGCATGAGAGGGCATGCATGCATGCCAATGTTGATGAAATCACACCATCTACATGATTATCTTGGACTACCTTAGCCAATTCAAGTAGTTTCATCTTATAAGTTCTGTCTTTGGGTATGAGGAAGAAAAGTTAAGAGAAAGTTAGCACTTCATTAAGGGTAAATCAATATAACTTTTGAACATTACAATATTGTATTGATAGAATTTACTTCTTTCTATGTATGTGTTGAAGTAGCAGTCAAGTATCTATGTGTTTAAAATTTATAAATTAAAAATTAAGGCAAAATTCAGTCTTTTATGTGAGTTGTCTATCAAATATCTCTACATTTCAGTGTTCAGCACCTTTTGGGACATTTTCTCTAAGTTGTACTTCATACAACATTTTGGTAGCATGGCTCTTCTTAGGCCTCCTGCAGTTGCAAAGTATTAGGCAGTTTTGTTCCTGGGCTAACAGCCAGAAGACACATGAAAGCAAATGGCAATGCCCTTTTGACTCAATTTATATTTATAATTCCCTTCTTGAGACCCTACAGCTATTTTAATATTCTATCTCATATTTCTATACAGAATTGCCTGAATACTGAGGCACACAGGGAAAGAGAGAGAGAGATGGGGAGGGAGAGGGAGAGAGGGAGAGGGAGAGAGAGAGAGAGAGAGAGAGAGAGAGAGAGAGATGAGGTAATCTTGTCAAGAATCTTCTATCTTTCCCACTGCAGCTCAACATCAGATTGCTCTTGCTCTGGTTGCAAACCCATAGCTGAAATTATTTTTCATCACTAAGTACAGAGCTATCTGGGTAATTTTTCTCCCTACAATTTTTTTTTTTTGTGCCTGATATTCTAGTAGAGAGAACAAGGAAGATAATAATCTTAATGCAACATGTAATAGAATAAAATTTTTCCTGCTGATACTCTAAAGAATTCACATACATTTCAATATGAGAAATGAAGCAAGAATAGAAGGAAATCAAATGGCAAGCGATATCTCCAGTCTTTAATCCTCCATTTTCTTGACCTGCAGATTTTCTCATTTTGAGAAACCCCAGGGTTCTCAAGCTGGGATTTGTGTTTCATTTGATGGAGGATAAGTCAGAAGAACAAGCCAGATAATACAAATACATGATGAGTGCTCTTATAAGTTATCATTTTATTATGGAGCTGTCCATTTAGAAGGGCAAAACTTCATTCCCTCATTCCCAATCTCCTTAAACTTTCTCTTAAATGTCACTTTTTACGTGAAGCCTACTTGACCATCCAGTTGAAAATCACAAACTCCCCTCCATGGCTTCCCCTTGATCCTTTTGCCTTGATTTTCTCCATGAGACTTATCACCATCCATAACAGTTGAATGTTTTTGTCTGTATTATTCATTGCTTTATTTCTAGTGATTAGGACATGGCATTTAGTAGGTGCTCAAAAATATTCATTGAGTTAATGTATAATAGCTTCAATTTATTGAGCAATTACTATATAATTATGAACTGAAGTACAAGATCTCCATATAGTGCCTCTGACCTTTACAATAGCATAGACCACATTATCCCTAATTTACAGATATGTACTTTAAAGGGCAGAGATATTAATACATTTGTATAAGGTAATTCTGGCAAATACTAAATTTGAGCTCAGTTTTGTCTATCCATAACCTCTAAGTTTTCCTTTTCATATTTTTTTTTCTATTTTTAATCAGCTGACCTTGGATTTCAAGCAAGAATGCAACATTCCTCTGACATCTCATTAGATATATCATTGAAGTTCAGGGAGTGGAGAAAGGTTTTCTAGAAGATGAGATCCCCCTTTCCTTGTTTTTGAACTTTTCATAAGTTCCACATCTTGATTTCATATGAGCCATATTTTAAATTCATCATGCCTATATTTAGAGGGATGATGCATTTAAAATATAGCTCATATGAAATCAAGATATTACAACCACAAAAATATCTGACTATAAAATTAAATAAAGATTCAATATAGCCCCAAAGAGACATGAAAAGTCATTTTATAGTTGTAGCTGATTTGAGGAATGGGGTGGTACAAATGAAGGCAATTTGCAAGAAGGGGGATTTTAAGAATTCGGTTTTCATTTAACTTTGTAGATCAAGATCAGCATATTTTGTTTGACAGAAAATAACACAGGAAGAAGGAGAGAAGGGGGCAGAAAATTTATGCAAAGAAATAATAACTGAAAACACCCCTAATTTGGGAAAGGAAACATATTCAGATCCAAGAGCATAGAGAAATTCCATCAAAATCAACAAAGGCAGATCCATACCAAGATATTTTGTAATTAAATTGGCAAAATATAATGATAAGGGAAAAAATTTAAAAGCAGCAAGACCAAAGAAGACAATAACATGCAAAGGAAAACCCATAAGGCTAGGAGGAAATTTTTCAATAGAAACTCAACAAGCCAGAAGGGAGTGGCATGATATAGTCACAGTGCTGAATGGGAAAATCTTCAGCCAAGAACAAAGAGTTTCCTAGACAAGAACTAAAGGAGTTCATGACCACTAAACCAGCCTGCAAGAAATATTAAAAGGGACTTTGAGTAGAAAGAGGAGACCAAAAGTGACAGTATAAATGTAGAAAACACAAAAGTAGTAAAAATGGATATTTCTGTAAAAAATTTGTCAAGTAACTCACAAAGTAAAAGGATGCAAACTATGGCAACATATACTTACAACATGGGGAGTAAAAGGGTAAAGAATGGGTTCAAACTTAAATGACCATCAACTTAATGTAGATTGCTATATGCAGAAGAGGTTATATGCAAACCTAATGGTAACCATATATTAAAAACCACTAATAAATATGTAAGGAATAAAGAGAAAGGAATCCAAATATATCACTAAAGAAAATAAGCACACCATGAAAGAGAGAAAGACAAGAAAGGATCAGAGGAAATATTCAGAAACAACCACAAAACAAATAAAATGACAATAAATACATACCTATCAATAATTATTTTGAATGTAAATGGAATAAATGCTCTAATCAAAAGATGTAGGGTGACAAAATGGACAAAAAAATAAGACACATCTATATGCTGCCTATAAGTGACTCATTTTAGACCTAAAGACACATGCAGATTGAAAATGAGGGATTTATCATGCAAATGAATGTCAAAAGAAAGCCAGAGTAGCAATACTTATATCAGACAAATTAGACTTGGAAACAAAGACTCTAACAAGAGACAAAGACACTATATAATAATAAAGGGGACAATCCAACAAAAAGATATAACAATTGTAAATATTTATGCACCCAATATAGGAGCACCATATACATAAAACAGTTAATAACAAATACAGAGGAACAATCAATAATAGAATAATAGTAGGGGACTTTCATACCCCACTTAAATCAATGGACACATCATCTAAACAGAAGATCAACAAGGAAACAATGGTTTTGAATGACACACTAGAACGGATGGATTTAACAGATATATTCAGGACATTCCATTCTAAAACAGCAGAATACACATTCTTTCCAATGCACATGGAATATTCTCCAGAATAGATCACATATTAGGCTACAAAACACGCCTCAAAAAATTCAAGAAGATCAAAGTCATTCTACGCATTTTTATTTTCTGACCACAACACTATGAAACTAGAAGTCAACCTCAAGAAAAAGTTTGGAAAGACCACAAATACATGGAGGTTAAATAACATGCTACTAAACAATGAATGGGTCAACCAGGAAATCAAGGAAGAAATAAAAAAGTACATGGAAACAAATGAAAATGAAAACATAACAGTCCAAAACCTTTAGGATGCAGCAAAAGCAGTTCTTAGAGGGAAGTTTATGGCAATACAGGCTGACCTCAAGAAGAAAGAAAAATTTCAAACAACCTAACCTTATGAAAGGGTGCAAGAAAAAGAACAACAAACAAAACCTAAAACCAGCAGAAGGAAGGGAACAACAGAGCAGAAATAAATGATAGAGAAACTAAAAACACAATAGGACAGATCAATGAAACCAGAGCTGGTTCTTTGAAAAAACTCAATAAAATTGATCAACTCCTCACCAACTTAATGAAGAAAAAAAAGAGAAATGACTCAAATAAATAAAATCACAAATGAGAGAGGTGAAATAACAACCAACACCCAGAAATACAAACAATTATAAGAGAATAATATCAAAAACTATATGCCAACATATTGGACAACCTACAAGAAATGGATAAATTCCTAGAAACATATAAACTACTAAAACCAAAAAAAAAAAACAACAACAAAAGAAGAAATAGAAAATTTGAACAGACCAATAACCAGCAAAAGAATGGAATCAGTAATCAAAAACTGCCAACAAACAAAAGTCCAGGACCAGATGGCCTCATGGGTGAATCTACCAAACATTTAAAGAAGAGTTAATACCTATTCTTCTCAAACAATTAAAAAAAATAGAAAAGGAAGGAAAACTTCCAAATTCATTCAGTGAGGCCAGCATTACCCTGATACCAAAACCAGATAAAGACACCACTAAAAGGGAGAACTACAGGCCAAGATCCCTGATGAACTTAAATGCAAAAATCCTCAACAAAATACTAGCAAACAGAATCCAACAATACATTAAAAAAAAATCATTCACCACTATCAAGTGTGATTTATTCCTGGGAAGCAAGGGTGGTTCAGTATTGCAAATCAATCAATGTGATACATCACATCAATAAGAGAAAAGATAAAAACCATATGATTATTTCAATAGATACAGAAAAAGCATTTGACAAAGTATAACATCCATCAATGATAAAGCCCTCCATAAAGTAGGTTTAAAGGGAACATACCTTAACATAATAAAGGCCGTATATGAAAAACCCACAGCTAACATTATCCTCAATGGGGAAAAACTGAGAGCTTTTCCCCTAAGGTCAGGAATAAGACAAGGATGTCCACTCTCACCACTTTTATTTAACGTGGTACTGGAAGTCCTAGCCACAGCAATCAGACAACAAAGAGAAATAAAAGGCATCTAAATCAGTTAGGAAGAAGTAAAACTTTCACAATTTATACATGACATGGTACTCTCCATAGAAAACTCTAAAGACTCCACCAAAAAACTACTAGACCTGATAAATGAATTCAATAAAGCTGCAGGTACAAAATCAGTGTACAAAAATCTGTTGCATTTCTCTACACTAATAATGAAGCAACAGAAAGAGAAATTAAGAAAACAATCCCACTTATAATTACATCAAATATAATAAGATATCTAGGAATAAACCTAACCAAAGAGGTAAAAGATCTGTACTCTGAAAACTATAAAACATTGATGGAAGAAAATTGAAGATGATACAAAGAAATAGAATGACATTCCATGCTCATGGATTAGAAGAACAAATATTGTTAAAATACCCATAGTACCCAAAACAATCTACATATTTAAATGCAATCCCTATCAAAATATCAACAGTATTTTTCAAATAACTAGAACAAACAATTCTAAAATGTGGATAGAACCACAAAAGATCCCAAATAGCCAAAGCAAACTTAAAAAAGAAAAGCAAAGCTGGAGGCATCACAATTCTGGACCTTGAGTTATATTACAAAGCACAGTGATCTAAGCAGTATGGTACTGGCACAAAAATAGACACATAGATCAATGGAACAGAATAGAGAGCCCAGAAATAAACCTACACTTATATGGTCAATTAATCTACAAGAAAGGAGGCAAGAATATACAATGGGGAAAAGACAGTCTCTTAAGTAAATGATTCTGGGAAAACTGGATAGCTACATACAAAAGATGACCCATCGTATTACACCATACACAAAATTAAATTCAAAATGGATTAAAGGCCTAAATGTGACACCTGAAATCCTAAAACTCCTAGAATAAAACATTGTCAGTAATCTCTTTGACACTGGTCTTAGAAACATTTTTCTAGATCCGTCTCTTCAGGCAAGGGAAACAAAAGCAAAAATAAACTATTGTGACTACACCAAAACAAAAAGCTTTTGCTCAGTGAAAGAAACAATCAACAAAACAAAAAGGCAACCTACTGAATGGGACAAGATATTTGCAAATCCTATATCTGATGAGTGGTCAATATCTAAAATATATAAAGAACTCCTAACTCAACACCAGAAAAACCAAATAATCCAATTAAAAATGGGAAGAGGATCTGAATAGATAATTTACAAAGAAGACATACAGATGGCTAACAAACACATAGACAGATGCTCAACATCACTAATCATCAGGGAAATGAAAATCAAGACCACAATGAGATATCACCTCACATCTGTCAGAATGGCCAGTATCAAAAAGACAAGAAATAACAATGGGCAAGATGTGCAGAAAAAGTAACCTTCATGCACTGTTGGTGGGAATGTAAATTGGTACAGCCACTGTGGGAAGCAGTATGGAGATTCCTCAAAAAATTAAAAATAGAGATACCGGGGCGCCTGGGTGGCTCAGTTGGTTAAGCGACTGCCTTCGGCTCAGGTCATGATCCTGGAGTCCCGGGATCGAGTCCTGCATTGGGCTCCCTGCTCGGCAGGGAGTCTGCTTCTCCCTCTGACCCTCCTGCCTCTCATGCTCTCTGTCTCAAATAAATAAATAAAATCTTTAAAAAAAAATAGAAATACCATATAGTCCAGTAATTACACTTCTGGGTATTTACCCAAAGAAAACAAAAACACTAACTTGAAAAGCTATATGTATCCCTGTGTTCATTGCAGCATTATTTATAGTAGCGAAGATTTGGGAGCAACCTGTGTCTATCAATTGATGAATGAATAAAGAAGATGCACACACAAACACACACACACACACACACAGGAATATTACCCAGCAATAAAAAAGAATAGAATATTGACATTTGCAACAATGTGGATTATGCCAAGTGAAATAAGTCAATCAGAGAAAGACAAATGCCATATGATTTCAATTACAAATAGAATCTAAACAAAAACAAAACAAACAAGTGAAGCAGAAACAGACTCCTATATACAGAGAACAAATTGGTGGTTTCCCAAGGGGAGGGGGTTGGAGGTATGGGCAAAATGGATGAAGGTGAGTGGAAGTACAGGTTTCCAATTCTGGAATGAAAGGTTAAAAAAAAAAAAAGTGGGAGGGGGAATGAAAAATAACCTATAATTCCACCACTTGAGATAACCAATGATTGTAAACTGGTGCATATCTTTCTAAACACTGTACATTGAAACGAAGTACTCTATAACATTTTGACACATTTGAATTTTCTCAACTTCGCTCATTTCACATATTAACCAACTGGGAAAATCAGTTACATCATCATAAAATGCACAGACTCTAAAAGAAGGATAGTATATTGAAATAGAGTTGTTTAATCATTATAGTTTTTCCATTTGTCACAGGAAACTGCAGATTTTTTTCCAAAACTTTAAGGGGAAACACATAGTAAGGCTTTAGTTAACCAAACAACTATTGGCATTTATGTAGCTGAAGGCTTAGAATGTTATAAATAAGTAGTCTACAATTGTCAGAATTATGATCAAGCAATGCCTAATAAGAAATCGTTTGTAAAAAGAGACTGACTTTGAGATAAACATGTATTACCTTTTTCCCCTTAAATCCTGTTTTCTTGGATCTCAAAGTTAGGATTCCCAGGAGGCTTTGCAATGTACAATAAAAGTGCTGGCTTCCACATTTCTTTTGTTTACCTCTGAATTTGCTGAGAATTTCTGAATTATTTGATCGATTCATTTCTAGTTTACTTTCTGCCATTCTTTTGGCACATTAGTTTGGCTTGTGTGCTGTCTAAAAGCATTTATAGGGTGCTTAATGTCTGATAGTGGAACACATTCATAATGTTATGGCTCCTACTAAGGAAGATTCAGTTGAGAAAGAAAGAACAAATGGTCTCCTTCCTTTTTTTTTTTCTTTTTTTAGTTTTTGTTTTTTTATTTTTGTTTTTGTTTTTATTTTTTTTAAAGATTTTATTTATTTATTTGAGAGAGAATGAGAGAGAGCACATGAGAGGGGGGAGGGTCAGAGGGAGAAGCAGACTCCCTGCCAAGCAGGGAGCCCGATGCGGGACTCGATCCAGGGACTCCAGGATCATGACCTGAGCCGAAGGCAGTCGCTTAACCAACTGAGCCACCCAGGCGCCCCTTGTTTTTGTTTTTTGTTTGTGTGTTTGAATCTCTCATTGCTGGCTCCTGGAACTACAGTTCAGATAACCCCTCACAGGCTTTTCAGTGATTGATGATCAAACCTGCTCAGTTGTTCAATCTAGCATTTTAGAGTCCTTGATACTTTTTAATAAACTCATTAGAATCAAGTCTTTGCTAGCGAATATAATAAGTGAAGTAAAGCAATAATTTAGATTAGGGAACACAAGGTTTTATCTGTGTTGCCAACTCCAGTCAACTGATGGGTAGTTTCTGTCTGAAGGATTTTAATGCTACTTCCAGGCTCTGTGGGAAAGACTACCAAGGTAATCAGTAATATGTAGAATAGTTCAAGATGTGTTGGAGTCAGATGATGTAAGGAAGTGAGGGGAGAGAATTCCTGGCAGAAGACAAAAAAAGCACAGAAGAACATGGTGTATGTGGAGGGCAGCGGCGGAGAAAGAACGGTAAAAATGCAAGAAATTCAAGGTTCCTGGAGCCAAAAGTTTCAAACTATGAAGCTGTGAGAGATGAGAATAGGAAGCAGGCAGAGTGGTCTATGCTCAGTTTAAGAGCCTGGACTTTATCTAGTTGATCAGTCAGAAGGTTTTAAGCAGGGAAGCGATGGGCTTGCTTAGCTTAGAGTTTTGAATGATTGTTTTAGTGATGGCTTTGGGGGACAAAGTTCAGCAAAGATAGGGTGAATTTTTAGGGTATTTTTGCAGAATTCCAAGACATAGATAATTTGGGCCTGAGCAAGGATTGCTAATAGGAATGGAAAAAAGTAAGAAACATTTAGCAGGAAAATTTACACATGGCTAGAGAAGGAGAAAGAAGGAAGGAGCAAAGCTTGGGAGACTGGATGGATAGTGAACAGTATAGGTAATATACTAAAAAATATATTTATAACTAAATGCTAGATGTTTAGGCTAGACTATAGGACATAATACTATAGAACATCTGAACTACCTTTTTATTATTCTCTCTTTGTTGAGGAAGATGTTCACATAAATCATTTTTTTAAATGCATATCTCCTATTTCTGAGGGATACTAGAAAGCAAACTATGTAGGGTATGAGAACAAGGAATGTATTATATTTTGGGTGACCTCTACATCTATCTATTATCTATCATCTATCTACCTATCATCTATCTATCTATCATCTATCTATCTATGTATCATCTATCATCTGTCTAATCTATTACAATAAGAAATAATATAGTCCATTATAAATAATATATATAAATATATAAATATAAATAATAAATACAGCACATGAGAATAAGTGTCTCATAAGCATGGTGGCATTACTTATTGTCAAACCCAGAATACGTTTAAGAGTGAGAGCCATAGGGGCACCTGGATGGATCAGTGAGTTGAGCATTGGACTCTTGATTTTGGCTCAGGTCATGATCTCAGGGTCCTGGGATCGAGCCCCGCATCAGGCTCCACACTCAGTGGGGAGTCTGCTTGAGGATTCTCTCTCCCTCTACCTCTGCCCCTCCCCCCACTTTCTCCCTAAAATAAATAAATCTTTGTTTTTTAAAGAGTGAGAGTTATAGGGACTGGGTAAAGAATTAAAATTATTATAATTTTAAAAAATATTTATTTATTGAACAGGTTTTTATTATATTGGTCAATTTATAAAATAGTTATTAAAAAATTATTTGCAAAAATAATATTCTAATAAAAATGATATTTGGTTAAAAATTAAAGGACAAGAATAGGACAAGAATAAAACCAGATGGGACACCAGTACAACAAGCAAAAAGTATAACTGTCCCTGGCAAACAGGAAGTGTGGTTACTCAACTTATGAAGACAGAAATGGATTTTATGTGCTAATTCCTGGTGCAATAGTTTCATTATCTCCTTCTGTTGCTCATTCCTTTCTGCTAGGGATCCAGCAGAGAATGTACAGAGGGTTTATGTCCACACATGGACTCACAGTCCAGAGGTTGTTAGTAAACCCATGTTTTCCATGTCTCAGGTGCTATTCTAATACTGTGCCCTCCATCATTGCCCTAAAAAGAGGGACTGGCTGGCTCTGTGGTAGAACATTCTGCTGGGTGGGAAAATAACAGTATTGGAATATACCTTGGGGATGTGCTAGATACATTCTGCCATCTGGGCAGATCCAAAATGTTGGGGTTCATCTTAGGGGAAGAAGAGCTCATCAAGCCCCAAGGGGAAAATTACTGCAACCTTCTGAGTTTCAAAGTGTTGGATTTGGGATCCTCAGAAATAATGACTTTTTTTGTTTAAAATATATGGCTAGGTTGGGGGTGCCTGGGTGGCTCAGTTGCTTAAGTGTTCGACTCTTGGTCATGGTCCCAGGGTCGTGAGTTTGAGCACTGGATCAGGTTCTCAGCTGGGCATGGAGCCTGCTTAAGATTCTCTGTTTCCCCCTCTTTCTGTCCTTCCCCTCCCTGCTCACATGCTCTGTCTGTCTGTCTTAAAATGTATATATCTAGGTTGATAGAGGGCCTCTGGCCCTTTGGGGCAAGCTGGAATCTATTTCTCATTAGTCCACAGCTTTTCTTATCAGCCTTTTGCCCTAGTAATTATTATTTTTTTTATCATTCAAAAATAATTACTGCAAAGAAAGGAAAAAAAAAACTTCTTATGCCCTTTTAGTATTTGGTATCTTCCTGTTTCTTAGTATGAGTAGTTAGAAGAACAAACACTTTAGAGTCAGAAAAATGTGCCTTAAACTTTAAGCATATTAATATCTCCTGAGTGTCAAATTACTTTAATCAGCTTATCTGGTTGGGAATAATATTGGGAGTTTGTGATAACTTTGTGGTCAGAATTAAGTGAGATGATCCAAGTAAAGTGCCGAGCACAGTGTTGGACAAATAGTAGGTGGCCAAAAAGTGGCAGCTAGAGTTATTACAGAAAGTATAAAAAGTTTCATGTTGGTGAAGCCAGAAAATTGTCACATAAGCTCCTTTATCCTCTATTTCAGCTTCCTTTCCACTTCTTCCCCTCCACATCCCCACCAGCTCCTATTACCAGTACTTGGGGCTCTCATGGTGCTGTTTGACTGCCCTTTTTCCTAGTCTAGCATCTTTTGTTCCTGATTTATCTCCCTCACTTCCTTTCTGCCAGACCTTCTAGTCTTATGACTTATGCTTTTGTTGCCTGCCATATCTAACCTTGTAGAGGTTCTGTTAATGTCATTTATACCAAAATGTTAAAGACAAACATCATTTTCATAGGCTAGTCTTGCCAGCACATAGATCTATTTTAGTAAAGGTCAACATCATAACCTTAGAGAATAAAATTGCAGAACTTAAGTTGGAGACATCAGCAATAGGGACAGAGGAGATTTTTTCATTTTCAATGAAAGCAATAAAACTAATGAAAAGCTACTATTTAATGGGTGTCTATTTTACACTGAGTTTTATATGCATTTTCTCACTGAACCCTCACAATTAATAAATTATGTGCTATCATTATTGCTATTTTTCTGATGAGGAAAATACAGCTTGGAGAGGTAAAGCAAATTGCTGAAAGTTATATACACCTAGTAAGTGGAGAAGACAGGTTTGGAACTCAAGTCCATCAAACTTATCACCATCTCTCTCACTCAATCATTTACATGGTAAGTTTTCATCAGGGCAGATATCTTTGTGCTCTTTCTAACTTTATTTGCTAGAGCCTAGTGAAGTGCCGGACACACAGTATGCAATTAATTGTTGGTGCATGAATTAATGAATACATATCTATTCTACCATAACCTCCTTTCCATTTTACCTCACTGAAATCATCTTTTGCTTGGATGCCTGCCTTGTTGAATATTCCAAAATTCTGAAGTGCCAGTAGTCCATATACACCGTTCTGTTCCCTGACTTCATGTCTCTATCTACCTGTCCTATCTACCTGCAATTCCTCATTTTCCCAGAAGTCTCTGAGCTATCTTCCACTTACCCTGTAACACAGAGCTCAGGCTTTCCCTTTCTCTGACCTCTCCTCCTTCCTTTCCCTCACCGTCTCCTTTCCTCTTCCCACCATGGCCCAACCCGACAGGGTTCCTTTCATGCCTATGTCTTCCACTAGACCATGGTGTATTTGAAAGTGAATGTCTGACATCTTTTTTGTCTTTTTTTTTTTTTTTGTACCTAACATATTTTTCTTCTGACATATTTTTATATGCTTCTGGCCTAGCCTAGTTTATCAATTCTCAGGTGCTTTTTCTTTTTTTTTTTTTTTTTGTATTTTAACATCTCTGAATTTGGGATACCTCTTTCAGTTGATGGAATCTTAAAATTATAATTGACAGTGTTTTTTCTGATCTAGTGATACAAAAAGAAGAGTTGACCGAGTCCTAGAATTAATGGCATCTTAGATTTAACATAATATGGTAATAATATATAAGGATTATATGAATGAAGGAAGGAATAACAATCATAGCCCTCCTCAAGTCATATTATTATTCCTACTTACAACCTACCTGTTCTGCATCATAGACAATGTGGCAGGGCAACAGTTGAACATTATTCTTTATGTTGGGTTTTCCTAGTACAAGTAAGACATAATATACTACCTCAAATTATTCTTAATCATTTCTTTCTGGACTTACATTATATATTCCATATGCTTGTCTCCTAGGTGAAATTGATCTTCAAATTCTTTCCAAAGTGCAGATTCAATATCCAGAAATTTATATCAACAATGAAGTTGTTGAGCCAAGTGCTGAGCAAATTGCCAAGTACAAAGGTACCTGTAACCATGGTGCTCTATGTCAAACCCTATCCTGAAAGGCTTATCATCCCAAATTGTCTCCTCAGTCATTAACAACATAGTTACTAGGGTATGTTCTTTGTTAAGCTTATTGGGAAAAGAACATATTTAATTTGTTTTCTTGGCAGACATGACTAACACCTCAGAAATATGAACAGTGAATAATTAGATTTCTTTTTTTACTGACTCCTCTATTCCCTGGTCATCAACTATTATTTTTGATGTTTATTCTTAGAGACAGAGTCATTAATTCATTCAGAAATATTTAAACAGAATCCTTGCTCTTAAAGGGTTTGTGTTTAATGGATTATAGCAGGAGTCAGCAAACTTCTCTGAAAAAACGCACACTGTAAATATTTTTTAGGCCACACAATCTCTCTCACAACCAATCAACTCTCCTATGGTAGCACCAAGGCAGCCAAAGATGCTGCTGATAAACTGAGTGTTCGTATGTTCCAATAAAACTTTATAAACACAAAAGTTTGACTTTTATATCATTTTCACATATCATCAAATGTTATTCTTTTGATTTTTTTCAACCATTTAAAAGTCTAACAGTATGAGATATGAAAGGCATAAAGTCAGGAAGTGAAATAGTATGTTTTTAGCTTTAAGTCTATTTAGAAATAGGTGGTGAGCCAGATATGGTCCATGGGCCATGGTCTGCTAACTCCTGGGTTACAGAATCATATCATTTGCTTTCCACTGATAAAATTCACCAGTTGATTCCCCATTTATACTGAGATAATGTAACCAATGTCTGATCAGGGTTCTCATAATTATTTCTTATTGACTCTTTCTTTCATCTTTAATTTCATTTAATACTAGAAAAAAAAAATCAGGATGAACTCTCTGGTCTTCCAGAGCTACATAAAAAAGAAAAATGTGCTTTATATCTGTTACGTATATAACATTGATTGCATTAAAATTCGAAATGGAAATGGATTCTGCATTTGCAATTAAAATTGATGGTGTGCCATCTCTTTTCTATATTTTAGAGCTTGTAGCCAAGACATCAAACCTCAAGAACATAAAGTTTGCTTGGCATAAGGAGACATCATCTGAATATCAAAATAGAATCATAGAGAAAAAAGAATTTCAGAAGTGGGACTTTATTCATATGATTCAGGTAAGAAATATTTATTGTTATATATTCTCAGAAAGATTTTTTTCAGAAATATTTATGAAGAATGCCTAATATTCTACCTTTAGGAAGAAAAATGGAAATCTGGTTTCTGATTTTACAAGTGAACATTATCTGTCCGAATTGAGGATAAAGGTGTTGATATACTGAGAGATTCTCTGTAACATTCAAAAAGCCAATTTTTTTTATACTCAAACACCTTCAGTTACTGATTTTTTTTCAATGTTGGCTTAATTAATTTTTGTAGGATTGGAAGTTCATAGATAGTTTTGAGGGCAGTAGAGCGTTACATATCCTAGCACAGCTCTAATGGTCTGGATGGACCGATGTCCCAGAGTTTTTCTGAATCCTTTCTTTCCCTTCTGTTGATGACCTGGCTAGTGTGCATGTGACAGAAGGGGCAGGTTAGATCATTCTTAGGTCAATAAAGTTTACTTACATCAGTCAGTCATTCAGTAGGAATTTATTTCCATGATCCAGCCCTGATAGTGTATTTCTTAGAAATACACTGGAGGGTTTCTTGGAAAGGGAGTGAGCATTCATTAGATGTTATGGGGACATATGAGTGTATAGACTTTGGGTGTTGTCTACTATCAGAAAATGTGTATATTTTAGAAATACCAATATTAACAGTAAGAGACATCTTTCCACAGTCCACAAGTGCAGTCATCCCAAAGGAATAAACTTACAAGAAATCAAAGGAAGAAATGACTCCAACATTAGTTATCCAAGCAATCCTACACCTCTGCTTTCCTAGCTGACAAAATCATTTACCTGTAAGAGAGTACTTAAATTGTCCATCAAACCTATAATGTTTCTCTATTAGATTTAATTTCCTCCCTCCTCATATTAACTATTTCATACCTCCTTCTCTCTCCTTGCATTTCCTGTAACCCCTGCACCACCACTCATTCCCAGCTGATGACCTCACTTCATACTGTATAGCAAAAAGAGAAATCATCAGATGGAAAGTCATTTTTCACCCTCCAAATTTATAAACACAGCTGCATCTGTACCCAACATCTCTTTCTTTCATCTAATTACAAAAGCCACCTTTTATCAAAAACCTGTCCCTCCACTTGTACTCTGGATCCCATTTTTTACCTGTTATAAAATGTTGCAGCTTCAGAGATCATTCTCCTATTTCTCTCAAAATTTCCATGCATCTTCCTTCTTTCTAAAGCAACTCTGCTTCCTCTGCATTACTATTCTATTCCTCTATCTTCCTCCCTGTCTAGTATACATTTTCCCTATGTTATACCTTTGTCTCTTCATTGTTCCTTATAGTCTTAACACTCTCATGACATTCTTTCGACTTAATGTTCACAGTCAACTTCAGAGAATCTCAGTATCTATTAGATCAAATTTCAGAGCATCTGTTCTGGCCCACCTCCTCTTTTTTAGCCAGGTCACATCATAGACTGTTAGCCATCTTATGGATTATGTATCTGGGTACCTATCCCTGTCATGAACAGCATGGAATGACATGATACTAAATATGGTCCTGAAGCAGCGTAGGCCATGTGCAGCTCCATTTTATTTCATTCATTCATGTGAAAGGGGCGTAGTTTAAGTTGTGTTTGCTTAATGCAAAAAATTCTATCATGGGCATCTAAATAGAATATTAAATTATTGCCCAAGAGAGATGGAGATGAGATTTAAGAAGTAAGTATCTGTGGGGGTAGATTCCAGGGATGCAAGCCATTAGGGAAAATTTTCCACTGCCAATGTATAATTCTAGGCTCTACCTGTGTTTAGTGGAAAGGCCTCTCCCTGAACTTCATCAGAGATGGTCCAGAGTTATTAAAAAGGGGTGGGTTGACCCCTAGCACCTTGTGACCAAGTATGTAATCTCATGCTTTATTCAGTCCATTTTCCTAGAGAATCTGTCAACATCAGAGCCTGCCATATTTTCTGTGATTTAAAAAAAGCATCTGTGAGCATATGGTAAAGCTGGTACAAGGGGCTTAATTTTAAAGCAACGTTCCATGAAATGGGGTCTGTTTTTATGGTGCCAGCACCATCTTCTCCCAGAAGAACTATAATTCACAAAATGTAGAGTAAGCATAGAATTGATGCCCCAATGTGGAGTGGAGACTAAGTATCTCCAGCTATAAATGTCTCTGTTATTGAAGTCAGAAAGAGTACATTTAAAACTATTTGGCTGTAATTGAGCAAATACCATAGTTTTCCCTTTTCTCAAATATTTTATCACATTATTACTTTCTTTCTCCATATAACATCTTTAATTTTTAAATTCTTAAAGCGTTTTGTTGAGTACAACTCTCAACTTGAAAATCAAACTTTCTGATGAGTATCTAGCCCAAGTAACAAAGACATTGACATAGAAAAGTGTCTAATTTCTCTTTTCTTTCATTTCTAGATGCTGTATTATGTAAAAGATATCCCAGCTACCCTGAAATTCTTCCATAGTCTCTTAGCTACCAACGCTAAGATGCTCATTATTCTTGTGTCAGGTAAATTATTTACATTCACCCTGAATTTTAAAACAGTAATAGTGCATATGTGCTGGATATATGTGTTTGAAGGCAGCCTGCTATATTTGGTCTTCATTATGAAATTCTTGACTTGGCTTCTGATTGTAGTCAATTAATTAACACAGTATTAGGAAAGTCCTTCATAACAGCTATCAATTTAGGGGGTCTAGTGGAATTAAATGTCTATTTACTTCTTTCTCTGGGGAAAATTTGTCTTTGCTGTCTATATATAAATTCTTTTTTATATGACATAGAGCAAATACCACTAATAGGAATTTTTTTAATGAGGCCAAAAACAGCAAATATTTCTGTACCTCCTTTTTGCTTCTTGAATGTCTCTTCCCCTTCTGTGATGTTTATTAAATATAAATAAAGGTTTAAATATTTGGAATGCCTTCATATTTGATTATTTTGCATTTCTAGAGCCATTATCAATATTGTTCATGGTAGATTTTCTCAAATAACTACCAGAAATTCTTCACTTGTTTTGTATTTCTGTCTTATTTTCCAAAGAGGGCATTTGATCATGTCATGTTGCTTCCAGTATATAATAAGTACCACATAGAGAAGTAAACATGTTAATAAATGAAACACTGACATTGTTGAGTTCATTAATTCATTACTTCTTTCATTCAGCAATCTTCGTGGATTGTCTACATAGTGCTAGGCAGATTGATTCTAGATATACAACAGTCTCTATCTTCCTAAGTGTATACCAGACCTCTTACTCAAAACCGTATGTCACAAAATTCATCAATTCTTAAATATGAGAAATGACTTTAAGGATGGCAAATAGGGTTGTTGCCTGTAATTCTAGGTTTGAACTCATGTGGGAGTTTTTGCAAATGAGAGTTCCTGTATA
This sequence comes from Neomonachus schauinslandi, assembly GCF_002201575.2. Taxonomy (NCBI): domain Eukaryota; kingdom Metazoa; phylum Chordata; class Mammalia; order Carnivora; family Phocidae; genus Neomonachus; species Neomonachus schauinslandi. Next base: position 102,991,116 of record NC_058405.1, read on the forward strand.
CAACCTCTTCCCTAAAGGAACATTTTGATATACTATTTTTATCTCTGGTTAATTAAAAATACTCATTTATGTGGGAGAGTTCTGTTTTCCCATTTAGAAGGGCTTATGTAAACTGGATGCTTCCTACTAACCTCTGTCTAAATTAAGACACTTGGGTAAAGCCATTATACTACATTTAGGAATACAAAAGAAAACTTAGTTGTTACCAGTGAGAGCTGTCTATTCTTGATAATCTGTATCAATAATAAAGAAAAAGTGTTACCGATAGAAATAACAATTTATCCAGAAGTCATGTATGTTTGATTTTAGGATATATTTCATATCAATAGAAGATCCACTCTTTCTTATATTTGGTTTATTCTTAAATATTTTCAGAAGTTAAGTATTTCAGTGTCAGAAAGCAGTTTTCTATGAATATATTTCTACCAAGAGGAAAAAGCCAGTCTAAAGTTTGACATGAGTAGTCTGCAAACAACTGAGAACTGACTAAGTACCCTTATGAATACAGTATTCTGCTGGCTATCTCATGAATTATATTAATACAATCCATGGTTTATTAGTATCAAGAAATGTTCAAACCAAAACAGGCACAGTGAAATATATGGTGATACATGCAGCAAGAATGCTGAGGCATTTCCTAGTTGTGTGAACTTGGTCTATGAGTCTTAGTTTATTCAAGGGCTATTTCTAGGTAATCATACCTACATTACATTGCATCTACGCATATATGTGGTTCATATGTACTATGTATGTATGTACTATGTATTATACTATGTATATATACATTCACAGGGAAAAAATCAAAGAAAGGGAGTAAAGACTCAAATATCAATTAGCTTTTTCTTAAAAAGTATTTTGAGTCAAAAGATACTCAGTCAATGTCGTTTGATGGTGGAAATATTTTGCTAACTTTTTCTGTATACAGTAAAAAACTCCTCATTACTGTACTCATCATGGGAGACAGGTATCCCAAAGAGGACAACATTGTTCATAGACATTGTTCCTACACGTAAGAATGCAACAAATAACAAGTGTCCAATTATTAAAGGGACTCTAATGACCCCCCGCCTTTATCACATGCACTTTTCTTAGAAGAGATTTGTACAGCTACAAGAGAAATATCATACATACATTTCTTCTTAAAGAACCACTTAACAAAAGAAGATAAATTTAGGCATTTTATTTTGGACTTTCCAATTATCTCCTAAGGCTAAAAGTTACAGCTTTATTGCCTCTATCAGAAGAGTTATTAAGGAAAGAAATTAATTAAATATATGTAATAAAAAATAAGCCACCTTGTTCAATATAGTTTCCTTTTCAGTAAAGAAAATATTCTACTTGAAAAGGTAAATAAAATTGTCAAATATGTTGATCTTGTCATCAGTTTAGTATAAACTGAATGTCTCCAGATTCCCTAGTCTTAGGGGATCACTTATAACTCTTACAAATCCAGAAAAAAATGATGGGATCCCTTATCCCAAGTAACTTGGGTCATCCATCCCTTTCCCCATGACTCCTAAGGATCTTGGGGGTCATGCTTACATGCTCCTGATGGTTGCCAACCACTGTTTGCCCCAAACTTCTGCTGCCAGTTCAATTTTTGATTTCCTATCTCCAAACCTTGCATGTCTTTCACCTGCCTTTTCCTATCCTGTTCTGCTTTGCTCCAAACACAGACAGAGCCCTACTTCCTTCATTCTCGAAAGCACCATTCTTTGATTTTTGGGAGATGGCAAGACTGATGGCATAGAAGGACAGCAGGAACAGAATTTAGCGCAAAGTCCCACAGCCACTCTTTTCCTAGCTTTTCTCCTGCTCAGTGGTGCCCTTCTCTCTTGCACCCACTCGTAACTTCTCCCAGACCTCACCCATATCCTCTTACCTCACTACTTTTCCTAAGATACCAACTCCTCACTTTTCCCTTCCATCCCTCTTATTTGTTCCTTGGAGCAGTTTAACTCCCTTTTGATCTACCTCTCTCACCTGGGTAAATCTGTGCACCTATGAACCTGTCTTAGCCACAGTATATTTCCCCAGGATAAACTGTATTGCCCCTTAGTGTATGGAAGTGGCTGCAGTTTCCTTTTTCAAAAATAGCAATATTTTCTTTGTTGCATTAACAAAGTCAATACAAATATATGGGTCAGCTTTTAGAAAGATAGATCATGGCCAGTTTCCAACAGAAAAAACAAATTGAATCACAAGAAATTTGCAATCAGATTTGTCTTATATCCAATTAACATGTATAGGATTGATCTACATTTTTATTGTTCATTTTTTCATTTGCTGATACCACTTCAAATCCCTGTCTGCCCAGACCAGTCTTGTAGATGGCAACCAAGTTTGAGAATGCTTCCCGGGTCATATGAGGTGCCTGAGTAACTTCCTCCTTCACCCCGTAAGAAAACCATTGCCCTAAACTGCCTTCTCAGCTCAAACTATAATCCTTGAAACCCCCTTCTCCATATTTACCCCATGAAAACATTCCTTAAACTTGAATATTGCCCTAAAACTTGGAACACATATACCCAAATGGTTCACACTAAGTTCTGTTCTTATCAAGCCTCTTGCAGTCACTTTCTGGGTGGAATTTGCTTCATAATTACCTAGAAGTGCAGAAACCTGTTTGGGAAGAAAGCTTTGTTTCAGGCAGCATTGTCATCCATAGCTACACTTCAATGCAGAAAACTGGGTGCTCACTGCAGACGATTCAGACAAACCTAGAACTAGTTACTAAATTAAATTTCCAGGAACACTCATATAGCTAATATCTAGGCAGATAATAGTATGTCTGGATTACCATCTTGCTTTAAAGGGTCGTCTTAAATATGCGACATAGCTAAGGCTCTTTCCTGTCCATCTCAGACACTGACCTATTACTGAATTGACAAGTTATTTCTCTGAATAGACTGAATTACTGTTATTTGAGTACCATATGGACACTCATTTTTGCAATTTATTAATCATAAGATAATGAAATATGGGGTCAGTTTCCAGAATTATGCAGAAATCTAGGTTGGCTCTATGTTCCACGTGTACCATGTGTACCTAGGTACCATGTGTGTTCAGCCATATTGAAAACAGTACACAGCCTGTACTCTCAGTCCCATGTTGTCTGCACAGGATAGCTGTTTTGTAGGTTTGGTTCATTCAGCTTTTCTTGAGCTTCTACAGTCAGTCACTGCTAGGCTCTGCAGGATGCAGATGACTATTACTTTTCCTCTGCTTTTGGACAGCTCCTATGTAGTGGAGGAGGCATGTAAACACTTGGAGCAGTGTGCTACATTTCTTATCAGAGGCATACGAGGAGTTTAAAGAGAGCTCTTTGAGAGCAGCCATTCTGCTTCTCATCTCTTTGGCACCTAGAACACACCCAATAGATATTTGAATTGAATTGAATAAATATTTTATAATCACTTATTATTTCTGCCTTATAATATTCTAAACTACTAGTTCTGAATGTGTCTAAAAAAAGAGCATGTTTTGGCTAAAACTACATGATGGACTTGGAATCAGAGAACATAGAAAGTTCTGGAGATTTGAAGATAGGTTTAATAAACAGGAGTAAAAGACTCAATAAAGAAGATACACACACACTAAAGTGCATGCTGGAATAGGCAGAGAAAAGCGGTGGAGAGTAGGCAAACGAAACTCATTAGGAAAAGACAGAGAAATTGAAATCAGAGTTAAATGACAGCATTTACTGTTAGAATACATGTTGCTTGAGGGAAGAGAGGCTTTTATCTGTATTTGTAAGTATCAGTTACAGAACTAGCCCAGCTCAGTAAATAGTCATTTAATTATAACAAGCAGAAGTTCCTGATTATATAAAGATAAAAGATTTGATCTGGGGATGAAAAGGAAGAGAAATAAGGACAAATGAGGTGGATTTTTAAAATGAGTGTCTCACACTAAAATGATATCAGTAGTAGCATGTTTTTCTGCAAATGTAGTAGCCAGGCATTAGTTTTGAGAGTTGCTAGTTAAAATGCAACTTCTCTGGTTAAGGGGGTTTAGCCAGAAGGAGACACTAGTTTTTTGTTCTCCCCTCTCCTTACCTGACTAAGGAAGGAGGCAAATCATGGGGTGTTATTTTTAATACAATGAGAAAAAAGAACCTGGTTTATATCATGTTGGAAACAAAAGTAACACCATATGTTGTGCCCACCGAGAGCCATTATGATAATGCATCAGTTAGAAAGTGTATAATTGCTCAGCTCAGAAATGGCACCAAGTCACACAACACTGACACCAGTAAATTTTCTGCAATCAGTATTTGGTTATTTTTTTTCTCTATCAGCTTAAAAATAAAAATAATAATGATAGTAGAGCTTCTTTTCAACTCATTGAAATATTTATTTTCTTGTAAAGTCTTATTTGTAGGCGTATTCTTATTTGGGCAGATAATCACTGTCTTTGTAATGAAAGATTTTTTAATACATACTCATGACCCTATTTTTTTTCATTGGACTGAGGCTTTGTTTTTTCTGCTTCATTCCAATTTTACCTTCTAGAGCATACCCTGCAGTTATCGCTCCCTCTGAAATATTAGTAGAATGTCAATTATCTAAGCTATTTAAATTTTACTCTTTTCTGCCTTGGATAGTCCGTTTTGTTGAGTTCAATCAGGAGACTTTAGCCTAATCCATGGATGAGGGCCAGGAGTCTCTGAGCATCCAAGAATCATATGCATAACTGTATAGGTATTTATTGTTTGTGTACTTTGCTGGAGAGTCAGTTACTTCATTAGACCATAAAAGAGGCTTGGGAACCAAAAAAATCTCAAGCCTTTGAAATCTTCACTATTAATCCTGGAATATAGGTTCTCTCTTACATTGCTTTGCCAAGTCCAACTTAATTTTCCAGTACTTGAACAATGTTTATTTGCTACGTGTGCCAGTCATGGTTCTTATTTCCTTTACTTTTTCTTGCCCCAATTCTATGCATAAATTCTATTGTTATCCCTGTTTTGCAGGTGATAAAACTGAGGGAAAGTTTCATAGAGCTAGTCAGAGGAAAAGTCAGGCTTCGTACTTAGGCAGTTGGCTTTACAGACCCTCTTAATTACTACACTGTATCAACTGTGTATGTAACATCCCATTATTATATGCAGGTATTAGAGGGTCCACAAACAGATGCTCATTTGTGTTGATGTAGTAGTATTATAGATTTCTAAACAGCAAGTTTGCTTTTTCACAGTCTCAAGATTATAGCCAGTGAAAATATATTATCAAACTAATTCCATATGATGTTCATTTATAAGTACTTATTACCCATCTGCATGTGCTTAGCATTATGCAACAATTCACTTAAATTATCTCATTTAATACTTGCAGTTGCATTTGAGGTAAGTATGGTTATCCCCACTTTATAGATCAGAAAACTAAGGTTCTCAGAGACTAAATAACAAATCTCATCTTATTCATGAAGTGTCGGAAGTACATTCCAACCTGTGTCTCTCTCCCTCAGAGGCTGCATCTCTTAGCTTCTACACTGGGCTGGGTTTACAATTAAATACAATAGACATTGCTAAAACATCTTCTAAAGCTGGGAAGAAAATTTGTAAGAATCAGCCTATTTATTGGCAGTGCAAGGCAGCATCTTATAAGTGGAGACATGAATGGCTACCCCATTTTTTGTTTGAGAAAATTATCATTGTATTTATTGTGCTCTTTCTCTCTGTTTCAGTTCTTACTCTTAGATCCTCTCCTCTGAACTCAAGACTCACATAAACCCCTGCCTTCCTCCTATTACTGCTGGAATGTCCAAGAGGTATCAATAGATATCTCATATTTACATTTCCAAAACTTGACACCTGATGATACATTTAAAACTGCTCCTCCCTCATTCTTCCCACTTCCAATAATGGCAATTCTCTCTTTTCAGGTACTTGGGCCAAAATCATCGGGGTCACTGACTCTATTTTCACTCATACCCAATATCCAAATTGTTGGCAAATCTCACTGGATCTAGGAGCGTAATATATAAAAAATCCAACCACTTCTCATCACCTCCAAAAGCTAGCTGCTCCAATTTACCATCTTCTGTCACCCAGATTATTGCCATAACCTCCTTACCGTTCTCCCTGTTTCTGCCCTATGGCCCTATAGTCTATTCTCATCTGTGTGACTAAGTAACCTTATTAAAATGTAAATCAGGTTAAGTCAATCTAATGTTGTGTTGTCCAGTATAAAAGCCACATTTGGCTATTGAAATTGATATGTAAATGAATTGCAATGAAGTAAAGCTTAAAATTCATTTTCTTGTTCATACTAGCCACAGTTCAAATGTTCCTTAGCCACAGATGGTTAGTGGCTACCATATTGGACAATGCAGATATAGAATATGTTCATCGATCCAGAAAGTTATTTCAGACAACTCTACAATGGCTTCCCATCTCATCCCACATGATACGGCACCCTATCTACTTCCGCACCACTCATCCATTCTTATCTTCTTCTATTCTCCCCTTTGCTCACTGAATTCCAATCTCACTGGTTTCCTGGCTAGTTCTTAACATGACAAGCATGCTCCTGCCTCAGGGCCTTTGTAGTTGCTCTTTTCTGTACCTAAGGTAATCTTCCCTCTGATACCTACATGGCTTGTTCTCATATCTCTGCTCAAATGTCACATTATTACAGAGACTTTCTGTGACCACTCTATATAAACAGCAACCCATCCAACTCTTTAACCCTCCTTATTCCTTGTTCTGATTTGTTTTTCATTAGCACTTAGCACCATCTGATATGTGATTTATTTACTTGTGTATTTAACTTTCTTTCTCCCTGCTGTGCACCTCTTAAATTAAGCTACCCAAAGGCAAGAATATTTCTTTATTGCTGCTTTATTCTAAGCATGTAGTATACTTCCTGGCAGAGAAGGGAAATGAGAAGAAGAATAAGTAAAAGCATGAACTTTGTTTTATCACACAGGAATCAGTGGCTGGGACAAGCTGTGGAAAAAGTACGGATCCCGCTTACCTCAGGATGACCTCTGTCAGTATGTCACATCGTCTGACCTCACTCAGATGCTGGATAAATTGGGGATTAAGTATGAGTGTTACGACCTTCTGTCCACCATGGACATATCTGATTGTTTTATTGATGGCAATGAAAATGGAGAACTGCTTTGTGATTTTTTGACAGAAACCTGCAACTTTAATACAACAGCACCACCTGATCTCAAAGCAGAAATTATGAAAGATCTGCAAGAGTCTGAATTCAGTGTAAAGAAAGAGGGAAAGGTTCTTTTTAATAATAGTCTGAGTTTCATAGTGGTTGAGGCATAAATATCAACATGTAAGTGTATTAAAAAATTATATTTTGAATAATGTTGATCATTTACTTCTGTATTAAAATTATAAACACATCTCAATATAAATAGATCATTGTCTCATATATAAAATCTAGAAAATTCCAAGACATTCTCAGATTTCCATGTGAATCATAGAGGATACTGTTAGTCTTATCCCATTCCTTCCCCACATCAAGAGGCCACATTCAGAATAAATACCACATAAGCTAGAAAAATGAGACTACTAAGTTTCACTGGCTTATTGGCAAGAAAATCCTTTCCATTTGTTGATTGTACTGGAATTTCCCAAAATATTAATAAAACATGTGCTATGGATTCTTTAAATACTACAAAAGTATATACTTACTGATATATATGAAAAAGTATATGTTTATTGATTTTTTCCCTTTTGTGAAGAATTATTTGTCTGTGCACATTCTTTTAGTAGTTTCTATCTTGTTTTTATTGATTACTAAAAATAAGCACCTTAGGATATTACAAAATTATTTGTTATGTGTTCCATTTGTTTCTACTTTGTTTTCTCTTTTATCTTTATTGTTTATCTTTTATCTTTGATTTTATAGTATTTTGCTTGTTTTTTGATATAGTGAAGTTTTTTTCTATTTTATTCAGTCAAATTTTAGGGTTTTTTTCTTTCTTTCTTAATTTCTGGGTTTCTGACACATTTTTAAAGGCCTTCTTAAAACAAGGTTTTAGAATATTTACATATTTTATTATAAAAAATATAGTTTCACTTTAAAAAAATAAATCTTTGATATGTTTGAAATTTACATAAGTGTAAGAATCTGGGAAGATGGCAGAGTAGAAGGACCCTAAGCTCACCTAGTCCCATGGTAACACTCAAATCAGCATAAATAACAGAAAACCACCAAAAGACAGGCAGAAGAAACTCCACAACTAAAGGTAAAGAAGAGGCCACATGGAAGAGGATAGGAAAGATGAAGATGAGGTGGCGAGCTAAAAGGGTCCTGGCTGTCTGCAGTTGGGAGGAGCCAGGGGCATGGAGAAGGGTGAGAAATAGACGGTCACACCAGTGAGCCTGCATGGGGAAGAAGAATCCGCATAACATTTGGCTTTGAAAGCAAGAGGGGCTGAATTTCATGAGTTCTTACAACCAGCATGACTTAAAGACTGGAATTTTAAAAATTAGTAGGCTCTGCTCTGGGAGAGCCCACTGTGTTACAGGAAACTGAGTCCCTGTCCTTAAAGGAGACAGCACAACAAATAGCCTATGGAGATACAGCATAGAAGCAGCAGTTTGAAAAATACCTGGGGCATATGGGAGGGAGAATTATTTACTAATCTCAGAACATGTCCCAGAGAAACATATTTCCCTGACAGACTCCTCCAGAAACAAAGGACCTGCCATTTCCATCTCCCACCCATCAGCATAAATGCTTCACCACCTTCAGAAACCAGCAGAGCCCACATTCCTTACCTAACTTGCTTACACTAAGCCCCTCACATCAGCAGATTTGCCCTTCCCAGTCACTTGACTGCACTGCAGTCTCCTCCCTTAGAAGACTGGCATAAATCTTGCCAACACTGAGTCTCCTGTGTGTTTGGTGGGGCCTTGTTCCAAGCAGCAGGTCACCTCTACACACACCTTGTTAAAACTGCACTCCCTACCCATGTGGGCTTTGCAGAGCATCACTGGCCAGGCCTGGTCTTCACAGCAATTGCATGTACCCTATGGAAGAGGACCAGCACCACCTTGTTAAAAGTGGTGCCCCACCCACTACTTTCAAGAGTAGGAGACATAGTTGACTTTTCCAACACACAGAAACAGACATAGAGAGTTAGACAAAATGAGGAGACAGAGGAATATGTTCCAAATGAAAGAACTGGACAAAACCACAGCAAGAGACCTACATGAAATGAATATAAGTAATATGCCTGTTAGAGAATTTAAAGTAATGATCATAAAGATAGTCACTGGACTTGGGAAATGAGTGGATGCATCAGTGAGATCCTTAACAAAGAGATAAAAAAGAACCAATCATAGATGAAGAACACAATAAATGAAATTAAAAATACACTAGATGGAATAAATAGTAGGCTAGAGGAAAGAGAAGAAAAAATTATCAACATGGAAGACAGTAATGGAAAGCAATCAAGCTGAGGAGGTAAAAGAAAACAAATATACAAAATGAGAATAGACTTAGGGAACTCAGTGACTCCATCAAGCACAGTAACATTTGCATTATAGGGATCTCTAAGAAAAGACAGAAAAGGGGGCTGAATATCTATTTGAGGGAATAATAGCTGAAACTTCCTGAATCTGGGGAAGGAAACAAACACAGATCTAGGAGGCACAGAGATTCCCCCAACAAAATCAACCCAAGAAAGTCCACACAAAGACACATAATAATTAAAATGGCAAAAAGAAGTGATAAAGAAAAAAAAAATTAAAGCAGCAAGAGAAAGGAAGAAAATTACTTACGAGGAAAACTCCATAAGGCTATCAGTGGATTTTTTAGCAGAAATTTTGCAGGCCAGAAGAGAGTGGCATATATGCAAAGTGCTGAATGGAAAAATGTGCAGCCAAGAATATTCTATCCAGAAATGCTAGCATTCAGAATAGAAGTAGGGATAAAGAATTTCTCAGACAAAAACTAAAGGACTTCATGACCACCAAACATCCCTACAAGAAATGTTAAAAGGGACTGCTGCAGATGACATGATTATATATGTATATAATATATAATATGATAATATATATATATCCTAAAGATCCCACCAAAAAAACTACTGGAACAGATAAATTAATTCAGTAAAGTTGCAGGATACAAAAATCAATGTACAAAAATCTGTTGCATTTCTATACACTAATAATTAAGCAGAAAGAGAAATTAATTCAATTTACAATTACACCAAAACCAATAAAATACCTAGGAATAAACCTAACCAAAGAGGTGAAATACTTGTACTCTGAAACCTATAAAACATTTGATGAAAGAAATTGAAGATGACACAAAGAAATGGAAAGACATTCCATGTGCATGAACTGGAAGAACAAATATTGTTAAAATGTCCATAGTACCCAAAACAATCTATACATTTAGTGCAATCCCTATCAAAATACCAACAGCATTTTTCAAACAATTAGAACAAACAATTCTAAAACTTGTATGGAACCAGACAAGACCCTAAATAGCCAAAGCAATCTTGAAAAAGAAAAACTAAACTGGAAGCATCACAAAGACTTCAAGTTATATTACAAAACACAGTGATCAAAACAGCATGGTACTGGCATGAAAACAGACACATAGATCAATGGAACAGAATAGAAAACCCAGAAATAAACCCATAAGTATATGGTCAATTAATCTTCAACAAAGGAGACAAGAATATGCAATGGGAAAAAGACAGTTTGTTCAAAAAATGGTGTCGGGAAAGCTGGACAGCAACATACAAAAGAATGAAACTGGACCACTTTCTTACACCATACACAAAAATAAACTCAAAATGGATTAAGAACCTAAATGTGAGACCTGAAACCATAAATATCCTAAAATAGAGCACAAGCAGTAACTTCTCTGACATCAGCTATTGCAACATTTTTCTAGATATGTCTCCTGAGGACAAGGAAAATCAAAGTAAAAATAAACTATTGAGACTACATTAAAATAAAAAGCTTCTGAACAACAAAACTGATTGGAAACAACCAACAAGATTAAAAGTCATCCTACTGAATGGGAGAAGATATTTGCAAATGACGTATCTGATAAAGGGTTAGTATCCAAAATATATAAAGAAATTATACAACTCTACACCAAAAAAAAAAAATTCAATTAAAAAATAAGAAGATATGAACAGATATTTCTCCAAAGAAGACATAGAGATGGCCAACAGACACATGAAAAGATGCTCAACACTTCATCATGAGGGAAATGCAAATCAAAACTACAAACAGATATTCTTCACACCTATCACAATGGCTAAAAGAAACAGGGGCGCCTGGGTGGCTCAGTTGGTTAAGCGACTGCCTTCGGCTCAGGTCATGATCCTGGAGTCTCGGGATCGAGTCCCGCATCGGGCTCCCTGCTCAGCGGGGAGTCTGCTTCTCCCTCTGACCCTCCCCCCTCTCATGTGCTCTCTCTCTCTCATTCTCTCTCTCAAATAAATAAAATCTTTAAACAAACAAAACAACAAGTTTTGGCAAGGATGTAGAGAAAAAGGAACTGTAGTACACTGTTGGGAATGCAAACTGGTGTACCCACTGTGGAAGACAGTATGGTGTTTCCTCAAAAAGTTTAAAACAGAACTACCCTACAATATAGTAATTGCACTATAGGGTATTTATCCTCAAAATACAAAAACACTAATTCAAAGGGATACATGCACCCCTATGTTTATTGCAGCATTATTTACAATAGTCAAGATATGGAAGCATCTTATATATATATAATATATATATGCATAAATATATATATAATGGAATATTATTTAGCCATAAAAAAGAATGAAATCTTACCACTTGCAACAACATGGATGGAGCTAGAGAGTATAACGCTAAGTGAAATAAGTCAGAGAAAGACAAATAGCATATGATTTCACTCACATGTGGAATTTAAGAAACAAAGCAAAGGAACAAAGAAAAAAGACAGAGAAAGAAAAACCAAGGAAACAGACTCTTAACTATAGAGAACAAATTGATGGTTACCAGAGGGTGAGGGGTTGGGTGAAATAGGTGATGGGGATTAAGAGTACACTTATTATTATGAGCACTGAGTAATGTATAGAGTTACTGAATCACTGTACTGTACACCTGAACCTAATATAACACTGTATGTTAACTATATTGGAATTAAAATTTAAAAACTTAAAAAAAAAAGAAATTTACGTAAGTGGAAGGAGTTAAAATGAGAACAAAATGTTTACCCTCAAAAAGAGAGGTGGCTATATCAACACAATTTCCTTGGTGGGGGGCAGATTTCCACTGACTTAAAATGCACTTTGTATCATTTACCAAATTTCCAGAAACCCTGAATCTATTTCAACACTCTAGAATCTCTTATGTTCCTCTGTCTAAGATCTCCTTTAAGACTAAGAGTCATCCTTGGACAGGATTTCCGAGGATTTTTGAAAACTTATTGAATGTGTTTTATTTTATCTTTAATGGCAAACATCTATCATTCTTATAAAAACAGTACATCTCTTTAAATAAGTAAATAATCCAATAATTTATAATTAATAAATGAAGATATATTTAAAGTAAGTAAATAATTACTACTTTTTGTTACATACAGAATAAAAGTTAGGTTTTACTGAAGAGCTCATGAACCCCCATTCTCCCAGTTATGAAGCCTTCAACATAGTGTGGTATTCACTTTTTCATCTTATAGAACTACCACTTAATGCTGCAGGAAATACTTGTAGAGTTAATACCCCTCCCTAATCTCCTAGCTGAGGTCCAGGAAGTATACTGGAGTGCACAGCCTATTTTTGCTAACAAAAGACCAAGCCTTGTTGTTCATTATAAGTAAAACTGGCTTGCATTGCCCTCTTTTCTTAGACAACTTCATCAATGTTTTCTGAATTATCAGTGATAACAAATGAAATGACAGTAATCCAATCAAGTTCCTGAATATGAACCCTGAACCATTAATCATATTGATATGTACTACTGACAAAGGAAATCTGTGAGGCAGGCATAATTGATGGATATGGGCCATGACGACCTTGAACAACTTCCCCAAAAGGATAGAAATCAAGACTATAGAGCGAATTATGGCCTTCTCTGAAAAGCACACGTGCAAAACAAGAATAGAATTAACATGCTACTTACAGATAGAAAAGAATAGCACTCCGTAGATGGATATTTATAAAAATGGCCTTTCTTATCCCTATAAACATCGCTTACTAAAAAAAAAAAAAAGAAAGAAAGAAAGAAAGAAAAAGAAAAGAAAAAAGATAAATTCTCTGCTTCAATTTGTTAATGTAATGGGAACACTTGAGCCTTTATATATATATTAAAAAAAAAAAATCCCCATTAGTACCTACCAGGCAGTGGTGGAAAGTTATATAGGTACAAGGAATGAAATTGCTGACTTTTCAAGTTCATACTTTTGGTTCTGAAAAAAGAGTGTAACATGAATTTGGAATGTTGTTTTATACAAAATTATACATTTCCTAGTGTTTAATAGGGTGCCATGAATATGGATCCTAAGTAATGGGTGTTTAGTGAATTCTTTCTTTCTCAAGCATTCACCTTGTATCTATGTGTTTATATATATATTTTTTTACCTGTGTGTTTATATTCTTACTGTAAGCATAGCTCAAGAACCCAATAAAATTGATGTTTGCCCTTAGTGTTTGTATAAACTTTAACTTATTTAAAGCATTTCTGACACTTTTTTGATTTTGTTGTTAGAGAGTATTTCCAAAATCCAGAGAAGACATTAAGTGGAACACAGTATTACAGGGCCCTGATATTTGCTCATTATAAAAATTGGCAATTTTCTTAATGAAAAATTCTGCCAAACTGGTCAAAAAAAAAGTAATTATTTCTGGTGTATCTCCATAAAAACAGATTCAAAGATCACAAAGAATACTAGATAATAAGTCTGTGAAACTGCACATACGTAAATGTATATTTAATGTATTTTAAATTTTTGCTTAAGAAGAATAGCTTACTCAGAATATTTTGTCATTTTAAAGGCGTATTTAGATGTGTTTACCCCATCAGAATGTTATTTCTAAGGAAATAAGGACTTCTTGCTAAACCCAACAGGGAAATGAATGTATAACATAAAGCCTTGCTAGATGAAGAAGCAAAACCAGACCTCTGGGTTTAAACCCCAGTTCCGTTAGTTATTCACTAAGAGACCTCGGGTAACTGATTTTTCTCTCGATTCTCACATTTCTTCACCTTCAAAATGAATATAATCATCCTTTCTACCTCAGAGGACGGTCATAAGGATTCCAGGAGTTAAGCTACATATATACACTCATAAAATGGCAGACTCAGGGAATTTCAAAAATATTATCAATGATTATTATTAATTGCTCATAAAATTTAATATAAAATGCAGAGCAGATAAAAAAATTAAAATTAAAGAAAATTATGACTGAGGCCAGAGAGCTAGTACTTAGAGAAGTCAATCTAATAATTCATAACCTTGACATTTCTAGCCAAAGGTTGACGGGCTCTCTGTGTCTTCTGGAGCCGAGCTGATGCTTCATGAAGCCCAAGCTGCCATCAGGGTTGGGCCACTCTAGACCCACTTTGGGATATCTGCCCATCAGATGCTATAAGTGCCCGTGCTCTGTCCTGTCTGAAGTGGCCCCATCTCAACCCCATCTGAATAGACCAATGGGTGGGCAGCTAACACAAGGAGGCAACTCACTGGTTGGCCAGAAATTGGAGTGGTTTCTCTTGAAAAATATGAAATGGGTCCTTTTAATTCTTTTCTTAAAAAAATTGAAATTATAGGGGTAACTGCATGGCTCGGTGGGTTAAGCACCTGCTTCCAGCTCAGGTCATGAGCTCAGGGTCCTGATATGGAGCCCTGGGTTGGGCTCCCTCCTCAGTGGGAAGCCTGCTTTTTCCCTCTCCCTCTGCCCCTCCCCCCTGCTCATGCTCTCTCTCGCTCTATCTCAAATAAATAAATAAAATCTTTAAAAATTTTTTGAAATTATGAATCAGGGGAGATTTGGCATTTGTACTGTCACTCATTCATGAAATATACCTTCAACCAATATTTATTGTGTGAGGCATTGTTCTAAACAAGAGCAGTACTGCAGTAAAGAAAACTAAGTTCCCAATGCCACTGGCCTGATTTCTAGTGGGAGGGCAGACAGAAAAATAGATATATGTCAGATAGCTATAGGCACTATTAAGAAAATAAAAGTAGATAAGGAGAAAAGAGTACCAGAGGGTATAATATTAGTTAGAATGGTCAGGGAAGTCTTCTTTAAAGGGGTGGGATTTGAACAGAGGTTTAAATGAAGTGCAAGGGAAGGCATGCAAAGAGCTGAGGGAAGAGAATTTCAGAAAGAAGGACAGGCAAGTACAGAGGCCCTGTTGTGGGAATGAGCTTAACATATTTGAAGGACCTTCAGGAGGCTAGGTGGCTTTCTGTAGTAGCTGAGATGAAAGGTCTTAAGATAGAGTCAGTCCAGAGTAGCCATTGTGGGCCATATGGGGGAGGCCCTCATTAGGATGTTAGTTAGAAAGACAGGAATGGAGCACACACAGGAATGAGAGATGCCAGGAATGTAAAACTACATGGCATTTGAATGAGAGATGAGCTTTGGCTGTCTCAAGTAATGCTCCTTGCCATTTCCAATCCCTGTCTATGTCTGTCCTGGAAACAAATACCCTTTTCCTCACAGTATCCTCATGGGTATCTACTTGCCACCCAGATGTCCTAGATAGAACAGCATATAACATCTCATTCGATTATTACTTAATTTGAAAGACTGATAATTTTATCCTATTTTGAAGGTGAAGAGGCTGAGGTACTAATAAGTTAAATGATTTAGCCCAGTTGTGAAAGAAAGTTTGTAACAGGGTGTAAGCTAGACTCCATACCTTCTGAATTCACACTATGTGTCTGTACAGTGGGCAAATTAAATTAATATGCTTTTTCATCTTAGATGTAGCTTGTCTTAAAAGGTAAGACTTCATAGAACTAAATTTCTTTTGCTCTCAAAGGTCCATCTGCAAACAGAAGGGGAATGATCTTTTTACAGAAGGGAAGAAGAAGCATCAGCGGCCCAAAGGGTAATATTAAAAAAATGGTAAAATAATACTCTTTGTAAACACTATGCTTCACTAGTAAGTTTGCTTTAACCAAGTCACAAATACCTGGGTTCTCCCAACCATTGCCTTGACTTTTGCCTTTATTTTTCTACCTCTATTCTTACCAGGTCCCAGGCATTACTAATTTCATGTTTAAATTATCTGTCATTCATATCCTAGCTCCCCTATGACTCATACACCGTGCAATACACATCCATAAAATGCAATCAACTAATGCAGGGTAGTTAAAGCTATGGGTTGTGTAATCCATTTCTCAATGTGATATACGCTGTGAAAAGGCAACTGCAGTAAAGGGGTGGGAGTTGATTTAAGAGGCTCCCTGGGCAACAACAGTCACAATTTCCAAATGTGCCAAAAATTCATTAGGGCTCCATGTCAGATTGCCATAATCTCTGTAGCAATGGATTAATAAATACAGTGATGCGTTGTTCTGGAGGCTGCAATGACACATTGTGGATATTCTGTATAAGCAATGTCTTCCCATGATAATATTCTTCTCTTGAAGAATTATCTGTTTCCTGATTTGTCTTAATGATACTTGAAGGACTTTGCAAACAACCTGCCTAGGGTAGAAAACGTTGAAATAAATCATAGGGGCCATCAACTACAGTCCAAGCTTGGTGAGTTCTCCAAAGACATTTGATACAGAAGATGCAGGAAGATGTCAGTACCCCTATTTATGTCCTACAGCTAACTAATTTCATGCTAATTTCATTTCTACACTGTGATTCCTCTCTCTACCTGTGTTGATAGATGGATTTCATGAGTTAATTCTCTAGTTTCCGATGCAGGCAGACTGGACATAAATCCCAGGGTTTTATAAAAGAGACAGTTCTTCCATGCTACTTATTATCAGCACAAGCACATTGCAGCCTTGGCTTATTTATTAAGATATTGCTACCATTCTGCATGCTTTCCAAGAGGTTTAATGTACTTCACAATGGCTTTTAATGGGAGGTGCTTTACAGTTTTTGTGGTTTGTTCAATACTATTTTTATTAGGTTTTTTATTTCTCCAGGTCCGATTGGGAGAATAGTTTGGACTTCTTTCTCATTTTTTAAAAAATACCAAGAAAGCGAGACAAGGAAATGAGCCAGGGATTACTGCTTCAGAAGAAATCTCATGGGACAGATTTGTTTGGGCAAGGTTGGCAACCCATGGGTTTCCCATCTGTGTGTCTTAGGAATGGTGGAGTAAACATTGGCTCCCTGTGTTTTCTTTGGTCTGTCTAATTTATAGATTTCCAGCTTGAAAAAGGGTTGATCATGGAGAAATAAATAAAACAGACCTTAAAGAATTTTAAGGACTCCATGTTAATAATAGTTAATATTTATTGAGGAGTTACAATGTATTAGACACTGTGTTACATTATTTAATCTAATCCTCCTAACAAGCTTATGAATTAGTAACTATTTTTATCCCAATTTCACAAAGAAGAAAGCCAAGGTGTAAATTGCTTGTATCACTTCCCCCACATTCTCACAGCTTGTGGAACCAGAATTCCAACCCACACAGATGAACCCTAGGGACCATGTTCTTAACCACCACATCCTGGCTGCCCTTAATGTTGATCCTTGTTGATTCTCTGTTCTTTCTCTCCTAACCCTCCAAGCTTCGTTATAGGTATTACCTCCTAGCTGATGAATTTTCATTCTATTTCCCAGGGACTGATCTCCCTTGGTGACTCTGGTACAAAGACAGCACCTGTTCAACTTAGTCAACTTTGATCCTACAATGTACTACCCTCAAAAGGCAACTCCTATATAACTTTGGCCTGCCCTATTGGGCAGGGGAGGACAATTACAGTGAATTGATCTAGTATTTTGGTCTTGTGTAAACATATTATCAGTTATTGAGTATCCATAACAAAAGAGACTTGGTAATGGCAAATGATGAGGTCTATGTAACTCCAGCTGCTGGAGAAACGTAAGGTAATGTGCAGAGACTATTTCCCAAAAGCAATGCTCCCTTCTTCTCTGGTAACATAATGTCTAATTTTTAATGAGGTACATGGCTCCCCAGATGAAGACTACATTTCCTATACTCCCTTTGAGCTACATATAGTCATACGACTAAGTTCCAGCCAATAGGATGTGAGAAGAAGCAACACAGTGTGTGGGTTATGCTGACAAAGCAAGAGTTAAGTTCTCCTCTTCCACTTTTTCTCCTTCTGGATGACTAGAATGTGGATGCGGTAGTGTGCTATCTCAGAATGTGCAGAAAAAGCAGCAATGTCATAGGAAATTCAGAGCAAAAGGTGGAAGGAGCTGAGTCTTCATGGAGCAGAATTAATCACAACAGGGGTGTGTTTATTGCCTATCCTCAGACTGTTACATGAGAGAGAAACAACATTCTACCCTCTGTGTACAATGCTAATTTACTTGGAGTAAGATAATGCCCTAATCCAAGCAGGTTAATCTAATCCAAGTCTTTCCCATCTTTTTCAGAATCTTTTTTCTAATCTGTAAAGTAGACCAAAAAGAACATTGAGAAAATAAGAGAAAAACTTTTGAAAAATACAACACAGTTTATATTGGGTCTAGGAAAGTCAACAGGTATTTTTGAGGAAAAAACATTTTTCCCCAAATAGGCCCAAAATATCAAGATGAGAAGTGTACATATTCTATCAATCACTTGGATTCTAGATGTTTAATAAGCATGATGTCAAATCTCACCTAGCAGATGAACTAGTCAGTCATGGTATTTTAGTTCTGTTTCAACAATTTACAGAGGAATGAGCATCAACAAATTCTGTAATTGTACCAGTGCACTGCTTTTAAAATTTCAGTGGGCAGAAGAATCACCTGGGGAGATTGTTAGATATGCAGATTTCTTGGTCCTACTCTAGATTTGTGTGTGAGGCCCAGAAATCTGCCTTTTGATCAATCAACCAGGTGATTCTCTGGCTCACTAGAGCCTCAAAAGCTACAAGATATGGAAGCTTGTAAGGAATATTAAAAATAATGATAGCAATACTTATGCATATGTTAATCATTCACTGACATATCTGGACCAGTATTTCTCTAAACAATACAAATAAAAATAATATCTAAAATGAATTATGCACTCACTATTTGTCAGGCACTATGCACATTTTTTTGACATTATTTCATTAAATTTTCAAAATAAAAAGGCATTTTTTACTAATCTAATTTTTCAGATGAAAACTCTGAGGTTTGGTAGGTTTAGATGGACTTGTACACAGTCTAAGCTAAGAAGTGGCAGAACTGGGTCTCCTTCTCCAGAGTCCAAGAGCTTAATTCTTGGACGCTGAGGCCACTCATCATTCTTAGCACCGTGGTGGGTCAGAGGGAAAAACCACAGTTCAAAATTTATTTTAAGTAAGGACAGGAGTGAGTACCAATGCATTCATTATGTGTATACCTGCCATTTGCAGGATATCATATAGGACCTATAGAAATAATGATTTCAGGGATTAAAAGAAAAGGAAGAACGTTAAAAACATATATTCTGATTTTAGGGATCAAGCTTTTTAAAAATTCATCTTTTTAAAAGTCATCTTAGCTTTTTTGCACTCACATACACACACACACATTTTATAGATATAAAATGTTTTCAGTGGGTTCCCAAGACTGTGCCTGCTCTATGTTCATAATTTTAAATTCATTATCACTTAACTCAAAGTCTTTTGGTGAATTATTTCATTTTTTGTAGTTTAATTTTATTGCAGTTTTTGGTTCTATGTTTTGTTAAGCTATGGTTTGCATTTTCCAGTTTTGTCTGTTTTTGTCGATATATATATGTGTAGAGACTGTATATATGTGTGTCTGTTTGTGTGTTTATGCCACATACACGCACACACACACACATAAATCATTTATATATGTACTTCCACATTTATTATCACAGATGTCAATCTCCATAGTGAGAGGAATCATGATGTGGATTATAAATTCATGTTAACATGAATACTTGTGGGTTTTCTTAATTTAAAAATACTCGCATAAGCTAGACACCAACATATATAAAATCTTAACTGGGTCCTTAATTACAGCAGGAAGTTAAAGAAATTAACATACAAAATGTTACACTTTACTGAAAGACATCAATATATCTCATGCTTTCGTTTTATATCAAGAATTTTTAACCAACAGTACTACTCAGGAGAGAAAAAAGTCTCCATTTTCAATAAAAATAAAAATGCTAAAATGAAATAGATTAATATCTAATTTTATACTTTCATTTATATTATGTGAAAAATTATCTTGAATATTTGTTATGGATGAAGTGGCTTTCTACCAAACTGGGCCTTTTCATAGCAGAAAATGTTAACATAAATTGTAGCATAAATCATTGCCTTGTAGAATACCAGAAGACGCATATAAAAACCCATATCTTTACTGCACATATTTCCCATTAACCATAATCTATTAGTAATTGAAGTTCATTACAAATTCTTGTAGACTTTATTGCTATCATGCTGCATGACATACCAAACCTGGCTTGCATAACAAGAAGTCCTTGCTGGGAAATATCCTATTAACAATGACAGTGCATTTGTCATTGTGATAATAAACCCAAGAGCTGCCTGTAGACTATAAATTATCAAGGCGCCATTTGTGCTGCCCTGGCTTAAAGTTTTGTCAGTGCTTCCCTTTTAAACCCCTGATTCTCAGTGAGTTGTAACTCAACAATCAGAATCTGCAGTGAGCTGCAACTTTGCGTCCAAGGACTCAGCTCAAGACTCTTTTTGGAACAATTCTTAAGTGTGATTTACATTTTCAAAAAGAACAGAGATCTGCTGGCTTGTGCACAATAGTATTGAAGGGAACTGTAAGACACAATCATTTCCCACTAAGAATAATATGTTTAAATCTGGCCCAGATACCTATGGCTATTTAAAATCAGAGTTTTTAGCAGTCCCAGTTTTGTGCCTTAAAAATACATTATTTAATTCTTAGGAGGGTAACAACTAAACTCAAATGTCAGGTATTCAAGATAACCATATATGCCAATTGACTTTTCCTTTCATGCAAGATCCCCCACTCCTACCCTCTTTGGATCAGTAATTTGAAAAATAAAAGAATTTGCATGGAGCAGGGAGAGAAGCATTGGAGAAGCAAAAGTAATATTGAAATAAATAACCACAACCATGCAAATAGATGTAAAGAGGTCTCCTCTCCTCTCCTCTTCCAAAAATTGGCTTTGATGCCAGTTTTACCAGTCTATGCCAAGGAGATGGAAGGCAGCAGGACCAGAAAGGCCCTTTTGCATTACAGGGTAACTGATTCCACAA
Source organism: Neomonachus schauinslandi (assembly GCF_002201575.2). NCBI lineage: Eukaryota > Metazoa > Chordata > Mammalia > Carnivora > Phocidae > Neomonachus > Neomonachus schauinslandi. The sequence goes on from NC_058405.1 coordinate 103,012,457, forward strand.
TCTTCGATCTTTCTTTCCTCAAAATGGGGTTTTATTTAATTACAGTTACCTGAAAGATCTCCCCAACTCCCAAATTAAGCATTTCCATGGATACAATCACAGTAAATAAGACTCTCAAGTCTTGGGGGCACCTGGGTGGCTCAGTTGGTTAAGACTCTCAAGTCTTGGGGCACCTGGGTGGCTCAGTCGTTGAGCATCTGCCTTCGGCTCAGGTCATGATCCCGGGGTCCTGGGATTGAGCCCCGCATCGGGCTCCTTGCTCCGCGGGAAGCCTGCTTCTCCCTCTCCCACTCCCCATGCTTGTGTTTCCTCTCTCGCTATATCTCGCTGTCAAATAAATAAAATTAAAAAAAAAAAAAAAGACTCTCAAGTCTTGGGGTTACTGCAGAGAGGGAGTGGTTGACAGCGGCTGACTTTGTTTGGATGCCTGTGCATAGGACTGGATGCTAGGTATAATAGAAAAGTGGCAGTGAATGAGAAGACAGCCTAGCTCTCATAGTGGTTATTGACAGCTAAGAGAGACTAACAAGAAAACAAATATAATACAGGATAAAGTGAGACATAACTGTAAAATTAAGCAGTAGAAATTACTTGAGGGAATATAAAACAATTAATTCTTACTAGACAGTTGAAGATTTCTTGAACAGGACACATTTGAGCAGGAACTTCAAGAATCTCATCTGTTTTTTGTTTTCCTTAGAGACTCCTCTCCCATCCCACTACCCAGTGCAATATCCTTTTCTGGGATATGACACAACATGAGGGAAATAATAAATTTCTATTTCAGGAATGACCAGTGGCTTGCAGTGGGGAGGACTAATTTATACTTGCCCAACTTCTAATAATGACAAATACAAAATCATAGCCAAAACATAGCGACTGCTTAGAGAGAGAGGCAGCAAGCAAAGCACAGCCAGAAGGAATAAATCTGCTTTTTATTTAAGGGAAACTCTAATATCTAGGTCCATCTAGCCTTCTTCCCATGGGACACTAGGCCTTATGTTTTGCTTAGTCATTAAGTGGGAAAAAGCAGAGCAAATGGGTTCTTTTATTAAATTTATTCCCAAACATCTTTGAAAGAAAAATTGAATAGTCCAGGTGATATCAATGCAATCCGTTGCATAGCAAATTTACTGGGAGAGACTATATGCAAAATCCTATTTCTATGTTTCAGACAGTATGCTAAGAAATACATGTATTTCACTTCATCTCTGCAAATCATGAAGGAGATTTTAATATTTCCACTTTACAGGGGAAACTGATACTTAAGGCAAGTGGTACAGTGGGAGTTCAGACTCGGGTCTGATTGCACAGGCTGTGCCACACTCTAGCCTTGATACACAACTATTGTCTTTGAGCTTATTTCAAGTAATAGCTATAGCATTGAGACAGCCACTTCCCACCCTCCAAAACTTTGTTCATATTACTAATTAACTATGCATGCTTCAATCTTTCTTTCTTTCTTTTTAGGTCCAAATAATTTGATTGATGCTCTTCAGTCATGTCTCATTTAGCTTTACTTCTATTCTCAAGAACTATTCCAAAATATACTCATTTCAAATTTAACTAAAATTTTAAAAAAATGTTATTTCCTCATAAGAATTATTGGTTCCATCAAAGTTACACGATATTCTCTTTGACTTATTTAGAACAAAATCCATAATTCAAGATCCACTTTTCACTTAAAAATACTCCTGGTCTTGGGGCGCCTGGGTGGCTCAGATGTTAAGTGTTTGCCTTCGGCTCAGGTCATGATCCCGGGGTCCTGGGTTTGAGCCCCCCACATTGGGCTCCCTGCTAAGTGGGGAGCCTGCTTCTCTCTCTCCCACTCCCTGCTGCTTGTGTTCCCTCTTTCGCTATCTCTCTCTGTCAAATAAATAAAATCTTAAAAATAAATACTCCTCCCGGGATCGAGTCCCGCATCGGGCTCCCCGCTCAGCGAGGAGCCTGCTTCTCCCTCTGACCCTCCCCCCTCTCATGTACTCTCTCTCATTCTCACTCTCTCAAATAAATAAATAAATCTTTAAAAAAATAAAAAAAAATAAATAAAAAAATAAATACTCCTGGTCTCTACAACAATGAAGCATAAAGAGTTTGCCCATGTCTAGATAAAAGCTCTGCCACCTAAACTTCAAATTCCACAATGTACTCAGAGTCTTTTCTTCCTCTGTTAGCATCTTTGCCATTCGGTGATGGATATCTGTTCCTTCACTTGCTTTGTTTTCAAACTTCATCCCAGTGCTCTAATAAATCACAGATTTTTTTCCTAGCAAGTTTTATGTCCTTTTATAATGGTGAACATGACTTGCATAGTACATGGAGTACTGAAATATTCTGAACAAATGGAGTAGGGTCATTTTGATTCCAAATATTTGCCCAGGCAATAGTTTACCATTTGGAACCAACCTGAAAACCAATGAAAGCATGACGAGCCATCTGCTCATTCCTTCTTTCTCATTCTCAAAAATTTAAAACAATTATTTCCGTTCCTATAGCACCCTTTTTCCCCAAAGAGTTTGGCAATTGTCATGTGTATTATTTCACTTATCAATCCAAGCTTTTCACTAAAATAAAAACAGGTCATTCAGAATAAAGTAAAAACTTACTATGTATCTTATCCAATGGTATCTTCCAAGTTTTCTCCTCATGGGGAACCACACAGTACAAGGACATCAAGAGTCTTACACCAGCCTATGACTTCAATAAGTAGAGATTTCCTCTCCCTACCCTGACCAAGTTCCCATGTCTTCTTTTTTTTTTTTTTTTGAGAGAGAGAGAGAGCCCACATGAGTGAAGGGGGAGGGGCAGAGGGAGAGAGAGTATCCTAAGCAGGCTGCACGCTCAGGATAGAGCCCACTCAGGACTCTATCTCACGACCCTGAGAGCATGACCTGAGCCAAAATCAAGAGTTGGACACCAAACTGACTGAGCCATCCAGGTGCCCCATGGAATCCTTTTCTGATCACATATTCCATCTGTATCCAGTTTCTAAAACTCTTCAAATATGACTTATAGAACTCCTGGTCCATTATAATGAAAGACAACTTATGTTCTAGACCCTGACTCTTTTTTGAGAATACCACTTCTCCCACAGCCCTTTCAAATAATAGCTGTTAGCCCCTCTGTGTTCTCAGACACTGGGCTTGCAGGAGGGAAAGGTGCCCTCTTACCCCCTTACTGCTCCTTCCTATTTTCTCTTCCTTCTCCATGGAAACACTCAGTTTTGAATCTCAAATGATCAGGTGCTTCTACACACCAGTCCTCCTGGCTATAGTTATCAACTCATACTAAGGCCACTTCTTAATTTTTGCAGATTTTTGATCCTGCTTCATTGTCATTTTCTTTTATATCACTATTGCTTCTTGGTGATTTCAATGTCCTTCCAAGCTAATATGATCCTTCTGATACCCTGGCTTCCTAATTTCTTCCTAACTTCCTATGATCTCTTCCCATGATTATACCATAGACTTTGTCATTATCTGATCTACATCCCCTCCATATTCTCTATTTCCAGCATCATACTCTTTGACAACCACCTGCCATCTTTTTAGATCATTCCTTCCATGATCTTCTCTTCACTCTCCCTTTGAACCCATCAGGATACAAAATTCATCCATGATATGTTTAACTTTAGTTTCACTTTTTCTGACCCATCTTGGATTCACTCTTTTTCTTATCCAGCCTTAATTGTGTGACCAATAATTGTAATCCCTCCCTTGCATATATTAATGGCTTCTTTGCCCCTCTCTAGCTTCCTCATAGGCCAAAACACATCCCTGGTTAAATCCAACTCTCTGCCTATTCTATGCCTGCAACTGTGCAACTGAACCTGACTAAATAAAAGCATAAAACCATGATACAGCCCACTAATCTCAAGTGGGCTCTTAAGACTAACTGGAAATTATATTTCCATATCCATTTCTTTTCTATCTACTAATGGACTATTTCATACTTGAAACCTCAATACTTCTTCCCCATCCTCCTTTCCTACTTGATGATTTGATAAAGCAACCAGAAGAGAACTTCACAAACTCTGACCACATCTACTCACCTACCTCCGTCTGTGCCCATACACTCTGCTTTCTCTCCTGGTACTATGGATGCACTGTCCAGGCTCTTAGATAACTTCTGTCCTAGGTACCAACTCTTCCAGTCTGCTCAAAGACCATGCAGCAGCAATTATCCCCCTTTTTCCCCTGAACCATGATTGTCTCTTCTCTATTAGATCTTTCATATCAACATAATAACTTACCATTTCTGGGGCGCCTGGGTGGCTCAGTCGTTAAGCGTCTGCCTTCAGCTCAGGTCATGGTCCCGGGGTCCTGGGATCGAGCCCCGCGTCGGGCTCCCCGCTCGACGGGAGGCCTGCCTCTCCCCCCTCCACTCCCCCTGCCTGTGCTCCTCTCTCGCTGTGTCTCTCTCTGTCAAATAAATAAATAAAATCTTTAAAATAAATAAATAAATAAAATAACTTACCATTTCTTCTTCTACAAAAAAAAAAAAAAAAATTCTTCCTAACTAACTCTACTTCATTCTCTAGCTACCATTTATTTCTGTCTTTCCCTCTATAGAAACTATCCCGGTATTTTCTATTATATATCTCTCCTCTTATTTTCTATTCTATCATTTATTGACAGGTTATTTCATTCTCCCTTGAGCCCTCTCTGTGTTTTATCTCCAATACTCCACTGATATTGCTCCTTTCAGCATCCCTAGTGACCTCCAGATGACTAGATCTGATAGTAAGCCCTCAATTCTCACCTTATTCTATTAGTAGTATTTGACACCTTCTTTCTTCACTTGCCTTTCAGGATATCCCCCCTCAAATGTTTTGCGTCACACCTCATTTGCCACTACTTCTAAGGCTTTTGTTATGGTTAATTTTAGTGTCAACTTGACCAGGCTAAAAGATACACAGATAAGTAGTAAAAAATTCTTTCTGAGTGTGTCTGTTAGGGTGTTTTGGAACAGACTGGCATTTCATTTGATAGACTGAGTAAAGAAGATAGCTCCCACCAGTGTGGGTGAGCATCATCCAATCTGTTGAGGGCCTGAATGGAATAAAAAGTCAGAGGAAGGGCTAGTTTGTTCTCTGCTGGTGTTGGGACATCCATCTTCTCCTGCCCTCAGACATCAGTGCTTCTGGTTCTCAGGCCTTCAGACTAGAACTAGGACTTATGCCATTGGCTCCTCTGATTTTCAGGCCTTTGGGTTTGGACCAGAACTATATCATTGGCTTTCCTGGGCCTTCAGCTTGCAGACAGCAGATCATGAGACTTCTTAGCTTCCATAATTGCATGAGCTGGCCCCTTATAATAAATCTCTTTCAATGTATCTTTATATCTCTGTGTAAGTCCTATTGATTCTGTTTCCCTTGAGAACACTAATACAGCTTCTTTTTGAGTTCCTCCTCATTTCCCTGACCTCTTAATTTTGGAGTGACAAGGACTCGATCTTTGGCCTTTTATTTTTCTACCTATGTTCACTTTCATTTCCTTCAGGCTTTAAATTTAATTTAAGTACTCTTGATATGCTGACAACTCTGAAATCTCTCTCTGAATTTTAGATTCACAGAAGCAACTGCCTATGTGGCATCTTTTCTTAAATGTGCAATAGGCTTATCATATTTAATATGTCTAAATACTAAGCTCCTAATCTCCCAAGCCCAACTCAACCTCCTCCATCTCATCTTTGCTCTGTTTCAGTTAATAAGAATGCTGTCCTTCCAGAGACTCTGATCAGAAACTGTGTATTCCTCCTCGAGTCTCCTCTATTATGTCCACCTTATCCAAATATGATGCTGTAAGCCTTTTCCCTCTCTCTGCCTGGATACTCTTTACTCACAAGACCCGTGACTCTTTCTTTTACCTCCTCAGGTCTTTACTTAAATACCATTCTAAGTGAGGCCCTCCCTGACCTTCCTATTTAAAATTTCAACCCTCTACTTCCAACATTTACTATTTATTTCCCTGTATTATTTTACTCTCTAAAATATATTACCATTTTAATGTATGTATTACTTATATTTTTGCTTATGGTCTATCTCCTCTGTCCCTCACTACTATATTATAAACTCCATAAAGACAAGGTCTTTTTTTTTTTCTTAGAGAGAGAGCCCACTTGCATGAGCTGGGTGTGGCAAGGGGCAGAGGGAGAGGGAGAGAGAGAGAGAATATTGAGCAGGTTCTACACTGACGTGGGACGCTATCTCACAACCCTGAGATCATAACCTGAGCTGAAATCAAGAGTCAGATGCTTAACCAACTGAGCCACCCAGGCACCCCCAGAGTATTTTTTTTAATTGTTCATTGCTCTATCCTAGTACCTAAAATAGCATGGAACATAGTAGGTACTTACCAAGAGTTACAGAATGACTAAACAAAACAGCTATCCTTAATGCTTTACAGGACAAACACTGTCACCTTATGAATTATGTGTTAGGACTACAACTTTCAAATAATTGTTTTGAATTTTACACACCCACCAGCCATTCTGAGTGTCACAAGGTTTCTTGTCTGGAGAAGACAAGTCTGCTTGTCTTAGTGGCAGGAGTCCATTCCTTCCCCTCTGAGTACAAAGCAATTCTCAGAGGGAAAGCCCAGTACTGTATTCTTGTATGAAAGAAAACTGTGGTTTTGATGTGTTACAGTCTAAATGTGAGTGTTGCTCAGTAGCTTGGTGAGTACTCACCTCCTTCCTTCCTGCAGCATAGCATTTAGGAGCCAGCAACATCTTATTCTTAATCTGAATCATTTCCCACAACACATATACTCCTCACAGCATATTCTCTTCTACATACTATGTTCGTGAGTTTATGCTTGACTCTACCTCACCACAACCACCTTTTGTAAAATCAGCCTCTATCAGTCAGGGCCCAACCAGGAAAACAGAAACCAATCCAAGTATGTAAAACAAACACAGGGAATTGGTTCCAAAGTTACATAGGGGCAGGGAGCATTCTATAAAGCCACTCAGTACAGAGGGAAGCAACAGAGATGAGCAACAACAGGAGGCCCCTACAATCCCAAGTTTGAAGGGACAAGAGAGGAGTGTTGTCACTGGAGCCCTGGGGAGGGAGGCATTCCATGTAAGCTGGAGCCAAGTTGGTCATTGCAAGATTTCCTGAAGACACAGAGGATAAGCAGCTGATATTGGAAACCCTACCATAGGCAGAGAAGTGGCACCTTCTCCCTTCTTCCCACCAACCTCCAACCTTCCATCAGTGCCCTCCTTGTCCAAACCCATCCATAAGTGTGTGCCTATGGACACAGCATGGACTCTGGAAAACACAGCCTATGGGGGTTAGTCAACCTTCCCCTGTCACTGCCTCCTTACCCTTTGTGCCAGAGCAGAGCAAGGGAAAAGCAGAGAAATAAATTTCAGGGCAAGCAGCTCCATGAATAGGCACACAAGATGTGATTTTGTTCATTTCTAGCTGTCAGAAGTTAATTTCTCCAAAATATCTGAAGATGCATATGGCGGGGGGTCTTCAAGATATGAAGTAGGGCCAAGCTTGCTTACTTTTAACAGGCTGGGATGAGATGCGGGGCTTTTATCAGAGGGGAACTGGAGGAACATTGTGAGAAGAAGGAGTGAGAGGGGAACTGCCTCCCATGCTGAGGCTGTTTCAGTTCCCACAGGGGCCATCTCCTTTGCTTTTAAGGGGAACATGAACTGAGAGACAGGTCTGGTCTGGAATATGGGCACCCATTTCCCATGCCATTCCAGGGTTCATAGTTGTTTGCAAACTTTCTTCCCATGACCAGGGCTTTGATTTTTAAGAATCCATAAACTCTCAAAAGGACATAGTTCTAAAAGATTATATTTTACAGCTATAATTACATAAGTCCCAAATTAGGTAGTAAACACAGGACATTCTTTACAAGAAGTTAGATAACAGAAAGGAACTGTACACTGAGCAGAACCACCTGATTTTCTGGAGGGAACTATTTATACTTTTTAAATTTAAATGCAAACAATAGAATGTGTATCTATACTATTCCTTGAAGTAACATATTATCACACAGCCACTTTCCATTCAGTTAAAGTCAGTGTTGATCAAGCAAAGCATTTGATGTTTGACAACACAGCACATCCCCGACCAGGAATTGTCATGAATCAGTGGCAAAAAATGAACACTGGGTGAGAGAAACCAGACCCAATTCATATTCCAGCTTTTCCCCTTACTGTTTGGAAATCATTGAAGAAGCTGGCTAATCAAAGTATATTTCTTCATCAGTAATAATGATTAAAATTTATATTTACTGAATGCTTCCTATTTGCCAAGTACCTAAGTACCTTATATACATTAACTAATTTAATCCCCAGAAACCTATTATTGGCTTCATTTTACAGAAACAGAGAAAGGTTAAATAATTGTATAAGCTCAAATAGATAAAAAAGAGCAGAACTAAGGTGGTTTTTATATGTTGTATACCACAAAAGGTGTCCCATCTAAGGGTCTGCCATTCCCATTATAGTCATGGTAGATTTGTATATTGAATAGGATGATTTTCTGGAACATGGCAGTACGGTGTTTTATTCTAACAAAATCAATATATTCTGACACTTTTGACAGATGGAGGTAAAACATTTTTTAAGAAGTGCACCTTTTCCAAGTATGCACAAATTTGCCATATGGGCAGCCAGCAAATGCATTGAGTAGAACCAGGATACAGATCTGGGCAGTCAGGCTCCAGGGAGATGCTAGAAGTATGTTAGAAGGATGTGTGACTTCAAGTTAAATTGCAAAAACAAAATAAGGTACCATACATAAAGGATAAACATTTGTCGTTGCCACATAGTTTTCAGGGAAGAAGAAACTATCTGTGTACTAATGCAGAATTATAGTGCTCCTTTGTTTCTAGATATTTTACCAGAACTCACAGACCTTCATTTTTATGGCCTGGGCACTTCATTTGTTATGGAAGACCAGTGATTTCCTACCCTTATTTCAGATCTTGCCAGTTCCCAAAAAAGGTCCAACATTCACTTACGTTGATAATAAACCTTACAGTCTCCACAGACGTCTTTTGAAGTAACTTTCCCCTCATTCCTTTTTAGAATAATTTTCTCCTCATTCCTCTTTTTCTTTTCACTAGTCTGGAGAAACTTGGGGAAAAAAATTCAGAGCTGGGCTTTGTCTTACAGAAGATAAGGACAATGTGTGTCGTGTGTGTGTGTGTGTGTGTGTGTTAAATTTATTAAATTGTCTATATACATTTTCCTCTTGACCTTTTTCCAAGCATCCAATCACAGCATTTTCACCTGTACTGACCCTGACAAAATCATTACTGACACATAAGGAGCCCCTCAAGGAAACTAGATGTCTTCTCATCAGGTGGCTGAGCTTCCAGAGTAGAATCCTCAGTTCTTCTGGACAGACACCCTTCCTCTGGTTTTGTTTTTTTGCAAAACTTATTTTTCACTCTGACCATGAAAATACACATTAATTAGTTGGAGAAACAATATGTGTTGACAAAGGAAAGTAGTGATGAGAGGAAGTTCACTACTTTTACTACAAGGAAGATTCTGGCAGGATGGTCTGCTAACATATTATTATAATAATAATTCTTATAATAAGTAGGATGTACTAGTCCCCCAATAACAGAGACATTTTTCCAGTTAGTTCTCTTTTTTTCTGCCTCATGTAAAGACAGAGCTATTATTGTGGCTCTCTGAATCCCCAGGGGGATGCAAGAGTAGCTGAAGTAAGACAACGTTGGTAAGACCCAAACCTGCCTGGTGAGTGCAAGGGCCTCTTACCTTGTAGAACTACATAGACAGTTTTATGTTGATCAGCTCCTCTGGGGAAAGCAGGTGAGAAGATGAATGACTTGGGAAGAATTTACCAAGAATTGGGGTAGAAAAAAAAGTACTCAAAAGTTTAAATACTACATTTTAAACAAGAGTCCCAGGGGGTAACTGTGGGAGGTTGTAAATCCCTGATACTGACTGGTTTCTGAGACCCTTCAAATCCTAAATAAAGATAATAATCTAAATATCAGTTCCCTCCAGGTCCTAAAGCTGAGAATAGTGTAATATACTCCAAATTCTAAATCAAAGTGTTAGATCTTTGAGGTTGCCTGTACAAGAGGATTGGATAAAATTGATTCTGCCATCTATTGCCAACTCACCTCTTGATTATAAAGAGCAGAAAGCAAGAGAGGCCTGGAAGTAAAGAGTGATGGACAGGGTGTTGTCAGCAAGCAGCTCAGGCTATAAGGGAGAAGATTATTTCATCCTCAGAAAGTTTAATCCTCAGAAAGAGAAGTCTGGAAGACATGGGGTCTGACATCTTACCACTCATGGCTGAAAGTCTTCAGGAAACCTTTGAGTAACCTTTGGTAGCAGGTTTCATTGGAAAGTATTTGCTATGGTCTAAATGTGCCTACCCCCTCAAATTCATATGTTGAAACCTAATCCACAATGTGATGGTGTTTGGAGGTAAAGCCCTTGGGAGGTAACTGGGTCATGAGGGAAGAGCCCTCATGAATGGGATTAATGCCCTTGTAAAAGAGTTCGCAGAGAGCTCCCTTGCCCCTTGTGTCATGTGAGGATATACTGAGTAGGTGGCCATCAATGAGGAAGAAGGCTCTCACCAGACACCAAATTGGCCATCACAATGATCTTGGACTTCCCAGCTTCCAAATCTGTGAAAAATAAATGTTTGGTGTTTTTAAGCCATCCAGTTGGTATTTTTGTTATAGCATCCTGAATGGGCTGAGACCATCCTGTGTACCTTTGCTTTGGCAGTACAAAGCTGAATTATTGTCCCTGCTCCATATATATTCTCTGCAAAAGGGATCTGTAAATCATGTTATCTCAAAAGGGGATTACTCAAAGGAGTGAGAGGACCCCAAGATGGTTGTTTGGGGGAGTAGGTTGTAAGAAGCCAGGAGTTGAAGGAGGTGCAATCAACCAGTACCTAAGGTATTAACTGTGTCAGATAACTGAAGATTGGAAGTCCCGAACTTGAGAAAGAATTAGCAGTCAGGCCTACAGCACATAGAAGGCCTGATGCGAGGTTACAATGACTCAAGTGAATTAAGTCCTTTTATATCTCACCTAGCTCTGGCTTTGTTCCAATTCTGAAGGTTCAGGGAGCCTACACCTGGGGGAAGAGGAAGGGAATGCAAGCTAAGGGGAATAGTAAAGAAGCTGATCTTGCCCTTTTTGTCCAATGCAGTCTTTCTAGCCTGAGGCAGGCCCAAGCTGGGAGAGCTAAAAGGCTTCACATAGCATAAGTCAAAGAAACTAAAGTGTAGATGCTTCACTGGATTTTAATTTTAGTATCTGAGTGGAATAGAAGCTATGGGATTATCCATTGTGGAAGATAATGAGTCAAAGGATCAAGGTTAATAGAAAGTTGTTTTCTGCTTTCATATACCCAAATCCGGCTCATTCAATAGTCAGGATTTTAGAAAAAAAATAACCTTGCCGATTATGATCAGTGCTGTCAATGAGCTAAGCAGGTCAGGAGAGGCCTCTCTCAGACAAGTGTCCCTGAATCTGAGGCCTGAGTGGTGAGGAGGAGCCAACCAAAGAGATCTGAAAGAGCATTCTCACCTGAGAAAACAGTAAGAATGAAGGCCATGAGACAGAAGCCTTTAATAATCTAGGCATGGACCAAAGGGCAGCATCAAAAACAGAGAAAAGAGGCCTCTGGTAAGGTTGGCATTGGAAGCAGAAGCCTAATTCTGAAGTACCTTTTAGATTTTGGTCTTGAGTTTGAAATTAATTATAAAGGCAATAAGAAGCTATTAAAGGATTTGAAGGTGATCAGATTTGTACTAAAAACAACACCACCACCACCACCAACAAAGAAAGAAAATGACTCTGGCTTCTGTGAGGAAAATGTATGCTGGTGAGTTAAGGTTGACGGAGGAGCACCTGCTGGAAGCATTTTACCAGTGTAGGTAAGATATGATGTCACCTTGGCCTAGGTATAAGCGGAATTGGCTGAGATGTGGGTGGATTTCAGATATAAGTTGTAGGTAGAACTTAGGCCACACACTGATTAGAGGGTCAATTAAGAATCTTTAGTGGAGGGCGCCTGGGTGGCTCAGTTGGTTGGGTGGCTGTCTTCGGCTCAGGTCATGATCCTGGAGTCCCTGGATCGAGTCCCGCATCGGGCTCCCTGCTCGGCGGGGAGTCTGCTTCTCCCTCTGACCCTCCCCCACTCTCATGTGCTCTCTCTCTCTCATTCTCTCTTCCTCAAATAAATAAATAAAATTTAAAAAAAAAAAGAGAATCTTTAGTGGATGGTATTCGTGCCCTGCTATTACCTGCTTCAGTGGTAGATATATCCATTTCCCAGCTGCCATGAGTGTTAGCTGCTAATTGCTCACAGCTACTACCTTCTCTGGAGAATTTTCACAAGTTAAACAGTAACTGCAGTACTCAGAAATTTATGTCCTCCAATATCCCACTTGTGATGATCCAGAAACCTGACATGTGGTTATAAAAGGCCAGCATCCTTGCCTCAAGGTGAAAACAACTTAGTGTACAATTTGTACTCCAGAGTTTCCCAGTGAGACCATGCTGGAGCTAGTCTCACTGAGCCCTTTTCCTCAGTCCTCTCCTGTTTTCCTCCCCCCTTTCCCTGAGGGCACTCACTAAATAAGTCACTTGACTATCACTAAAACAATATCAATACAATAAATCGCTTGAGAATCCCTGTCTGAGGCTCTGCTTCTAGGGAACCCAAACTGAGAGAGGATTTAATTTTGAACATGTTACTTTTGATATGAATTTGAGGCATCCCAGTGGTAATGTTAAGTAGGTAGGTTGATACATGACTCAACCTTGGAGAGATGGAGTGTTTGGACATCAGTAGCATATGAATGGTATTAATAGCCAGAGAAATGGATGAAGTCTCCAAAGTCTAGGACTGAGCCCTGAGATTGACAACATTTAGAGGCAGAAGATGAAGATCCTGAAAAAGAGGAAATATGATATCTTGGAATCTGAAAAAACTCTACCTTTATGCCTAGATTTGGGGGTTATAATGGGGTTCTACTATATGATTTCATGGGAAGTATTAGACTCCCTAGTGACCTTGACTGTCTCTTTCACTATACAACATGGAGAAAATTCAAGAAATGTGATTTTCTGTTACAGATCTTTTAATCATTGATACCTGCAAAGTGACGCTTTGAGTCTTCATGATGCTAGGTAAGGTTATTTCATGTTAACTGCACAATTAACTCATGTCATCAATGAAGCTTTTTTCATTTGAATTAAGTTCCCAGTCCCTTTAAAATTAGAATTTTCCTCATTTGCTGAAGTCTTCCAATTACTTTCTAAGTTGAATTAGTAGTGCACTAAACTTTTATTTCCAGAGAAATGAGTTCAAGTAGAGGTCACCCATGCAAATGAGTTGAGTGATCTCAAACTAGTATTTAACTGTGTCTTTAAGTTCTATCTATATTGGTTTATTTTTAAAGGCAAATGAAAGGTGAGAATATAGATCTTGTGTATTTATTTAAAGAGAGATTTCTGAAAATGACTGTATTTTCATCTAAATCTTCAGCACCCATCATGTAACTTATCAGGGAGCAAACTTTATGGCAGGCCAGAGAATCCCAAGATGAAGAGACAACAAGCCAAAGAGGTGGGTCTAGCAACAAAGATGCTCTGAGTTAAAGATGCCATGGAAATTTTATCTATATAAATCATTAAAGTTTAAACTAAATTATAAGGTAATGAATTCTTATTATGAAAAAGCTCAAAGTTTTCAATTCTCATTTAATCTTTCCTGCAATGCTTTCAGTTAAGTAGTATTTTTTTCAACTTAATGATGGTCCAAATAAAAAAAAAATCCAAGCAACTTGTTTAAGAAAGCAAAGCTAATAAATGGTAGATTAGGATTCTAATCTAGGTCCCTCTGATTCCAAGGTTCATACTTTTTCTCCCATACCAAGATCGACCATGAAGACCCAGCTTATTATCCTTAGATGTTCCAAGTGTCTTCAGTGTTGCAAAAGAAATGAACTCCAGAAGATAAGATTCAGGGGAGAAGTGAATTCTATATGTCGAGTCTTTGACTCTTTCCCCATGGGAACGCCTCCCAGTGGGTCATCACTCATTGATCCTTGTACTTCTTTTTGTCCCTGTAATGTAAAGATTGCATTCCTCTTTGTCTTGAAGCCCAGTTTATTTAGACATAATATTTTTCCAAGGCATTTACAAAATATGTTGGGGATGTGGGTAGGGACTGATACCAAGTGAAGGTATAAAATACATAACTTTTCTGTGTCTATTTGTATCCCTCTTTTGCATAAGGGTTGAAGCAGCTTTGGACAAAAGGGAATAGAATTCTGACCTCCAGAGCTCTATACTCAGAGATATAACAGATTGCCTGAAAAACAGGAATTATGTTGAAGATGAGATTGCAGAAAAGGAAACAGGATTCTGAGAGTAGGGAGGCTGGACATCTGCTTGAGCTTCCCCATCAAGGTTGAAATTGTTGGAGGCCATTAGTGAGTCTGAAAAAAGTGTGTTAGTTGGTACCGGAACCTTATTACCAATATCTGGTCTGGTAAGCACTGAATTGCTGCAACCCCTGGGAGCTTGGGTTATCTGAGGACCCAGCTATGGATTACACAGGTGGTGCATCATTCTTCTGCCTTATTCAAATACAGTGATGCTTTTCTCTTTTTACTACAAAGGGGCAATGATGAGGACTCTAGACCTAAGATGCAGGGCAAAACAGGTGGCATTCTCCAATACTATAACATTCACAAATGTTAGATGCAGTAGTGGGTTTCCCAAGAACTAAAGTGGAGGCCAATATTTATGAAGTCCAGCTGCTAGTTGCCTTGGAATATCCCTCTTAAAATTAGTCTCAAGGGGGTTCTGATTTCCTGCTTAACTAACAAGTCTTTAAAATGTGTAAGATTCACTGTGTTAATCAACTCACTGCCATGTCCTACTCCTACTTGGGGATTTACAGAAATATTTGAGCCAGGGTGGTTCTAGGAAGACTGTGCTCACTGCAAATAAGCAGGGTAAAAGTTCAGAGCTATTCAGACTTGGATGTTAATATTAAAATAATCATATCTGTACTCAGAATATGGAATATTTTACATCGCCGTTACAATCGATGTCTGGTAAAAGTCCTTTCACCCAAGCTTATTATGAACTAGGACAATCTTACCTAAATTCCATTATACCGTTAACTTTTATGCATCCATTCAGGTCATAGTTTACTTAAAATTTTTAACTTATCATTCTATGCTACTAAAGGAATATATCTTCTAAAGCCAGTTCACTGTAGTTTCAAAATATATTTTAGTAGTGAACTGAATGGTGGTCCCCACAAAGATATACCCATGCCTTAATCACCAGAACCTGTGAATATGACTTTATTTGGAAAAAGGGTCTTGGCAGATGTAAGTAGGTTAAGGAACTCAATCCAGTGATATCATTGGATTATTTAGGTGTACCTTAAGTCCAATGGCAAATGTCCTTATAACACCTTACAGCAGGAGGAAACAAAGAGAAGAAGGCCATATGAATACAGAGGTTGGGGTTATGCAGTCACTAGCCAAGGAACCCATGGAGCCAGCAGAAACTGGAAAAGGCAAGGAAAGATTATCTTCTAGAGCCTTCAGAGAAAGCCAAGTGCTGCCAACATCTTGATTTTAGACTCTGGCCTCCAGAACTGTGAGACAATAAATTCCTACTGTTGAAAGCCACTAAGTTCATGGTAATTTGTCACAGTGCCCACAGGAAACAAATGCAATTAGTAGCAGCACTGAAACTATACAATAACTATAACACAAATATTGTAAAAAGTGGGATACATACTCTAAGAGTATGGTTACTGAATAAGAGGTAAGGTTATTCAACACCTACTAACATTTTGGGAGCATTTTGTGCTGAGAACTATCCCCAGTTTCTCTGTAATTTCAAACCTATAGAACCATACAAAATGGGTGAGACCATCCTGATTTTACAGCTGATGAAACTGAGGCTCAAAAAGGTTAAGATTTTTTTTCTGAAGACCACTGCAAGAAAGTAAGAGAGTGGGGATTTGTGTCTAACTTCAAAACCTTTGCTCTTTCTAATATATCATTCATCCTGTTCCACATGGGGATCATTGCTTTTAGACCATCTCAAAATTGCAGTAAACTGGTGGTATAGCTGGAGATAGTACAACACAAATGTTGGCTGACAGAGACTTAATGTCATTAAAAACACTATAATTATCATCTTCCAGTTTTAAAATATTTCTTTGGGGATCTTGATTCTCTTCCTAGAAAAAGGCTATACATGAGCTATTGGTGAATCACATTTACATCCTCCTTTGCTCAATGTCCTCAGCAAGATTTTTAGAAGCTAAAAATCACGCATGAGACTGACAGTTCACTCCTAAGTAATTATCAAAAAATCAACAAAAATTATATTTGTTGAATATGAACTAAGAGTATAGATGGGTTAGATGAAGTTTGGCAAGGTCTGACCTAAATTCTTAGCAAATTTTGGGGAGGATTCCAAAAGTTTCCATGCTTCTCATGGCCAGAAGGTTATGTCTGCATGAGCAATTATGCCCCCCGCGCCAAACCTCTTAGAATGATAACTTTAAGAAAAGAAAATCATATTGTAACCATCCCCTAGAACTTATTCTTAAATTGCTGATATACTCCTAGCTCTTTCCTTGGACAAAGTGAACAAACTGCTGAGATTGTGAACATTTGTTATTGTCATAGCAGAAGGTAAACTATTTTCATAAATATGCAAATATCTCCTACTGGGCTTCTATAATATTTCCAGCAACTGTGCTGCAGCGTATGTCTATTTCAAATCTGATGATATTAAAAGGAGGAGAAAGTGCAGAGCGTGCAGCTTGGAAATATCTCTGCCCAGGAAAGCTAGCAATTAGAGCAAGGGATAGGCGAGCAGCCTGGGATAATGAACAGTACCAAGATAACCTGCTTAATTTGATCTTCCTCCAAGTCTGAGGGTGTTGTAAAGGAATGGGCTTTGTTTCTGTAGGGGAATATAGTGAAACACAGGCAATCTCTTTATGATATCACTGCTTATGGACTCAGAGGTTTGATTTATTTCAAAGAAAAGTAATACTTAATCTAAGACAAGAGCCCCTTATCATACTGTTTGTTTGTTTGTTGCGGGGCGGGGGGTGGGGAGGCTTTCTCTCCACCATTCTGTGAGCTTAGGGAAGTCAGGGACCCTTGACAACAGCCCCTTGGAATGTCCATAGACCCTCCCATGCTGTCAAAGTAAAGGAGGCTCTCCTTAAGCATGGGTTAAATGAATGAGTGACTAAAAGAGAGGGAAAGATAGATATAATGATAAGAGCAAAAGTTTTTCAATCAAACAAGACTAGGATTAAGTCCTTGCTCTACCAGCTACTTGATCTCAAAAAAGTTCATAATGTCTCTGAGCCTCCGTTTTCTCATCTGAAACTACTAGACACTGGGCCTGGCTTATATTAGGCATTCAATTCATGGCAGCTGTTATTAAGTTCTCAAGATAATAAGCTCCATAGCTGACCCTGGGAGAGTAGGCCTAGTAAGGGATTTATTTTTTTTAGAAAAGGTATTTTTGAGCCCCCATGGTATGACAGATGCTGTGCCTGGCTCTTGAGATACACAGATAAAACACTATGGTTTCTACTTTCACCACAAAGTGGAAAGATATATACTTAATAATAATAAGTGTAAAATGTATTATCTATTATTATAAAAATGTTATTGTTAGTATTAAAATATGATGGACATTTTAACAGCCATGCACAAGAGTCAGTGGGAACATATTATAAAGAATGTCAGAGAAGACAAGACAGGGAGACAGGAATAGTTTTATAGGGAGGTAGTTAAACTTATTAGTGATCCCTGAAATTACATAATAATAATAGGAAGTTTTGGAAATGGGCTGAGCTGAAGGTCACAGAGTATTTCAGGGATAATAACTAGCCATTGCCAAGACACTGAAGCAATTACCAGTGTTTCTAGAAGGGTTGTAAAAATCTCCTTGACCCCAAATCTTTCCCCAACAATTGGTTCCTTCTTTTGAACACTGCCCTGTCTTCTACCTGGGAAGGTAGAACACAAAGTGTATGAGGCTGCAGTGTGCATGGGTGGTTTAGACACAGTTTTCTGTGAAGACAATTCCCACAGGCAAGCCTAGGTGAACATAAGGCAAAGCAAACTAGGTTCCATGACACATTCCAATTTTTTATAAATTTGTCTAAAGTAGACTGACTGAATTTTTAACATTTAGAGCAATACATATTTAAGGGAAATATTCATAGCTTCCTATGCCATTCCCAGGCACAAATGTTTCAGGTCCTGAGCTCTTTTTAAAAGAGCTGCTGCCTTTTCTCTTCCTACATCCACATGCATATTTGGAGGAGAGCTCTGCCAGGAACTGGGACCTCCCAAGGCAGATCTCTGTTACTTTGTACTCCCTAATCCCAACTTCCCCTTCTGATTCTGTAAATATTCAAAAGTCCCCCTTTTTATGTAGATATTTGTGAATAGCTCACCCTAAAACAGAGCTTCAGAAATCATAGAAAATTTGAGCATAAATATTAGTGGGAAAGTATCTTAATGTGATGTGAATTGGGGCGGTTTCTCATTAACAGAGCATGTCACCAATCCTTATCCAAATTGTATCTCATGGGGTCCTAGAGTGTCCCTGGAAATGTTCTCAGGTGCTGCCATATGTCTTCAGGAACAAATAGATCTCTAGTCTCCTCATCTCCATCTCAAGCAAAATGACTTCACTTACCTGTATTTATATTGAGCTTTTAGGCAATATTCTGTTTAAGGAAAATGTTTCTGCCACTTCAAAAATTTGAAAAACATTGATCTAGAGAAGTGGTCCTCAAACTTGAACAGGTATCTGAGTCACGTGAAGGACTATTTAAAACACAGATTGCTCTGTCCTACCCTTAGTTTCTGATTCAGTAGATATGGAATGGGGCTGGAGAATCTGCATTTTTAACAAGTTCCAGATGATGCTGATACTACTGATCTGGTAATCACACTTTAAGAAAGAATGATCTAGGGAGACAAAACTGACTTGGGAGGAAGGGGCCCTAGATTCCAGGCTTAGATATATTACTAACTAGTAGTAAAAATTTTGAGGAAATTATTCTCCCTCTCTGAGCTTTAGGTTCTACAACTATAAAATTGGAAAGGATGGGGAAGGGTGTACTTTTTCAGATGCTAGTGATAGAGAAAACAACTCAGATTGGCTCACTAACAAAATGGAATTGGTTGGTTTGTGAACTTGGAAAGTCCATGTATAAATGTTCAAATTTATACATTGCTGGACACAGGTTCTCTAACAATGTCATCAGGATGCTGTGCCTCTCCACGTCTGGGTCTGTCTTCATCTTCAGGCAGGCTCTCCCTCATGATAGCAAGAGAACCACCAGCAATGCCATACATATATTTTACTGACTTCGCAACCTTAGACAGTATCCCTTTTCAATAGTTTGAGCCAAAAGTATGAAGGCTGATGCTCATTTCTTGGAATGAGCCAATTTGGGGCTCTGTTGACCAGACCAAGGATGCGTACAAATTCATGGAACTAAAGGGTAGGGTAGACACAGCTCAGGCCACAGGGATGGAAAGTGGGGGAGATCTGATTCCATGAAGTTAACCAAGGTGTTGCACTCAGAAGAGCCAGGAATGGTGAGACAAAGTCAAAAGACAACTCAAGGGTGAGTAAATCAGATCAATGTTTCTCAGAATCTTTTTTTAACCTATGGACCAGCAACCAAGAACACTTTGTAAAACTTTCCTTAAAGGGGTTTCAAGTCATTGCAGGTTATTTTTCCTATTTTGTAATATAAAGTTATGTTGACCATTTTATGTACTTTTTAAATATCACTCCCTCCTCCAGGCTTGTAACACCCTAGATGGGATCAGGGCAGGTGTTATCAGTGAGTTAGCAGAGGTTTTGGAGTTAGCCAGACCTGAGTTTGAATACCAGCAACACCACAGACTATTTCCCTTGACCTTCCCATCTTTGTGGATATCAGTACCTACCTTCTAGGGTGATGGTAGGCATCCAGTTAGGTGATGTCTGGAAAGTACCTGCCTTACTCAAAAGACTCAACAGATTACAACTATTTTTATTATTACTGCCAAACTTGATGGGGCTTTTTTGGTCAAAATAGTCTAGACACCAGCTAGAAGCTTTAGTCTGTGGTCAATCAGATCCAGATAGCCAATTAAAGTCATCAATTTGCCAGACTCAGGTTTTTTTTTTCCCCTCAACTCTCAGCAAGTCCTGAAATCTTTTTAATAAGGATTCTGGAACATTTCTGGGAGTTTATAAAATAAGGCAGAAAGTAGCCTGGATGAGATGAGCATAAAAAATGGAAAACAAAGAGAACCTGGAATCAGTGGGAAACTTCATTTTCTTTAATTAGCATATTTAAGTGAAGTTTAGAAGCTGCTTCTTCCCTGAAACATTGCATTTTATTAAAAGCTGTTTAGAGCTCATAACCATTCTGCTGATTTTCTCAAAACACGTTCTCCTTATAGGCCGGTGCTAAACTGTGCATATGAAATGAGCTCAGCTTAATGTTGTGTTAAAAGAATTTGGTCTCTAGAGCTGTCTCTCTTCTTAATAATATGTAATCATACTCCATCTATTTAGTTTTCATTTAACTTGCCCCATGCAGGCAATGAATCCAGTTTAATTAAATGTGCCTTTAAATAGTTGAACGGCACTCATTTGCACCTAGCAAGCCTCCCTTTCATCCTATTAAGACCCCCCTCAAGATATAAAATCCAATAAAGAAGTCATGTAAAAAGTGTGTCTGATAATGCAAAGGAAGTCTGATATTTCCTCTGTACTTTAGTGAAACTTGCAGTAGCTTTTGGGCAGTGTCACAGCTGAATAGAACCAGTGTGCAGCCTCTTGGATTGTGGAGTGGTTATTTGGATCACTCCTCATAAACAGCACATTTGGAAATGAGCTAGTGACCCTTTGGGTTGGAGTCGGCCATGCCCAAAGTGAGGCCCTACTGAGATACTAGACAGCTGCCTATGGCGGCTCTCAGAGAGCCTCTGAAGTAAGCATGGCCAATGCCTTTGGTCATATTCACCAGGGACACAGGGTGGGAGAGGCTGCAGTTTCTCCCATTATAAGATTTGAAAAAGGGCAGGGAAGTTGGTCCTAAAAATTGAGAGAGGATAGTTAGGTGGTATTTTCCAGTCAAGAAAGGATAATATTAAAGAATTGTTAAATAATCATCCTAATCAGAGCCCCTCAGTTAAAGAATGGATTTCTATTCAACCTAGTGCTTCATTATTCATGCATTTAACACATTATTTATGTGTTATGTGCCAATTGCTAGCCCCCTACTGACCAGGGACACGACAACAAACAAAGCAAAGTCCTTATTCTCTTTAAACTTACATTCTAGTTGAGAGAGACAGAAAATAAACAAAAACAAGGAAAGAACAAATAAATACATGGTGTTGGGTGCTAAGAAGAAAGAAAATAAGTCATATTAAAGAGTAGTGAGATAGTGAGATTAAAGGGGTGGGGAGATGCAGGGTAGTGTGGACGTAGTGTCAGAGAAGACCTATCTTATTAGACACTTTTGTAGGATCAGATTTGACACACCCTTGTGAGCTAAGTCCAGTGCTGGGCGTTTTCACATAGTATACTAGTGATGAGGGTTGCTTCAAGTGTTTTTTTTTTTTTTTTAAGATTTTATTTATTTATTTGACAGAGAGAGACACAATGAGAGAGGGAACACAGCAGAGGGAGTGGGAGAGGGAGATGCAGGCTTCCTGCGGAGCAGGGAGCCCGATGCGGGGCTCAATCCCAGGACCCTGGGATCATGACCTGAGCCAAAGGCAGACACTTAATGACTGAGCCATCCAGGCACCCTTGCTTCAAGTGTTTTAAGCAAGAAAGTGACATGATCATACCAGACCTTTAGAGACTGTAGAGAACAGACAGCAGGGAGGGGGTTGGGGGATGGGGTATCAGGGTGATGGGTATTAAGGAGGGCATGTGTGGTGATGAGCACTGGGTTATATGCAACTAATGAATCATTGAACACTACATGGAAAACTAATGATGTATTATATGTTGGCTAATTGAACATAATAAAATATATATATAGTTTTACTACCAATTTAAAAAAAATGAAATGCCATCTTTTTGATATACTATATTTTATTTCTTGACTGCTTAATTTATTATATCTTGCCATTAACAACCTATATTAATTACTGTAGCTTCATATCATGTTTGTAAATCTACCTTATTAGTCTGTTTCCAAAATTTCTTTGTTATACATAAACATTCATTTTTGCAGATAAATCTTAGGAGGAACTTTTCAAGTTCTAAAGTAAAATTCCATTGGTATTCTATTAAGTTTTTTAATTAAAATTGTATTAAATCAATAAAATAAAATCAAATTGCCAGATTTACAATAAAAAAAAAGGAGACAAGTAGAAGTAGAAAGACCATGTAGATGATTGTTGCAATGTTCTAGGTGGAAACAATGGTGGTGTAGGTACGACAAAGGAGATGAAGAGAAAGCAACAGACACAGGTATGGTGTGATGGCTGAATGGACAGGACTTGGTCATGGATTAAATGTGGGAAATGAGGGAAAGGGAAGGGACTTCCAGTTTTGTGAGTTAAGTAATGGCATATTACCTATAGGTAATAAAAGAGTGTGCATCATGAGAATACCTATGGGAGCACATTCCAAGAGGACAGCTGAAGTAAAGCACATAAAGTGAAAAGGGATGGAGGTGAGGTCAGAGTGGTGGGGGAGTAGGATGGGGCAGATCAAGTCAGGTTTTGAAAATCTTTTTTCAAGAATTAGGTGTTTTCTCTGAGATGGGAAGCCATTGGAGGGTTCTCAGCAGAGGCTGCTGCAGGGAGGCAGGGTAGAGGAAGCAGGAAGAACAATGGTTGCCATCAGGTAATGGATGACAGCAGCTTGCATCAGGTAGTTTTGGTTTACATGGTGAGAAAAGGTCACATTCTGGAAATATTTTGAAGCTACAGTTGATGTAATTTGCTGTTAATTTGGATGCTATGTATAAGGGAAACAGAGAAGTTAAGGATGCCTAGATAGATGATTCTGGAAGCTAACTGTGAAAAGGAGTTGAAAATAGGTAGCATTGGCTGGATGGAGATGGGGATCAAGGTGGTGGGTTCAAGAACAAGTTTGGATGCTAATTAAAAGAATCCACTAAGGGATAATAATTCAAACACAAGAGGAAGAAATATAATTGATATAGAGGGGACCATGGGAAAGTGAGATGGGAACTAGAGACCTGGGAGGTCTGAATATTGGTAAAGGAAAATTCTTCTTTTAAAGCAGAAGAGATGATGAAGAGAATTGGTTTTTATGTAGAAAATTTGATAAATTTGGTAGCAGGAAGGTGGAGATCCCATTTCATGGTTTCTGTTTTATCTTTGTGATATGAGGCAAGGTTTTCAAATGTTAGTGAAATTGAGTACATGGGAAGTTATGAAGAGAGTGGAGAATATATGAATGATATTTTAAAGCAAATACAAGAATTTTCCTAGTAGCACAGCCAAGTTAGAATGTTAAGCACTTTTGAAAGCTCAACTGAAATCTGGGATCACAAATTTATAATCACACTAATCTGCCTGGCTTTGTGATTTTTCTGCAGCAATACTCATCTGTTCAGATGCAAACATGGAAAAGACAAATATTAAGATCTACCCAGGAGTGTAGTTTTGCCAGACAGGTTGGATGAGAAGAGGGAGGAGCAAGTGAGTTTTTGCAGGAGGATGATTATTATAATGTGTCATGGAACATATACTGGATAAGGAGATACCTGAAGACAGGGAGGTGTGATATATCAAATTTGGATGTGACAATGGATTGCTGTATCAGTGAAGTCAGTGGTGTACTGTGGTGGACACATGCCTGACTATGTCAACTGGAAAGAAGTAGAGTTCTGGTAGAAGAAAGCAAACTATGCTTTTGTGACTTCTGAGTAGATTATCTATTAGAGATGATACAGATATGAAAGGTATTGTGGAAATGGGTGGTTGAAGTGCAATGGGAGTGAAGGTCATTTGAAATGAAGAGATAACTCAAGGAAGTAAGAGATCAATGAACTGTAGAAATCAAGTATTGTTTTGGAAGTTTTCTGGAGTAGGGTCAAAGTTGAGGTGGAAAATGAACAAGCATGTAAAATATTTACTGAGGGGTGCCTGGGTGGCTCAGTCAGGTTAAGCATCTGACTTTAGCTCAGGTCATGATTCCAGGGTCCTGGGAACAAGCGCCACATCGGGCTCCCTGCTCAGCGGGTCTTGAGCAGGGAGCCCGCTTCTCTCTCTCCCTCTACCCCTCCCCCTCACTTGTGCTCTCTCTCATGCTCTCTCTCTCTCTCAAATAAATAAATAAAAATCTTTAAAAAATAAAAATAAAGTATTTACTGAATGGGGGATTATGTCTCAACATTGGTAAAGGATCAGTAGGATGGTACAGAAGGATTCTGTCCTCCTCAAAGAAAAATGGAATGTTCTGGAATTACCTCTACGGAGAAAGGGAGATAATAATTCTACTTCCTATTCCTATTAGGAGATAAAGCCACCCTTCTCTTCAGTAGGCTACAGGAAATGAAGTTCATACAAAAACAAATAGATGGAGGGACCTTTGCAAGGCATGCTGAGGGTGAGTGGATTTTGCCAATTAGGGTCGTGTGTTCCAGAGGAATGGTGGAAGGGTTTGGGAAAAGGGAGTGTGGAAATTTAGCCTCAGTGTTGGGGAGTGGGGTGGGTGTGAAAAATCAGAATGTGATTGGTGGGTTGTTATGCCTATATTTCAACATCAAAGTATGATGGTGTGATGTGGTGGTAGGAGCCTCCCTACTGATGGAGGGTATTAGAACTAATAGTATCTCTCTGTGGCCTGGAGGTAAGGCCCAGTGAGTTATAAGGGGTCATCTTTACTTCCCAACCTGCTGGTATTAGAAGCTTCGGTGAGTATAATCATGGCTTGCAACAATGGGAGAGCTCAAAATAAATGGCTCTTCTCTGGTGAGGATAGGCAGTTGACTCTTGGGCACAGGGCTGGAGCTTCCTCTTCAAGTCCAGCTTGGGTGGTGTAAGTGGAAGATGAGCCCCTCATATGAAAACTATCACTAAATTGCTCTAACTTCAAGAAACTGTCAGAGGCCAATACAAGTTGTAAGGTGGCAAAAATGATCTCTCTTTGGAAATACTTTCAGCCAGAGAGGGCACAGCCTGGGCACACTCAATGGTTATGAATGTTCTGGTGACCTGTGTGTGTGCGCAATGTCATTTATCTTTTTCTGCAGTCTTCTGACACAGCCAAATCCCTTCTCCTTGTTAGTCAAGAATCTTCATGTGGAAAACTCATGTGGAACAGAACATAGGTCCATAGGAAAATCTGTTCTGAGAAATAGTTGCATTTTGTACTTCTCAGATCAAAGATCATAAGGGAAGAAAGATGAAACTTTTTAATCACTGGGAGAGGCAGACTAATGAGTCACCCATTTCAGTAACTGCAAGGCGGAAAGCACCTCCCCTCACTCTTTCCACCCTGGACAGTGAAGTGCCAGCAATACAATAGCCCTAAGCAGAACAGGAAATATTCATCATAAGAGCTACACATTCTCTACTTCAGTTGCCAACTCCTTATAGGCTCATACTGGAACTCTATTGAATGTGTAACATTTTGATTTAGACTTAGCAGTGGGGAAAGATGAAGAAGAAAGTGAAAATGAACTTTTCTCCTTCTATTCACAGACTGAAATATCATCTAAGTTCTGATTTGGAATGACTAATATGGCAATCAGGGGAGAGTGAGAACCTTGCAGGAGGATCTTTGGATTGTTCTTGGAGTTAAAGGGTAAATTGGAAAGAGGAGAATAGTTTTTGGACATATCTGCAGAATTGGAATGGAGACCATGCACACTTTCTTGGAATCAGGTTCTAGAAATTCAGTTCTACAGATTTTGAACTTACTCTCTGTACTGCACACAGATTTTTAAACTGAGTCTCAGAGAAAGAAGGAACGATCAGGAAATAGAGACAATTAATTGAATTAAAGTGCAATTTTGACCCAAGGACCTTAAGCAGAACAATAGGTTACTCAAATATTCCGTACTATCAAAGAAATGAAACAGGAGAAGGCAGGTGATTATTGGCCTATTATCACGTCATCAATGCCCCATTAAGATGTATTTTAGTAGACCATAAATTTACTGCAAAATAGTACTATATGACAGGTATTAAGTCAAAATAAATCAATAAAACGTCAAAGACCACTGATGAAATAATGGAATAGATTAATAAGAATGTAATATACAGATCACGTCCTTGGACTGAGCATTTGCTTAGATATTTCTCACTTATACTCATGATTCTGGAGCCTTTCAGTGTCTAAATCCTGACTCCAACACTTACTATGTGATATTGGACATGTCACTTAACCTACATTTCTATCATCATCTGTAAAATGGGAATAATGAAAACAGTGATCCCAGAGAGCTGCCATGGTGATTACTGTATAATATGGATTAAGTGGTTGGTACAATGTCTGGCACAGTGTCAGTCCTTAACAGTTTCAATAACTGTTGGTATAAGTGAGAGAAAGTGAACCTTAGTCATTGAGGTGATGTGTGAGTAGTATATAAACCAGGACAGATGGTTATAGGGCCATCTATAAATATAAATGGCCAAGGTGAAGTAGGGACTTGGCAGTATATACCGTTCTCACTCAGAACAGCAATGAAACTAAGATTTCTTGCTCAAAAAGCAGAAAAACAGTTTCATTAATAGTACTAAATATGAAGTTTTTTACCTTTCTTCCACGTATGTCCTTTGCTCAAGTATATGCTCAATTATCCCACAGGACTTCACTTACAAAACACATAAAAGATTAAATTTAATAATTTAATTTGAAACTTAATATTTCAAGACAGCAACAGTAGAGCATTAAACCAAGTGTTGGGTTCTTCTGAGGTCCTGCTCTCACTGCTCCATAGTAATCAGTCAATGGTTGGAAATGGAGATCATTAAGAATTAATTAGAACTTTTCAAATATAATGGGAATACGTCAGAATCTCAGGCATTTTTCCTCTGGACAGACCATCTGAGGTGTATTTTCTAGTTAGTTGAATATAGCTGGATTATCAACCAGTCTCACTTATTGTGGTATGCAAAGCCTACTTACACACAGAGGTATCCAGAGAAAACTATACACTAAGTTATTTAGTATATTTTGCTCCAAATAAGCTGCCAAATACAATTTTAAAACTAGATATAGATTCTCAAGAAGCACCCCAGGTCTAACCTGTGCCCTCAAAATTGGATTAATAGAATTCACTCATAGGATTTGCTTGCCTAAACCATATGGAACCCTGATTGCTAATTTGGGAACTTTATTAAATAATGGATTAAGATTCAAAAGGAATGCTTCAGGGAGTGGCTAGTAATAGTTTGGTCAAATGAGACAATTAATACAGCACAGGGTTATCTATTGGGTCTGAGTGGGATTCCAATCCCACTGCCCAGCTCATAATCAGTAGGGCAAAGAAAACAAGTCCACATAGACTAAATGGCCAAGAACAGATGAAGAGCAAGCTAATGGCATAGTAATTAGGAACAAAGCCAAAGCAGGATTCACAGATTGCCAATGTTAAAGAGAGGCAAAGACGTGCTGGATTCTGAAAAATGGACTTATTGGGACAGGTTTTTTATCAGCATGTATTTTTAAACTAGGATTGGGGATGATGGTAATAAAGAAAATATTAGCCCCATATCTGGGTTTGTTTATAGATATAGTAAAATATTTGCAAAGTCCCCTTTCCCTTTTCATATAATAATTAACATTGGAATTGTGTTATTTTCTCATATGGCTGTTAAAAACTGCAAAGTAATCATTTTGAAAAGTAGAGCTTGTAAAAAAGTTGGCCTGATGCCTAGAGGGAAAGCAAACGATCTGTCTTTGAGTAGATCCTTAGATAGGTTTTGATCAGGGCCAGGTGGTACCAGAAGAGACATGATTTCAGTCTCACTTCTACTGTTTACTATGTGTGACCTTTGTTGGGTCTCACTTCTTCACTGGCCTTCAGGATACTTCTCTGTCAAATGGAATGACTGGACAACTTCCAAGTTTCTTCCAGGTCAAACATTCAGTAATCCTTCCCTTAAAAGGACTCTGCGAGACAGTGGAAGAATAAATAACCACTAGAACTTACTCTGGAGTGAGGCTGTTATACGTGGACACGTGAAATCACCTATGCTTATGCTTTATACAGCTATATATTTCCCTATCAAAGCTTCACAGTCTTCTCCATGGCCTTTCCAAGTATATTGGCACATGTGGTCAATTGCCACAACAGTAAAAACATAATTACAGTTTTAAATATTGTAATCATCATGTAAGTTTGATGACACGCTTTATTTCTTCAAATTAAAATAAAAACAGATCAACCCCCCAGAGCAAGTTGAGAAGAGAGTTGGTCATCCTTGTCAGCTGGATTTCCACATCCAAAGAAGAAGAGGCTGGCTTTCTAATCAGTCTGTTGCAGCTTCTGTACCTATGGTTTTTCACCACCAAAAGATGTCACTGAGGAATTTGGCTGATGATGTCCAGCACTGCAGGTTTTCAGTAGGCCAGCTTCCATCAATGATCTTTCAAAGTAACTCCACTTTTTGGTGCTAAATTCAACCCAAATATACCCTACTTGGTTCCTGAGATCAGCTCTCTTAGCTCACTGTCATCCTTCTCTGAAGGATCAAGAAAGCTTTGTTGTCTTCTTTTTTTCCCATGAAACAGAGGATTATTCCCACCTCTCTTCTAGACCAAGAGTCCTTATTTGACTGCCTTTTTCAAGGGTTGTTATGTGTATCGTCTTAGGGAACCCCTCCCTATACCTAAGAGGTGTGAATATGGTTTCAGAAACTCCTTATAAAAATAAATAAGTTACATGAGAAGACAAATTATTCTATTAAAATCCTTTATCCTTTATGCCTAATTAATAATAATAATAATAATAATAATAGGTAATCTGAGCATTTACTTGATAGTGTTGATGTTTCTCATTTTAGGGAAGAAAACTTAAAGTATCTTATCTACGACATTTAAGAACCGGGATTTGAAGGCAATTTTGGCATCAGGGCCTGAACTTATAATACCTGGAGGCACAAATAGAATGATATATTTGAGCAAGGCCCACAGTGTCTAGTATAGTCATGGCATCTGGTGAGGGAAAGAATGTAATAGAAGATAAAAAGATAATTTAGTTTAATTTTAGAAGGATTTGATGATCAGACCATTATCTTATTTGAACATGAGAACCCTTAACACTGTACTTCGGTGAGGGCAAGGATAGAACTTTACCATGGTACACCATTTTTAAATATCAAGACACATGGGTGCCCCAGGTAAGCTGATAACTTGATGCACCTTCAAAAATATTTGCTTTTAGTATATATTCAACACTTAAAAAGGAAAGGCGGATCACTATGTGAAGAATGTTGAATAAAGGGAACCCATAGTGGAATTGCTTGGCCTTGCATGTATTTTTCTGAGTTCTGGCTCCAAGCTTGCTTGTAAGATAAAAAATGAAAAAGAAAACCTTTCCATCAATTTGAAAAAGAAAGAAAAAGCCTTATATTTATTGGCATCAATCATGATTCAATCAAGTCTTTAAAGGGTCTCATTCTTCCTCCAAGGCTCTAATAGCATCCTAGACATTTGTCATGTTACCTGGTTCCCTAAGACTTTTCCAATACTACCCTAAAGGAAGGCCAGAGAACTGGCTTTGTCAGCTTCTTGCATCTGGAATTCAGGTATGTTACCTGGGCTCCACCAACTGGACGAAACTTTGCAAACTGTAATAGAAAGTAAATAGTGGTAAAAGCAAAAACTACACAGAATCCATTTTTTTTTTCTGTTGTTGTTGCTGTTGTGTTGCAAGATTAAAGGAGAAATATCCAGCATTTGGGGTCTGTGGTGGCTGTGATGGTTTAGAAGAGGCATCAGTACAGGCAGCAAGATAATTGCAGAAGCGATGAGGTTGTGATGCACAAGTGGTGGTGATGCAAATCATTTTACCTGCTGTGCATTGGCCTCAGCTGCAGTTTTCTCACAGACCAGTATTACAGTGTGGTTTTGGAGCCTTGCTCGGAGCATTCCGTCTCCAGCTTGCTTTCAATGATTCTGTGATCTGCTAAATATCTTTTTAATAAATTCCTTTTCTGCTTAATCATCGTGAGCCAGCTTCTGCTGCTTGGAACTACAATTCTCATCTGGTACACTGTGTCCTTTCTTTTCAGATAAACTCAATTTTCTTCACCTTGTTACATATTCAGTGATGTTTTCAATCCTCAGTTGATGGTTTGACAGCTCATATGGATGGGTGCCTCAGGCAGTTGTTGTGCCAACCTGCTATTGAATCTGGAATTGCATATTAGAAGGAGAAACTCCAGGAGGACATCCAGGGAGTGGTGAGAGAGCGTATATAGATCATTGTGTGGCAGAAAAATGGGAAAGATCACTAACATAGAAGTTTAACTCTGAGGCTGAAAATATTAGGCTCCAATTCATAATTTGTCTTGGACTAGTCTTAAGTACAGCTGTAGGAACATTTAAATTGTCAGTTGCTCCCATCTCTGAGTTCCCATAACACGTGGTACTTGTTTTTATTATAACACATCACATGCTGTACTACAATTATCAATTCACTTGTCTGTCTCTACCACTAGAATGAAGCTAGAACCATGACATCACTGTGTGTACATCTAGTACTGATTGTTGGACTTCATGGGAGGCCTAGTAAAAAGTGTTTCATTCCCACTCCCCAAATTATGTACAAATTGATAGATAAGATAAAGGAGTAACAACAAACACTAACATAGCATTTGCCTAAGCACTTTCCATTAACTCTTTCAATCTATAGCAATTCTATAAAAGTAAATACAGGTATTCTCCCATTTTACACAAAGGGAAACTGGGAAATAGAGAACTTAAGTAGTTTCATAGAATTCATCTAGCTTATAAATAGAAGTCTTTCTAGGGTCTACAACAAGGCAGAGAGAGCTCAAAATATCAACTTTTTCAGTGATAGAGGTGATAGAGGTAGTGGTTTAAGTGAAAAGCAACAGTAGGTTTCATAATACTGTACCCCAATCTTGAACAGCATGAGAAAACTTTGCTCCCCAAGCAAAGTCTTAAGCACTAAGCTTAGCTCATGGCCATGAGCAGAGAAGAATACATGTTCTCTGAAAGCAGAGAGAACCCAAAAAGAGAGCAAAGAAGGGACTGAGCATCCTGGTTCCTGTCCCTATCTCATCAATCTAATCACTTACTCCATCTGTCTTAGAGAGGAGGAAGTAGGATGGGAGGGGAGAAGCCAGAACATTACACTGATGTTGCTTCCTTTGGAAACATTAATCAGTATAAAAGATGCTTTCCAATCAACATTCCCAAGACCTTGTTTCTCTTAACCCATTTGGCTTACCCTTAAATATATGGTTAAAAATAGTATGGATGTCTCCTTGGGGAAGGAGATGGGCAGCCCATTAGGGTCATCTGATTCTACCTTAATAAAGCTCTCCCCCATACCAATCACTCCTTCATGGAGGACACTCCTGAGGTTGCTGATGACAGTATAGATGTTTCTTCACTGAAGTAGAGGATTAACTAAACTAATTCCAAGGCTACTGTAGACAATTGAAATCTATTTTCCTAATCCTGCATTCTGTTCAAACACATTGCCTCATATAATTCACCAGGAAACTTAAAATTAATCCAATAATAAAATTTCCAATACCTGAACATGAATCTCCTTCCAGTATCAAATTCCTTGGTAGAAAATAAAGTCTATAAATTAAATTTACCTGAAAATTCAAGTTCAAATACATCAAAATTCAAAGTAATTAAATAGGTGATGGAGATTAAGGAGTCCATTTGTGATCAGCACCAGGTGATGTATGGAAGTATTGAATCACTATATTGTACACCATATTGTCAACTAGTTAACGAGTTAACTAACTGAAATTTGAATAAAACCTTTAAAAAAGTAAAATGAATATTCTTTAAATAGGAAAAAAACGTCCAAAATCAAATGTTCTTGAACTTGGGTATGAAAATCCCAAAGAAAGTGAAGTCTTTTTTGTATTCAGCTCTTAGTTGAAGATGTTTTTTCAAAGCCTGAACAGAGTTTGGCTCCTGTAGAAGCTATAGTCTGTGCTGACCACTAGAATACAGTTCCTTTGGACCACAGGAATTTAATTACTTCCACATCAAGACTGTCATGTACCTCACTTTTTAAAGAGTTCAAAGATTAGTACATAAAAGTTTATTCTAGTACTGCTGCAAACCTAGAAATGTAGAAATGAAGACAATTCCCAGTCCCCAAACCCTCATCCAAAGGAAAAAAAACCCAGAACTTAGGACTGCCAAAGAATACAGAAAAGATACCATGATATTTAAAAGAAGTGATTATATGGGGAACATTTAGTTTCAGCTCCAAATGTCAATTAGGCTTAGCCTGTTAAGACCATCCCCTATTCAGCTGAGAGATCTTTTTAAACAACGGTTAATTTAGGCACTGTACCTAATTTAGGGAACTCCACCTACAGGTTCTGTCTTTTATCCCAGAAAGCACTGTTTGATATACTGTCTTTTGAAGTTTAGAAATTTGCAATGTAGCAGTCCAAACATTGGGTCTTTTTCAAGGTATCACTCTTTTCCATTCAGTGTATTTAAACTTTCCTAATTTCAATTTCTCCTTGATCCCTGTGTCTGTGACATCCTGGACCTCTACTGGGTATGGCTCTTTCTAGAATCATCTTTCCACATTCTCATGGTGTCAGGCATTCTTACCCCAAGCCTTGATGTCTGTTAACAAAGCCCCTTGCTATAGAAGTGATTAGACCCATGAAAGCTGCCTCCTAGAGAAATTTTTTCCCTTTCCCTACCTGGGTGTCAGTAGGACCAACACCCTAGAACAGAAGCTGCTTTTACCGTTTCTGAAATTGGTACATGGGGGCCCTGTGAGGACCAAAATCTCTGACATGTGCTGTTCAAATACAGTAAAATACAGAAAAATCTTGGTAATTAAACTAATCTGGAGTCAATCTGAGGCCAATTTGTGTGTTTTTCTGGGGGTGGAAGTGGTAATATAGAGCTTGGGAGGCAATTGGTACTGGCAGCATTATCTTTTCTACTAGAGATACCTGGCTCAGAGGAAAGTTAGTTATGAGCTAGGACTAGAAAAAATTGGGCCTCTTATCATGAGGCTGGGAGGCAGAAGTCTGACTCAATTACAGTTTCAGAAGGAGGAAAGTAAAGACCTGTAGTTATGGAGTACCTTCTATAGGTCAGGCCTGCACTAGGCCTGGAACAACCACAAAGATAGAGTAGCAGGCACTGTTCTTTCTTTAGGCCTTGTGGATAAGGGAGATTTGATTGTCTTAATTCTTGCCTCTTCCTTCTTTTTGTTGTTGTTGTTTGGATGTTTTCATGGGTCTCACTTATACCAAAGGGAAATAATCTTCATTAAAGTCCATATTTCTGATCAGAGGAGGCAAGATGGCAGAAGAATAGGGAACCTCGTTTCATCTGGTCCCTTGGATTTAGCTGGATAACAATCAAAACATTCTGAACACCCATTAATTCAGTCTGAGATGTAAGAAAATATATCTGGAACTCTATAAGTAGAAAAGTGACTGCTTTTTGCAAGGTAGGAGATGCAGAGACATGAATCTGAGGGGAGATATTGGAAGATAAATGGAGGGGGGAGTGATATAGCCCTGGAGGGCAAAATCAGAACCCTTAGAAATCTGCTCCAGTGAGACATCCCTGTCTGAAAAGGCCTCAAGGGCTGAAAAGGGCAGAATTCTAGGTGGGTCAGTGTGGTCTCAGGATCCCAGGAGTCACAGAACTAATGGGGGAGCCTGAGCTGGTAGAGCGCCAAAGCAGTGGAGTGGGAAAACTGGTTACAGTCAGGAAG
Source organism: Neomonachus schauinslandi (assembly GCF_002201575.2). Taxonomy (NCBI): domain Eukaryota; kingdom Metazoa; phylum Chordata; class Mammalia; order Carnivora; family Phocidae; genus Neomonachus; species Neomonachus schauinslandi. Next base: position 103,046,445 of record NC_058405.1, read on the forward strand.
CCCAGGAGGGGACTCTCAGCTCAGGTTGCCATAAACCATGAGCCAGCCAATAATGTGACTGCTCTCCACCTGAGCACCCTGAAAAGGACTAGAACGGGTGGACCATCATCCATTCCCGGGAGGGGTGAAACAGGTGTGCCCACAACTGGGCAACAGCTCTCAGGGTGGCAGCCCTGGAAAGGGCAGTAGGGCAATACTCAGCCATCCCCTGGGAGCAGTGGAGAAGGTAAATGCAGGAGCCCACAACTGCTCTCAGCACTAGGGCACACAAAGGGCAATAACACAGGTCCTGAGGACACCCCCCATGACCCGAGGATTGCTGTGGGCATGCATTGCAGGAGTCTGCAGAGTTTGGTGCACACAAAAGTGAAAACTGTTTGTCACAGAGGGTTTACTGAAGAGGGGAGACTATGATCTTTCAGTTTTGGGGCTGGAGATCGGGGCATGGCCATTTTTATTGTGATCCTCTAAAGAGGTGTGGAAAGCCTTCAGGGAACAAAAGCTAGACAGAGGATCAGCTTACACTGAGCCCAGCCCCCTGGCAAGTGGCAGTTCAATTCTGCCCAGGCAAAGAAGCCTGAGAAGCAGCACAGTGGGCCCCTCTCCCAAAAGACAAACAGGAAGAACAGGTGCACAACTAGTTTACCGATCCCACAAGACTGTAAAACTCCAGCACTAGGGGAAAATAGTATATAAAACTCGAGGTTTTTTCTCATGATTTGTTTATCTTTCAGTCTAAAATTTTCCATTTTTTTTCTTTTTTCCATTTCAACTAGTTTCTTATTTTATCAACTCTTTGTTCTTAAGTCACTTTTCAACTTTGATTTTTTTATATCTACATTTTAGAGATATATGCTTCATTTTTTGGCCTTTTTTCATTCTATTCAATTTTATTTTTGTATATTTATAAATTTTGCTTTCTTTGCAATTTTGGGATTTAGTGTCTTTTAACATACAGACCAAAATTCAATCAGGAACAAGTGGATCACCCTGCTTTGTCCACCCTGTGAGATTATAGTCTCTCCCCTCCACTTTTCTTTTCCTTTTTCTTTTGTTTTGTTTGTGTTTGCTTTTCTGTTTTGATTTCCCATGGCTTCAGATTTGTCTAGTGTGTATTTTGCTTGGATCATGGTTGATATTGTTGATTCTGCTCCCTAACTTACCCATTCTTCTCTGGGCAAAATGACTAGAAGGAGGAATTCACAACAAAATAAAGAACCAGAGGTAATGTTCTCTGCCACAGATCTAATTGATATGGATATAAGTAAGATGTCAGAGATGGAATTCAGGATAACAATTTCAAAGTTAATAACTGGGCTTGAAAAAAGCATAAAAGACAGTAGAGAATCTCTTAGTGCAGAAATGAGATCTAATCAGGCAAAACTAAAAAATGCTATAACTGAGATGCAGTCTAAATTGGCTCTAACAGCTAAGGTGAATGAGGCAGGAGAGAGAGTAAGTGATCTAGAAGAGAGGCTGAAGGAAAAGATGCAAATTTTAGAGAAAAAGAGAGAATCCTGAGAGCAGCTCAAGACAAAAGGCTCCTTACCTACAGAGGGAGGAACATCAAACTAACATCACACCTGGCCACAGAAACCTGGCATGCCAGAAAGGACTGGCATGATATATTCAGGGTAATAAATAAGAAGAACATGCAGCCAAAAATACTTTATCCAACAAGGCTGCCATTCAGAATGGAAGGAGAGATAAACAACTTGAAGGACAGACAGAAACTGAAAGAATATGTGACCACCAAGCCAGCCCTGCAAGAAATATTAAGGGGGATCCTGTAAACAAAGAGAGAGCCCAAGAGTAACATAGACCAAAAAGAAACAGAGAAACTCTACAGAAACAGGGTCTTTACAGGCAATGCAATGGCACTAAATTCATATCTCAATAGTTACTCTGAATGTAAATGGGCTAAATGCTCCAATCAAAAGAAACAAGGTATCAGATTGGATAAAAAAGCAAGACCATCCATATGCTGTCTACAAGAGACCCATTTTAGACCAAAAGACACCTCCAGACTGAAAGTGAGGGGGTGGAGAACAATTTACCAAGCTAATGTTCCTCAAAAGAAAACTGGGGTAGCAATCCACATATCAGACAAATTAGATTTTAAACCAAAGACTGTAGTAAGAAAAGAAGAGGGACACTGTATCATACTTAAAATGCCAATCCAACAAGAAGATCTAACAATTGTAAATATTTATGCCCCCAATGTGGGAGCAGCCAATTATACAAAACAATTAATAATCAAATTAAAGACATTGATAATAATACATTAATAGCTGGGGACTTCAACACCCCATTCACAACAATGGACAGATCATCTAAGCAGAAGATCAACAAGGAAACACAGGCTTAGAATAACACACTGGATCAGATGGACTTCAGAGTTATGTACAGAACATTCCATCCTAAAACAACAGAATACTCATTCTTCTTGAGTGCACATGGAACGTACTCCAGAATAGATCACATACTGGATCACAAATCAGGTAGCAATCAACCAAAAGATCGGGATTATTCCCTGCATATTTTCAGACCACAGTGCTTTGAAACTTGTGCTCAATTGCAAGAGGAAATTTGGAAGGAACTCGAGCACTTGGAGGTTAAAGAGCATCCTACTAAAGAATGAATGGGTCAAACAGGAAATTAAAGAAGAACTTAAAAAAAATCATGGAAACTAATGAGAATTAAAACACATCTGTTCAAAACCTTTGGGATACAGCAAAGGCGGTCCTAAGAGGGAAGTACATTGCAATACAAGCCTCTCAAAAAATTAGAAAAATCTCAACTACACAAGCTAAATTTACACCTAAAGGAGCTGTAGAAAGAACAACAAATAAAGCCTAAACCAAGCAGGAGAAGAGAAATAATAAAGGTTAGAACAGAAATCAGTGAAAAAGAAACCAAAAGAACAGTAGAGCAGATCAACGAAACTAGAAGCTGGTTCTTTGAAAGAATTGATAAGATCGATAAACCACTGGACAGACTTACCAAAAGAAAAGAGAAAGGACCCAAATTAATAAAATCATGAATGAAAGAGGAGAGATCACAACTAACACCAAGGAAATACAATTTTGAGAACATATTATGAGCAACTATATGCCAACAAATTAGGTAATGTGGAAGAAATGGATGCATTCCTGGAAATTTACAAACTACCAAAACAGAAACAGGAAGAAATAGAAAATCTGAACAGACCAATAACCAGCAAGGAAATTGAAGCTATAATAAAAAATCTTGCAAAAAACAAGAGTCCAGGGCCAGATAGCTTCCCAGGGGAATTCTACCAAACATTTAAGGAAGAAATAATATGTATTCTACTGAAGCTGTTTCAAAAAATAGAAATGGAAGGAAAACTTCCAAACTAGTTCTATGAGGTCAGCATTACCCTGATCCCCAAACCAGACAAAGACCCCACCAAAAAGGGGAATTACAGACCAATATCCCTGATGAACATGGATGCCAAAATTCTCACCAAGACACTAGCCAATAGGATCCAACAGTACATGAAAAGGATTATTCACCATGACCAAGTGGGATTTATTCCTGGGGTGCAAGGGTGGTTCAACATTCACAAATTAATCATGTGATAGATCACATTAATAAAAGAAAAGGCAAGACCCATATGATCTTCTCAATTGATTTAGAAAAAACATTAGACACAGTACAGCATCCTTTCTTGATTAAAACTCTTCAAAGTGTAGGGTTAGAGGGAATATACCTCAATATCATAAAAGCCATCTATGAAAAGCCCACAGAGAATATAATTCTCAATGGGGAAAAACTGAGAGCTTTTCCCCTAAGGTCAGGAACATGACAGGGATGCCCCCTATTACCACTGTTCAACTTATTACTAGAAGTCCTAGCTTCAGCAATCAGACAGCAACAACAACAACAAAATAAAAGGCATTCAAATTGGCAAAGAAGAGGTCAAACTCTCACTTTTCACAAATGACATGATACTTTGTGTGGAAAACCCAAGACTCCACCCCAAAATTGCTAAAACTCATACAGCAATTCAGTAACATGGCAGGATACAAAATCTATGCACAGAAATCAGTTACGTTTACATACACTTATAATAATGTGACTGAAGAAAGAGAAATTAAGGAGTCTATCCCATTTATAGTTGCACCAAAAACCATAAGATACCTACAAGTAAACTTAACCAAAGAGGTAAAGGATCTGTACTCTAAAAACTACAGAACACTTATGAATGAAATTGAGGAAGATACAAAGAGGTGGAAAAATATTCCATGCTTATGGATTAGAAGAATAAATATTATTAAAATGTCTATGCTACCCAGAGCAATCTACACACTCAATGCAATCCCTATCAAAGTACCATAGTACATTTTTCACAGAACTGGAGCAAACAATCCTAAAATTTGTATGGAACCAGAAAAGACTGTGAATCACCAGGGGAATGTTGAAAAAGAAAACCAAAGTTGGGGGCATCACAATGCCTGACTGGGAGGAAGGGGGATGGGTTAGCCTGGTGATGGATATTAAGGAGGGCATGTACTGCATGGAGCACTGGGTGTTATACAAAAACAATGAATCATGGATCACTACATCAAAAACTAATGATGTATTGTGTGGTGACTAACATAACAAAATTAAATTAAAAGAAAAGTTCATATTTCCTCCAAAAAAAAAGTCAAAGCATATATTCAAGATCTTTTTGAGGAGGAGAAACAAAAAGAGAATCTTCTGAAGAGAAATTTTCCATTGGCCTTAGGAATACAAATTACTCACCATATTCCTGAATATGGAATGGAATTTGGGAGAGCAAATCCAGTGCAACCTAAGATTTTACTATTAGAATCTTACCAGCACTCTGTACACAGATCTCAGCCATGTTAAGGTTTAGAAGTGACAAATATTCTATCTATCTAAAATGATCTTCCAATACCAGCCCAAGTTGAACTTGAGTAGTTTAAGCCATACAGCCCACCCCTAAGTCAAAGGGAAACCATAGATTGGCTCCCATTAAAATAGAACCTTTACTCTTAAGTTTAACACACCACCAAGAGCTGACCAGACAGATTCCAAAGAGAAGGAAAGAGAAAGGGACTGAGTTCTTTGAAACTCTTCAGTGAGGTAGGTCACTGCCCCCCTGAAAAGGTATGTGTGTGTGGGGGGGGGGGGGGTTGCAGAAAGATACCAAATGATGTCTCTTCTCATAGAAACCTGAAACCAGGGAAGGGAGATTCTCACCCTCACTCCTGATATCCCTAGACAGCTACTACAATGTCTGGCATGCTGTAGGTATGCAATAAATAATTGTTTAAAGAAGGGATGTCCAAGACTCACACACATGTAACTTGGCCTATGATAGAATCCCAGGGACACCCATTTATTCTCTACCAAACCAAATAGTTCATCTCCTAGCAGCAGCATAGTATTGGATGGCAATATGATTCACTGCATATGTTATGAATTCCTTTCTCTCATCCTTGTGCGGATTTTCAGGACAGAGAGAATGAAGAAGACTCAGTGTGAGTCTAGGCCTTGACTCTGATCTGCCCATGAACTCATGACAACCAACTAACCTCTTAACTTTAATTTTCTACTTCAAAGTAAGGGAGTTGATTCACAAGCATAGCTTTCTGTATTCACATTCCCCAGCAGTTTCTGTATCTATAGCCCAGGATCTCCAAGGAAAAAGAAACTGCTCACTCTAGATAAAAGATATATGTTTACAGCATTCTGTATTAGGTTGAATATTTAAAATAGATCTTAAGGAGATCTATTTAAAATCCTACTAAAAATGTTTTCTATTAGGTAAAGGAGAGAGAGGATTTACTATAATAATACATGACAAGATAATTCCTCATATTCCAAAAGGTCATGGATAAATCATCACTGGTAATATTTTTAATAAATAGCACATTATACTTAATAAAGGTTGCATACAAATTAGTTATTGGTAATTCTTACAAAATCCCACCAACCCCCATAGACAACCTCTGCATCCCAACAGCAGCCCTTCATACTACTAGAGGAGAGCCAGTGCATCAAGAGGTGCAATGGTTCTACTATTCTATAGTCATGAGTAGTGGAAATATGATGGAGAGAGGACCGCTCCCATAGAGCTATTAAGATTCTTCCCATGAAGTCAAGGCTGACTCAGGGCAAAATTGTGAAATAGGCAAAGTTTTTTCTTTGGAACTCTATCCCATGTCCCATGAACAATTCTGCTTGGCCACTTTCCATGTGACAGTGTTTCCTTCAAGATCTATAAGCATAATATAGTACTGTCCCTAGAAGAGCTTCCCAGTATGTGATTTACAGCAAGGGAATGGGAAGGTACACAGATAATGCTCTTTGGTCTTTATATTTTGTATGTCTGGATAATTTTGCCTGCTTGTTACTCTGTACAATCTGGGTAGCAGAAAACAGACAACCTACCTCTTACATTCAAATGAAAAAGGGAATGATGTTACAGGTTATTATGTCTGTTAATCTCTTGGGTATGACAGAGGACTAACGGGTTCCCTCGAGAGGAAGAAGTATAGTCTACAAGCTTAACTGCAGATGAATCTCTTGTTTCCTCCTCCTAAAACAGAATAGATCCTAAATCTATACTCTGACATGAGAGATTAAAGGCAAAAGATTTCATTCATACCAAGCTGAAAACTCAATGTGGGTAATATTTGACTATGAATATCATTTTGAATAGAAAATAAAAGGACTTTGCTAAAAGCCTTTCTGTCTAAAGTTTCTCTTGAATTTTCTGAATTTTCCTTATAAAAAGAACCAATTAATTTGGAGTTTGAGAAGGAGCTGGGAGTCTCCCCTAATATCTGGACAATTCTCTAAAAACAGATACACCCCCACTATTTCTCCCTGGGATGGTTTTGTTATTGGACTTCCCATCTACAGTGGCTTCTCTCTCCATATAACAAGACCTTAAAACCGGACAAGAATTTCAGTGGCCTTAATATCAAACTTGTGAGACTTGATTACATTTATCATGTTCCTTTACATTAGGTTAAGGGAGCAAAGCTAAATCTCAGTAGCTAGACCCAAGGATTCAGGCAAATGGATGGTTGTGTGTCTATACTGTCTTTCTAATTCATCTTTCCCAGCCACTAGGTGGTCTACACTGCCCTTCTGGTTACAGATTCTGGTTCCACTACTTTTTTTCCCCCATCTCAATTTGGGCACTGAGATGATTTTTAGTGCGTCTTAACATTTTTTTTTCTTAAGTAATTCCAGTTCTTGTAGGTGTAGAGTCTCTCCTTCAAAATCTTCTTCAGGAATCCTTTTCTACTCCCTTTCACTTTAGACCAAGATTACTCCTTACTTACTCCAGTGTTCAAGGCAATGGGCAGCTCTGTATTTAAACTAATGTCTAAGGCAATCTCATGCAAAGCAATGAGACAGAAGTGGGAGTATATTGGGTATTCTGCTAATACCTGGAGGCCTGGTATCTTTAGAAGGGAAGGACCTACTTTATGTCTTTTTTCACCCTGGATCCTATGCCACTGTTCCTTCCGAGGTGTCCAACATATTCAGGCTTTCCACTTCCTTTACACAATCATAGAGATCTAATAACATTTAACACACTGACGCAGTGGGGGAGTAAGGTAGCCCTTCTATCAGGAGTCTTTGCTTCAGTAGAAAAAGATTTAGGAAGAACTGGGAGTTATACTTAATTGAAAAGGCATACATCCCTAATCCCTAGAATAATGTAAAAAGGAGATCATTTGGGAAGGCAACTTCTTATTTCCTCTACTTACCACATCAAAGCCGCTTATTATTAACTACCTGATGGTCATTTGGGCTCCATTTACAAGTAAGCATTCAAAAACTAATAGAGGGTACAGGGTAAAGTAGAAGTTTTGAAGAATACATTTGCCAGTCTTCTTACCTTACTTGAAGCCTTTCTCGTTTCTGGGCCTTTTAAAATAGAAGCTCCAGATAAATTACAAAACAAAATTAAACAGCCTCAAGCAGAAGCGCAGGCATCTGAATTTTGGAGAGAGTAGTAAAACACTATAAAGTAGTGACAAAATCCAAAGATGTGAAATGGTTTGGAAAGTGTATTGTATTGTTTTGTTTCATTTAGAGATTCAAGAAATTCTCCTTGACGATCTCACTCCTTTTTTCCTTCCTTTTCTTCTTTTTCTCTCCCTCCCTCCCTTCCTTCTTTTTTTACCTCCTTCTCCCTCCCTCTCCCCTATCCTTCCCTTCTATTTTCCATTCTCCCTCCCCCTTTCTTTCTCTTAGCAAAAGAGTAATGCAACTCTGGGCTAAGAACTTGTTTGATCCTGAGTCCTAAGTGGTCTTGATCAACTAGATGTATTGGCAACTTTAGCACATGAAGAGTGGAATTTCCTTTTCTCTGTTTCTTGTTACCTACCTGGACCATGTTCTAGAGATGGAAAAGACTATTGTCAGGTTGGATGATTCACTGGAAGAAATCTGATCTGCTCTATAAGAGCAGCAACTGATCTCCAAGGAATGACACCAAACTTCAAGCCAGAAGTCAGGAAAGAGAAGAACAAATGAGATAGAGAGTAAGTGAGTTCCTAGCAGGATAAAATGGACAATAGTGTGGCCTACAAACAAAGCTATATGTTGATGAGTATTGAAAATAGTCCTAGGAAACATTCATGTGTAATTTTAACAAAGGAATGACAGAGTGTCTTTAAAGACTATTGTGGAACTCTGTCATTCCATTCCATCACCTGTGCAGCTGTCCTGGCACAAGCCTCCACCATCTTTCCATGGGCCTATAGCTACTTGAACAATGTTCCCAACTCCAGCGACCCTAGCTTCCTGTCCAAGCTGTTGCCAGGATTTTTATAAAACACAAATCTGGTTGTGATGCTCTGCTGTTTAACCTCCCAAATGGCTGGTTATCACCTACAGGATTAAACCCAAACTGTTTAGTAAGGACTTGGCCCACTTCATCTCCCACAAGTATCCAACACCAAGATTCTATCAATTCTATCTCATATGTGCATTCTGTTATCTTAAATCTGTAGGTCTTCTCTTTAACTTTTAAATTTTGAACCAAACACTTATAGAAAAGTTGAAAAAATAGTAGAGATTTTCCATATATTCCTTACTCCCCCTAACATCTTACATAAAAACAGTGCATTTATCAAGTAAAATGAATTCACATTGAGATAATATTCACTAAATGAAATGATCTTATACAAATCTCACTAGTTTTTCACTAACTTTTTTTTCCTGTTCCAAATCCTATCTAGGATCCCACCTTGTATTGAGTAACTCCTTCTTAGTCTCCTGCAGTCTGTAACAGTTCCTCAGTCTTTCCTTATCTTTCATATCCTTGACAATTTTGAAGAATTTTGACCAGTTGTTTTGCTGAATATCCTTCAGTTTCGGTTTGTCTGATGTTTTCTCATAATTCGACTGAAGTTAGGTGTTTTGGCAAGAACAGCACAGAAATGTTGTGTTTTTCTCAGTGCATCATATCATGGGATCCATAATGTTGATATGTCTCATTACTGGTGATATTGACCTCTATCTATTAGGTGGTTCTGCAGGATATTTTTACTGTAAAATTTCTATCATTGCCTTTGCAGTTAATACATATATTGGATTTTGAGACTAGGTAGGTCTTGTTTGTTCTAAAGCTTTTACTCACTAATTTTAGCAACCAATAATGAATCTTGTCTACAATTATTACTGATGTATGATCTCTTTCTTATTTTATTTTTCCCTTTGCCTTAAATATCTATCCCTACTTTTTCCTCATGGCCAATTTCTACTCATCCTGCACCTCTCAGTTCCAAATTGTTTCATTGTTTCTCCTCTGTGAAACCTTTCCAGACTGTCCCCTGCAGATGAAGAATTCCCTTCTCCCCACTTCCTGTATAGCTTCACAATACACATCACCATGTTTATTGGCTGTTTTTGTTTTCCTGTGAATCACCCCACATGAACTTCTTGAGGGTAACTACACTGTCTCAGCATTTTTTCCTACCATTTTTTTCTACAGTGTTGAGTCTATAATAGACATTCAATATATGTTTGGAGAATAAATGAGTGAATGAATACATCTGTTATATTCTTTCCAAAATTCATTTCCAGGCTGAATAATTTAGAGTTTTTATTGTTACAGTTAAAGAATAGTGCTCATTTCTAAATACATGATTCTGATTTTCGGCCAAAATTTTACCCCTTTGAGAAATTTACTTCATCATGTTCCTGGCATAAACCTTATTTAATCCTCTAAAAACCAAACTCAAATCCTGCTTGCTGCTTTTTTTTCCCTACCTCCCTCTTGTCATACAATGACCTATCTTCCTGTGATTCCATTTGTGAGTATATTTCCTGGAGAAGAAGTGAAGAAACTGCTCTTTTACTCATTTTGCCAAGCTTCTGGGTGTTTCCTACTCTGATCCTGATGCATAAGCTTCCTTAATCCTTGGTGATACTTTTCCTCCTGTGTGTTTGCTTTATTGTATAAATTCAAAGGAGGTTTTCTAAAACTGCCTTTATTCCCCTGAAGAAGCAAAACAAACAGTGGAAATCAACTTTTTGGCTAACAGTTCTCATTATTCTTATTACATAATTAGTGACTGGAATCATTAATGCAGGAGACCAGGCATGCATGTGGATGAATAGCTTGCCTGGCCATGTGCCCATAGACATGTCAACAGCAACTAATATAATTGTAGATGCTAAAAGGAACTTGTCCTCCATTATCATTATCAGCAGTGGCAGCATCCTGTCATTGAAACCTGTACTACATTGTGTGGTCTACACAGAACCATACATACCATTCTTAATCAGTAACATTACTCCTTTGAACCCACTTAGCACTTTGAACCCTCATAATACCTTATTTCAGTAGTTACTTTAAACTGCATTGTAGCCATATGCAGTTGTCTCATCCTTCTCAATCCACTGTCTCCCTACCCACACTAGACCAGGAATTCCTTAAAGCCTGAGATTGAGGTTTATACTCTCTTTTTTAGTGCCTCCTACTATGCTGAGAACATAAAAGGAACTCAATAAGTATTTGTGGAATTAAATTGTTTTTCTTCCATCTAAAACAGAAGACAAAGAAACTGATAAATTGGGGAAGAATGTATAAGGAATTAACAATTATAGCATCATAATTTTTTTTCATTGATACAATGTTATCGATGAGCACATTTTAAGTAGAACAAGGTTTTTGGAAATTCTGAGAAGTTAGAGAAAGAAATAAAAAATTGACATTTTTTAACAAAAAACATGAACTATAGAGTGAGACTTGAAAATGCAAAAGATTCATTTGGACTTGATTTATATAATACTTTTCTAATAGTGGGTGACATTCAGCCAAAGACATAGTCTAAATGTCATTCTCTTTGCCTCCATAGAAGTATTAATTTTAAGAATCTACCGCCTCTTAATTCTCATTGACAATGTCTTAGTTCTGATCCTCATTATTTTTTTTATCAAGATAATTGCAATACCTTCAAATGATTCTCCTGCTTCCATTTTCTTCTCCCTTCCATTCTTAAGAGATGGTTCCCCATTGATCCTAGGACAAAGTTCTAATTCCTTTTCATGGCATATGAGATGCTTCAATTTTGCCTATCAATCTATTTTATTAGACTTCTCTCTTACCATTCTCCTCTGCAAGTTGTATTCTAGACACATAAAACTTCGCAAATCTCCAGGAAGGAGTACAGCATGCTTTTTAACTTTCCACACATTTCCTCATGCTGTTCCTACAAACAAAAATGCCCATCACTTTCATCTGATCCTCCCAGGACCCAGGTATACATATATATGTAATCCCCTCAGTGACATATTCCCTAAGTTTACAAAGCAGAATTGATCTCTCTCCATCATTTGCTATAGATGTTGGTCTGTACCTTTATATTGCATTTGTCCTATTGTGTTAGAATTCTTTGTTTACAAAACTTACATTCTCTAAAGTTAACAGCTCTTCATCTCTGCATCACCAATACCTAGAAAGAGATTGTAGTAGGCCGGGCTGCTATAACAAACACTGAAATCTCTGTGGTCTATCATGATGAGAGTTTAAAGTTAACTCATGAAAGACCAATGTGATAGGGAAAGGAGAGGAATTTTTGTTTCACAGTTACTCAGGGATCAAGGCTCCTTATATCTTAGGATACCACCATCTCCAACATGTGGACTCCAAGTGTGCCACAGAAATATTTAGTGGAAGACTGCATGTGGAAGATTTTTATGGATGAGACCTGGACATACCATGCACAACATTAAATCACATTCTACTGCCATACCTTGGTCACTGACCCAAACTAATTTTAAGGGGCCTGGGAAATACAGTTTAGCTGTGTGTCCAGAAAAAAAGAAAAGAAACATGATTGTTGGAGAGCACAGCATTCCCTGTCATCCTGTGCAGTAAACAGGTGCAGAGTATAATGAAAGACATCTTTCTAATCTGAAGCCATTGTGGTGGATTCAAAGGAACAAAGAGAATAGTTTTTGAACAAGTCCTGGTTTCAGACTATAGCAATGCAAGCCACTTACTAGCTCTGTCGTCATGACAAATACTTAAAGTTCTCTAAGCTTCAAGTTCCTCATCTGTAAATTAAGTTGATATAGAGATTAATTGATGTAATACATAAAAAGCATCTGGCACATAGAAAAAGTTACTTAATAATTACCCTTATTTCATTCAAACCAATTTTTTTTTTCAGAATCTGCAATGTGCTAGTGCAATGTGCTAAGTATCAAGAATAAAGTCTATTGAAAGTGTTCCTTACCTTTAGAGAATTTATAGACAAGTTGTTAGGGCATAATTATAGATAAGAAAATAGACCATTTAAAATATATTGTGATTGGTAGGCTTTTCATAATACAGGGTATCAAAATATCCAGTAAACAAGTAAAAAAGTACTCACATCATTAGTCACCAGAAAAATGCAACTTAAAACCACAATGAGTTCCCATTACATACTCACTAGAATGAGTAAAATTAAAAAGATGACCAATACTAAGTGTTGGCATGAAAATGGAACAACTGTGAATTTCTTACCTAGCAGGGAGAGTGTAAATTGATCCCATCACATAGAAAAAAAGTTATACAGTACCTACTAAGAACAAACACATATCCCATGACCTAGCAATCTCACTCCCAGACATATGCCTACAGGAATGAGTTTTTATGTCTACCATGATGGACAGGAGTATCCAGATAAGCCCTAAACTGGAAAGAAATCAAATTTTCTGGGAAGAAGCCCAGGGAATGGAAATGTCTATACCTTGATATAGATGCAGATTACACAGTACATGTATTTGTTAGAACTGCACACTTAAGATCTGTACATTTCAATATATGTAAATTATGCCTAAATAATAACAATTACAATAATGATAAAATAATAAGTGTAAAGCAGGTGCTTCCAAATCAGCAGTTACAAGAGTCTCTTATACCTCAGTTTTAGTTGTTTTGAGGATGACTCATATCTTAAGATATGAGCCCCACATGCATCTAAAGAAATTTTATTAATAACATTATCTCAATAATTGTTTCCACATAGTTAGTTATTTTTATTAAAAAGTCATCCTCAGTTTTAGCTTCTAGACAAACTAGCTCTTTAATGGCCCTCAGGAACCACCATTGTGAGTTCTGCATACTACCTAGAATATATTTTAATGCAGACCACCCAAACATACCATCAATTTTGGGCAAGAACCCAGACCACCAGTTTGAATTACATATATATTAATCTTCATAAAAAAGATAATCTTTCTCACTTTAGTGGTAAACACACACACACACACACACACACACACACCAAGTAGAAAATATTTTGTTGCAAATCTGACTTAAAATAAGAGGTAATGAAAAAAATTTCCTCAAAGTCCTCTAACATACTATCTTTTGAAAACTATAATCTATTCCCTAATTATATAGTAAAATATGAACATAGTAAAAATGTTTCAAAATAATAACATAGAAAGATAAAATTATCACCTAAACTCCTAATCCCAAAGACAACCATTTTTAAAATTTTTTGTTTGTTTGTTTTATTTATTTATTCATGAGAGTCAGAGAGAGAGATAGAGAGAGGCAGTGGCAGAGGGAGAAGCAGGCTCCCCGCCTAGCAGGGAGCCCGATGCGGGACTCGATCCCAGGACCCCGGGATCGCGACCCAAGCCGAAGGCAGACGCTTAACCATCTGAGCCACCCAGGCGCCCCGACAACCATTTTTAATCTGAGATTATCTTCTGCCATTACACAGATAGATAGATATTCTCTTTTTAAAGTTATTTAGATAAAAAGATTAGAAGATAAAGGATAAATATCAGCAAAAAATATCAAAATTACTCACAATTCCATCACTCAAACGAGGTAAGCATCATAGACTTGATGCCACAGAAGAATTGCTTACTTCCTTTGTTGTCCAGGTCTTAGGGACAGAAGAATGTGTCCAGGGATAGAATATTGGAATGTGGAGGATCTTTGCATCTTGCTCCATCTGCAACATAAACAATTAGAATTTTTCTTTGATTTTCCAATTTTAGTTTCTCTTTTCTGAGTTTTTGTCTTTTGCTGTTTCTATATTTTTTGTTGTATGTATTTGCAAGCATATTTTAATGAGAACTGGGAGAGGCTGTCAGGGAGATTGTCTTTTAAGTCAGAAATCTAATAGTTATAGGATGAGGAATCCCAATGAATTAGAGTAATATCTAGTATCAAACATCATAAGCGTTTCTGTAGCCTAGGTTATTAAGGAAACTAGAGAGGATTTCTAGAAAGAAAAATCAATGTAAAAAGATTTCTAAAGGCAAAGAAAAATATGGAGAAAATTGTCCTATTGTTATTACACAATAACAGATTCTGCTGTTGGCCTCCTCACAGATTCCTGCATGAGGAAATAAAATAGATTTGGCATACTCGCACAGTCTCATTGGAATTAATCTTCCTTTCTACTTAGTGACATTTGTTTCAGATCATTAGCAACTAAGAAGGCAGTGTGTAAGCTGGCAGGGTAATTGAAGTAGAGATCCTTGGTTTACTGTTTCCCACTAAAAATCAAGGTCCAAATACTCAGGGGTTCTAAAATAGAGGAAAAAGAAGTAACCTATGGGGAAAATAATGTGAGCTTTATTTAAAAAATATAATTTTATTTGATACAGAAAAAAGTTTTTTCACTTCCAGGAGAGGAGGTTGTTTTTTAATTGAAGTAAAATTGGTATATAACATTAATTTCAGGCATACAACATAATAATCTGATATTCATATACACTAAAAGTGATAATCACAATATGTCTAGTTTACCATCACCATACAGTTGACCCCCTTCACCTTTTTTGCCCACTCTCCAACCCCTTTCCCCCTCCTTATAACCACCAATCTGTTCTCTGTATCTATGAGTTTTGTTTTATTTTTTTTTAGATTCCATATATAAGTGACATCATGGTATCTCTTTCTGACTTTTTTCACTTAGCACAATATCCTCAAGGTCCATCTACATCATTCAAATGGACAGATTTCTTTTTTATGGCTGAGTAGTATTCCATTGTATATATACTGTATCTTCTTCATCAAATCATCTACTGCTGAACACTTAGGTTGTTCCCATAACTTGGCTATTGTAAATAATGCTTCAATAAATGTAGGGGTACTCATATCTTTTTGACTTAGTGTTTTCATTTTCTTTGGATAAATATCCAGAAGTGGAAGAACTGTATTATATGGTAGATCTATTTTTAATTTTTTGAGGAAACTCCATACTGCTTTCTACAGTGGATGTACCAATTTACATTCCCACAACAGTGTACAAGGGTTTCCTTTTCTCCACAGTCTCTTCAACACTTGTTATTTCTTGTCTTTTTGATAATAGCCATTCTAACATGTGTGAGGTGATATCTCATTGTGTTTTTTAATTTGTTATTCCCTGGATACTTCATGATGTTGAACATCTTTTCATTTGTCTCTTGGCCATCTGTGTATCATATTTAGAAAAATGTCTATTTAGATCCTCTGCCTGTTTAATTGGGTTTTTTACGTTTTTGTTTGTCATTTGTATTGTTTTTTTTGTTTGTTTTGTTTTGCTTTTGCTATTGAGTTGTTTGTTTTTTGGATATCAATCCCTTATTAGATATAAGCTTTACAAATATTTTCTCCCATTCAGTAGGTTTCTTTTCATTTTATTGATGGTTTCCTTTGCTGTGCTGAAGCTTTTTAATTTGACACAGTCCTACTTGTTTATTTTACTTTTGTTGCCTTTCTTTTGATGTCAGATCCAAAAATTCAATGCTAAGACTGATGTCAAGTTGCTTGCTATGTTTTCTTCCAGGAGTTTCACAGTTTCCAGTCTTACAGTCAAGTCTTTAATCCATTTTGAGTTATTTTTTGTGTATGGTGTAAAGTAATGGTCTATTTCATTCTTTTATGTGTGGCTGTCCAGTTTTACCAATAGCATTTATTGAAGAGACTACTGTCCTTTCCCCACTATATATTCTTGACTCTTATGCTGTAAATTGACTGTATATGAGTTGGTTTATTTATGGACTCTCTATTCTATTGCATTGATTTTTGTGTCTCTTTTCATGCCAATACCATACTGCTTTGATTACTATAGCTTTGTAGTATAGTTTAAAATAAGTGACCATGAAAACCAGGGAGTGTGTTCTTCTTTTTCAAGATTGCTTTGGCTATTTGGGGTTTTTGTGGTTCCATACAAGTTTTAGTATTATTTGTAAACCACCCTTATGATGTTTGGTGAAATGGCACTGTAATTTTGATAGGGATTACACTAAATCTGAAGATTGTGTTGGGTAATATGACATTTTAAAAAATATTAATTCTTCTAATCCATGAGCATGAAATATATTTCCTTTTATTTGTGTCTTCTTCAAATTCTTTCATCAATGTCATAGTTTTCAGTGTACATGTCTTTCACCTCCTTGGTTAAATTTATTCCTATGTATTTTTTTTTCTTTTTGTGCAATTGTAAATAACATTATTTTCTCAAGCACTCTGATATTATTATTTTATAGAAATGCAACAAATTTCTATATATTGATTTTGGACCCCACAGCTTTACTGAATTCATTTATTGTACCAGTTTTTTGGTGGAGTTTTTTGCATTCTCTATGTCATCTGCAAATAGTGTGGGTTTTACTTCTTCTTACCATTTTGGATAGCTTTTGTTTTTCTTGTCCACTTGCTATGACTAGCATTTCCAACACCATGTTGAATAACAGTGGCAGGAGTGGGCATCTTTGTCTTGTTCCTAATCAGGAGGAAAAGCTATCAGTTTTTCACTATTGAGTATGTTAACTGTGGGTTTGTCATATATGACCTTTATTATGTTGAAGTATGTTCCCTCCACACCTGCTTTGTTGAGGGTTGGGTTTTTTTTTTTTAATCATAAATCTATGTTGAATTTTGTCAAGTTCTTTTTCTGCATCTACTGACTATACAATTTTTATCTCTCATTTGGTTCATATGGTGTATCTCTTTGATAAATTTGCTGATGTTGAATCCTTGCATCCCTGGAATTAATCTTACTTGATCATGGCATATAATCCTTTAATGTATTGTTGAATTTGGTATGCTAATATTTTTTTGAAGAGTTTTACATCTATGTTCATCAAGGGTATTATTTTTTTGCGTGTGTGTGACATACTTGTCTGGTTTTGATATCAGGGTAATGCTGTCCTTGCAAAATGAATTTGGGAGCATTCCCTCCTCTTCAATTTTTTTGGAAGCGTTTGAGAAGGATAGGTATTAAATATTCTTTGAATGTTTAGTAGAAGTCACCAGTGAAGACATCTGGTCTTAAACTCTTGTTTGTATGGAGGTGGTTTTGTTTTGTTTTGTTTCCTGATTCAATCTCCTAACTAGTAATTGGTCACTTCAGATTTTCTATTTCTTTATGATTCAGTCTTAGAAGATTGTATATTTCTAGAAATTAATCCATTTCTTCCATGTTATTCATTTTGTTGGCATGTAATTATTCATAGTAATCTCTTATGATCCTTTATATTTCTGTGGTATTAGTTGTAACTTCTCTTTCATTTTTGGTTTTATTTATTTGATCCTTCTCTCTTTATTTCTTCATGAGTCTAGCTAATGGTTTGTCAATTTTGTTTATACTTTCAAAGAATCTGCTATTAGTTTCATTGACCTTTTCTATTGCTTTCTTATTTCCACTCTGATCTTTATTATTTCCTTCTTTCTACTAACTTTGGGCTTCATTTGTTCTTTTTCTAGTTTCTTTTGATGTACAGTTAGATTATTTGAAATTTCTTTGTTTCTTGAGGTAGGCATGTATCACTTATGAACTTCCCTCTTAGGACTGCTTTTGCTACACTCCATTGATTATGGATTGTTGTATTTCCATTTTCATTTGCCTCCAGATATTTTTTGATTTCCTCTTTGATTTCTTCATTGACCCATTGGTTGTTTAGAGCATGTTGTTTAATCTTCACATACCTATTTTCTTCTTATAATTGATTTCTAGTTTCATACCATTGTGGTCAGAAAAGATACTTGATATAATTTCAATCTTCTTAAATTTATTGAGATTTGTTTTTAAACATAACATGTGATTTGTACTGGAGAATGTTCTATGTGTATTCTGTTGCCTTTCAATGGAATGTTTTATATATTCCTATTAAGTCCATTTAGTCTAATGTATCATTTAAGTCTGATGCTTCCTTATTGATTTTCTGTCTGGATGATCTATCTATTGATGTAAGTGGGGGTATTAAAGTCCCCTACTGTTATTGTACTGCTATCAATTTTTCCCTTTATGTCTGTTAATATTTGCTTTATATATTCAGGTGCTCCTATGTTGAGTGCATATTGACAAATGTTATATCCTCTTGTTGAATTGACCTCACTATCATCATGGAATGCCTTTCTTTCTCTTCTATTACAGTCCTTGTTTTAATGTGTACTTTGATATAAGTACAGCTACACCAAACTTTTTATTTTCATTTGCATGGACTATTTTTTTCCATACCTTCACTGTCTGTGTGTATCTTTAGATCTCAAGTGAATCTCTTATATGCATATAAATGAATATTTTGCTTTTTAACAATTCGATTCAGCCACTGTCTTTTGACTAGAGAATTTAGTTCATTTATATTTAAATTTAGTTCATTTATATTTAAATATGTACCTTTTGCCATTTTGTTAATTGTTTTCTGGTTGTTTTTGTAGTTCTTCTCTGTTCCTGTCTTTCTTGCCCTCTTTCTTTTTGCTTTGATGCTTTCTTTAGTGGTAATGCTTATATACCTTTCTCTTTATCTTTTGTGTATTTACTGAAAGTTTTTGGTTTGTGGTTACCATGATGCTTACATATAACAACTTATATCTACAACAGTCTACTTTAAGTCAGTAACAACTTAAGTTTGATCTTTTTCTAAAGCTCAAAATTTTTATTCTTCCTCTCACATTTTATGTTTTGATATCACATTTGATACCTTTTAATTTTGTGTCTCTCTTAACTATTATTGTAACCTTATTTATACTACTTTTGTCTTTTAAACTTTATACTAGTTTTATAAGTAATTAATTTACTACCTTTACTACACATTTACTTTTCCAGTGAGATTTATTCTTTCTTATGTATTTTTGTTACCAATTAGCACCCTTTCTTTTCAGCTTAAAGGAGTTCCTTTAACACGTCTTATAAGGTCAATTTAGTGGTGATGAATTCCTTTAGTTTTTACTGGTCTGGAAAATTCTTCATCTCTCCTTCTCTCCTTCAATTCTGAATGATAGCCTTATTGGGTAGAGTATTCTTGGTTGTAAGTTTACTCCTTTTAGCACTTTGATTATATCATGTCATTCTCTTTTTTTTTTTTTCTTAAAGATTTTATTTATTTATTTGAGACAGAGAGAATGAGAGACAGAGAGCATGAGAGGGAGGAGGGTCAGAGGGAGAAGCAGGCTCCCTGCCGAGCAGGGAGCCCGATGCGGGACTCGATCCCGGGACTCCAGAATCATGACCTGAGCCGAAGGCAGTCGCTTAACCAACTGAGCCACCCAGGCGCCCCCATGTCATTCTCTTTTGCCTTGCAAAGTTTCTGCTGAAAAAAATCAACTAATAGTCTTATGCAAAGTTCCCTTTATGTAAGTGGTTGTTTTCTTCTCACCACTTTAAAAATTCTCTTTAACTTTTGACATTTTGATTATAATATGTCTTGATATGGATCTCTTTGGGTTTATCTTATTTGGAACTCTGTGATTCCTGGATCTGAATGTTGGTTTCCTTCCCCAGATTTGGGAAGTTTTCAGTCATTATTTCTTCAAAATAATGATGAATTATTTTTCTTTATCCAGTCTGCTGTTGAACTCTTCTAATGCATTTTTCAGTTCAGTTATCATATTCCTCAGCTCTATGACTTGTTTGGTACTTTCCTATACTTTGTCTCTTTGTTAACATTCTCACTCTTCATCCATTCTTCTAAGTTCAGTGAGCATTTTTTGACCATTACTATGAACTATCAAGTAGATTATTTATCTCCATTTCATTAAGGACTTTTTCTGAAGTTTTTGTCTTATTCTTTTATTTGTAACATATTCCTCTCTTTCTTCATTTTGCTTGATACCTGTTTCTATGTGAGACAGCTACCTCTCCCAGTCTTGAGGGAATGACCTTGTGTAGGAGATGAACTTTATCATTTAACCAGCTTGCCCAGCTCTTAGTTGTCTCTCAAACCTTTGTGATTGTCCTAGTAGCCTGATTTGTTCTTGATAGATCCTTGTTGTTGAGAATGTGCCAAGACATGTGAGTGTTCAAAATGGAGTGAACTTATTCAGCACCTAGTTTCAGGCTAATTGGAAGTCAATACTTTGAAAGCAACATATTAAAAAAAGTACACAAATATATACAATCCTGTAGGGCCACAATCATAGGCCCTGATGGCCTCTAGACTAGAACTGGAGGTGTTCCTTGGGTGACAGGTGCAAGAATCAAGACTTCAGAGGAGTGTATCTGCTCCTTTCTGGGAGTGAGCTGTGACAAGACCAAGGGAGGGTGCAAAGACGGTGTCTCCTTGCCCATGTTCCGATAGAATGCCTCTGCATGTGTGGCAAATCTGAAGCCTGTCCCTTTGGTTAAAGCTCCATGATAAGTAAATTAGTCTTTTTCACAGACATACTGGGGGTGTGTTTTAGTCTGTTGTCTGTGCAGTGCCCTGAGTATGGTAACCTCAAGCAATCCTATGATGTAAGTCCTATTATAGCCCAACTTTACAGATCAGGAAACTGAGGCACTTAATTGTTAAGTAAGTAAGGTCACAGTCATAAGTGATGCAGCCAAGGTTGAATTCCAGACAGTCTGGCTCCAGGATCTATGCAGACTAACCAATACACTATACTGCCTCTGCCATCTTATCACATTTTCCTAGTAAACATGTTTTTCCACTGTTAGAGACCATTATTTACAGACATTCTCTTAAAATCTACAAAAATCACTCCCTTTCTTCATTCTTAATTGATGACCTTGTTTTTTTTTTTTATTTCCCCAAGAAAACAAAGTATTCAGAAGACAATTACCTCATCTTTCCATCATCAAATCTCCCAGTCTCTATAATCAGTATCCATATACCCAAGTTTCTGATATAGCAGGTGAAATATCCTTACTCAAATAGGGCTCCTAAAACTGATCTGTCTAAAAGGGAACTGACTTGCACTCCTCCTGCCTGCTCAGGAATTTGGCTCTTACATCTCTTTTACTCTACTTATTGTGTCATTTCTAATGACTTATGTGCTACAGGCAGTGCTGCCCATTAAAGATTTCAATTGTTTTCCTAAATTTTCCAGTCATTAGGCAGGCCATGTGATTACTTCTGACCAAGTAAATATATAACCATCTCAGACTAAAAGAGTGAAAAATCCCATGTACATTTTTCTAGTCTTACTCTTCTGCTATAGCAATTGAAGAGTTTGCATATTTGAGATCATGCACATATAGGACCATGGAGCCTCAGACTGTGGCCTCAAGAAACTATGGATAGCAGAGCTTCCTGCCTACTCTCCCTAAACATGTAGCATGGGTGAGAAATAAACCTTTGTTGTAGTAAACCACTGGAATTTGGGGCCTAATCTGTTACTTCAGCATAACTTAGCCTACCCTGACTAATAGAGCATACAAATATCTTATTAAAAAACATCTCGACCCTACATTCCCTTCCAGCTAGTGTCAACTTATTCTGCTTTCTTTACAGTAAAATCATTGAATGTATTATCTACATTCAGTCTCCACTCCCTTGCCTTTAAAAAAAATCTGTAATCAGGCTTTTTTCCTCACTCTTAAAAAATGTCACTAAATCCATCAGTCAGTTCAATGTCCTTATGTTATTCAACTATTATCAAGCTTTATTCTCAGTTTTGTTAATTTCATGGATGACTTTCCTTTAATTTTAGTTGTCAGTTTCTTTTTCTCTACTCTTTCCTAAATATTGTCCTGCCCCCAATCTTGGTCCTTGGCCCTCCTCTCTATCTCCTTCAGTGATCTTATCATTTCATGCATCTATATGCTGATGACACACCATTTATATACCCCATCCAGACCTCTCCCTGAAGCTGGACTCATCCCTGAGTAGTTAATAGTAATAGTTTAGAGGTATCTAAAACATAACATGTTCAAGTCAAAACTTTTTATTCCCACCACAATCCCTCTAAATGTTGGTTTCTTTACTATTTTCCTCATTGCAGCCCTAACATTCACTCACTTCCTAGACTCAGTCATGGCCTATGCATTGGGTGAAGGTTGTGTGCTGCTAAAATTCTAGATGGCTCCATTCTTTTCATCATTCTTTCTCCAGTCTCAACTTTACCCATATATAATCCATCAGAAAGCTCTGTTGGGTTTACTCTCAAAATATATCCATGTCCCATTACTTCTGCTCACTTCTTTAAACATCACACACCTCTAAGATACCATCTCCTTTATGGACTTTAGAAATTAACTCACAACTGGTCTCCTTGCTTCTACTCTCACCACACTACAGTTTATTCTCTACAGAGTCCCTAGGGAGCTCTTTAAAACCATACATCAGATTATGTCACCTCACCTGCAATACTCTTCTACTGCTTTTCATCACATTTAGAATATAGCCCAGCTGCTTACCAAGGACTCCCTTGGCCTACACAACTTGGCCTCTGCTACCTTCCAGCCTTACCTCCTGTTTTGTTTCTTCTGACCCTCTCCACTTCAGCTATACTGTCTTCCTTGAGGTTTCTAAAACACTCTAAGCTAGTTTTTGCTTCAAGACGTTTACATCTGCTATTTCCTTCCTATGCTGTTACCTCTCTATTGAACACTGTTTTTTAGATCTTCACACTATTTGTCTCTATATATCTTCAGATTTCTGCTTAAATATCCTCTCCTCAGAAAAGCCTACTCTGACATCTATTCTAAAACAGCCTTTCAACTTCCTACACTCTCTCCCACTTTCAATTTCTTGGTAATATTTACCACACTATAAAAATATATTCTTGTAGGGGCACCTGGGTGGCTTAGTCATTAGGCATCTGCCTTCGGCTCAGGTCATGATCCCAGGGTCCTGGGATTGAGCCCCGCATCAGGCTCCCTGCTCCGCGGGGAGTCTGCTTCTCCCTCTCCCACTCCCCCTGCTTGTGTTCCCTCTCTCGCTGTGTCTCTGTCAAATAAATAAAATCTTTAAAATATATATATATATATATATATATACACATATATATATGTTCTTGTATATACTTGTTTATTCAACTATTTAGTGTCTGTCTTCCCTAATATAACTTCAGTGCAGGGAATTTGTCTTGTCTGTCACTGGATTTCCAGTGCTCAGAATAAAGCTAGGCATCTAGCAGATGCTCTGTACATTGCTATTATATTAATTAATGAATTAATAAGTCACACATGTCTACTTTTGCATATGGTTCTTTTGGAATTTTATCATTTTTTTAAATGAAAGGGAAAAATTCACTGAGGTGGAAAATATTTCTGACATAGAGAAGATCAGGAATGATGCTTAGCTGAACAAAGGCCAATACAAATAGTTGACAAATTGGCTGAGCTTTGGTCAATTCATTTTTTAAAGTCACCTCCTGAAAGTGTAGGTTTTTGCAGTCATTGGATCAGCCATGCAGTCAATCCACTTCAGCCTCAGAAGTGGGAAATAGATTGAATGTTTTTAAACTTATATTTTTTATTCTTCCAACAGAGGCAGTCTATACCTTGGGCAATTTCCAACCCAAAAACCATAAGTTTATGAAAATCTCTATAGTGTTAACCTTGTTGCATCCACTTTCCTGCTGCATGATTTCCTCTTCACATTCAAGTACTTAGAAAGCACTTGCCCTTGTTACTAGGAAAACTAATGTTGGAATTTCTTCTAATCTTCATTTTTCCTGAATTCATATTAACAGAAGGGAAAGAGACCAACAATCTCATTTGTGGTTATTCCAAATACAGCCTCATCTTCATCTTCATATTTGAGCACTAAGTTTAAGAGCAAAATTCATCACAGAGCAGAGAAAAGGGGCACATTTTAGCAGTTAATCTTCAGGACAACTTGATCCGACCTAAATGCTTTGTAATCTCTCGTTAAACAAAAGCTTTAGCTTCTGTAATCCTCCTTTTTATCTATCCTTATGAAGCTTCCTGAGGCTGAAGCTGCTGCTCATGTTATTTTTATAAACAGCATAGATCTCTGCCCACAAATAGTTTTCCAAGGGTGATGGCAGCAGGGTCAACTTAGCTCAAGTGTCAGGAGTCATATTTCCCTCCCCTTGGAGACACCTGCCCAAGCAAAGCCCGAACATCCTTTGCTTGTATTCTCACTGCACAGACTTCCTGTTACTGAGCACCCAGGCAGCCAAGGGCCCTGGCTCATTAAAGCATGGCTGAGAGACTACTGTGTCTGTCTGCACCTTCTGTTCTTGAAATTCCAAGAAAAGCCTTCCATTTGTCCTGTTATATGCACTGTGCTGCACTGTGCCACACTGTACCCCTGTCTCCACCCAAAGTCTGGTGTGTTTGGTAGGGTCCTTTGGTGGTTGTGAAATTTTGTTTCTCTTCCTGAAGGGAAACATCAAGGAAGTTCAGGCTCTATGACTCCAAACTGATACCCTAAGGAAGAAATAGTCCAGCCAGGATTGAAATGGCTCATGCTGGCCCAGTCACTGTGAACTTCCCAACAGGCATCTTAATTTTTTTCAGGCATCTTTAATACATGCTCATGAAAGCCTGTGTATAGAGTCAGTGAAAAGCAACGATTCAAATAAAATCCAAAAATAAAATAATTTAAAATATATATCACTATGCAGAAATATCAGAGAGAGCAATGTGACTGTATGTACACAAACACACACACACACACACACACACACACTCTGCAAGGGAGCAGCTGTCCTTCTGTCTTCTCACAAGCCCATGCTCTAACCACTTGTGAAAGAGAAACAATCTCTGGATAAATCCTCATAGGATAAAGACCCATTTTGACTTTATCTATGACCTAGAACTCTGGACTCAGACTCATCGACCAGAAAGTCGCCATCGCTGGGAATGAAGAGAACTGGATTCTCAACAAGTAGCCTACTTTAATGAAAGGAGTATGGACTTTAGAATTAAAGAGACCTAGCTTTAAATCACTCAGATTCCATTTATTAACTGTGCAACTATAAGCAAGTACCTTAAACACTCTGAGCTCCCATTACCTCATATGCACAAAGCTTTTTGGAAGCTTTAAAGATGATGTACATGAGGGGGCTAGAACAGAGTAAGATCTCAGGGAATTGTAGGTAGTTTCTACTATAGGCCAACTCTTACTCTTGTTGGATAAGACACACCATCTCTTTGGGCTCCAGTTTTTTCCCTCTAAGAATCAAGTCTAGGGCTCAAAGATTCAAAACTTACTGGCTACACTTATGGAAGAAAGACTGATGACATAAAGAATTAGGATTTTCTTGACAAAAGTTGATGAGTCTCTTCTTTCTCCTTGGTGTGTCTGGATGGTAGATGGGCAAAAGTTCTGTCTACATATGCATAGGTGTTAATAAAATGGGACAGGATGATGGTAAGTCCTTAGGGAAGAAAGTGTAAAATTTCCACTCTCATCTTGGCTTTGTGCTCACTTGCTCTCTCTCCCTCTCTTCTTCTTTCTCATTCTCTTTCTCTTTCCAAATGGAGAATGAAGAATGTACTGTCTCAGGCTTACATTTCATGAGATTATTAATATGAACATCCTTATAAAACTATAGGCAAACATAAGCTATATTCTTAACTATGTAAACTTATTGAGTGTCTCCAGTTTGCCTTGGATATATATTATGTTCAACTCTCGACTGTCCTAGAAAACAGTAATTGAAATGAAGTTAATGTCCCTAAAGTGCCCTATATAAAGAATACTAGGTTAAAGTATTCTTTGGAATACTTGCATTTGGAGAGTTTCCCAAGAGTTTTCTTTCCACACCCTATATTTGATTTGTATTAGACAATTTCATCTGTCATCCAGGACTGCCACTTACTTCCTACAAAGGAAAGTAATGCAGCTGGACTGAGTGCCATCATTTTTAAAATGTGTGCATATACAAGGACTTTCTTGATCTTTTATTTAGAAGGTAGGTAATAGAATTTAGATGGGATTAATCAGTACATAGTTATATGTACACACACCCACATACTGTTTTGAATTGAGTAGCTGGAATTTTTCATTTGCTTTTTTCAGGTGATCAATCTATCCTTAAATAGCTTTCAAAAGACATGAACTGGCCTGGCTCAAACACTGGAGTTTTCATTTCTTCTTATATTGATTACAGTAACTATAATAACAAGCCAATATCCACTGGGTAAAACTAATCTTTCTCATGCTGGTGAACAATTATTGAATTGCATTGACCTATTTTTCTTTAATGGTGTGAAATATGTTTAATCATTAAAAGTGTCCTCAAATTGCCTGATTCCCACTTGTTTTTTCAGCTTGCCAGGGCTCAAGTGAGTCAAAGTGATAACTCCACACACCAAACCTTTTGTAAATGAATTACTGAAAGACAGAACTTCCAACATCAGAACAAATGCTACAGATAAGATGGAGTCTTAACACTTACACCTGGCCATCTTTAGCATCATTTTGGATTTGTACTTCTGAATGGGTATAATAGTTTTCTGTTGCTGTGTAACAAATTATACAAATTAAGCAAATTTAAATTTAGGAGCTTAAAACAACACACATATTTATTATCTCACAGTTTTAGTGGGTCAGAAATTTGGGCAACTCTTAAATGAGTCCCCTATTTAAGGTCTCACAGGGCTGCAATCAGTGTGTTGTCAGCTGGATTGAGTTCTTGTCTGAAGGCTTGAAATTATCCATATCCAAAAACCTACTACCACCGTTGGCAGACTTTACTTTCCTCGTGGCTGCAGGATTGAGGGCCCTGGCTTCTTACTGATTGAAGTTGGGATTGCTCTCAGTTCTTAGAACCTGCCTACAATTCCTCACCATGCAGACTTTTCCCAATGGCTGCTA
The DNA here is from genome assembly GCF_002201575.2 of Neomonachus schauinslandi. Classification (NCBI taxonomy): domain Eukaryota; kingdom Metazoa; phylum Chordata; class Mammalia; order Carnivora; family Phocidae; genus Neomonachus; species Neomonachus schauinslandi. The sequence goes on from NC_058405.1 coordinate 103,073,907, forward strand.
ACTTCATGTTAGCAGGGTGAGTCTCTACAACAATTTTGCTACCAAGGTCGTTTTAAATATGGGAGTGACATCCTTTGCTTTTGCCATATCCTATTGGTAAAAATCAAGTCACAGATCCCACCCACAGTCAAGGAAAGGGAATTATAAAAGAGCACAAAAACAGGGAGGCCGGAGCCATGGGGGTAGGGCTCATTTTACAATCTCTCCAATGAAATAGGTACAAAAGGCAAAATATTGGGAAGGGTATAAAGGAGGATTCAGGACACCAACACTCTTCAAGAAGATAAGGTTGAAGGCAGAGATGGAGACGATAATGTGACCAGCCAAGTAAGACTAACATTTGGTACATTTCTAAACTCATATTTTTAAAAATATTTGCTACAGGGGAGGTGGGTTGGGGGACGGGTGAAATAGATAAAGGGGATTAAGAGTACACTTACTGTGATCAGCATGGAGTAATGTATAGATACGTTGAATCATTATATTATACACCTGAAACTGATATACTATATTAATTATATTTCAATAAAAAATTAAAAATATAAAAATATTTGTTCCATGTTTATATAGAGAAAAAATAAAGGGCTCTGAAGGGAGGAAAGAGAAAAAAGAATGCTGAGGACAGCAGTCAAATTTGGAAACTTACTCAGTAAAATAAATCCTTGCATTAACTGCCACCCCCTCCTTTAGAAGGTCGTCTAGTTACCATCTGCTATTATTCAATTATGCTGTCCACAGCCTCACCATCCTAACCCAAAGTATCCTATAACATTGTTCCTTTTAACTACAAGTAATACTGATCATAAGACAAATTTTGGTAAATTCAATCTTCTCTCTTTCAATTCCTGAAGATATAGCAGAGTCTAACAGATCAACTCCCAATAAGACTGTATCCTTAACTGAGCTATGCTTTTATACTTACTAGCAGAGTTTTTAAACTTGGCAATGCAAAGAATTAGGATGGGTAACAGCCTTAACTATTATTAAGTTTTCTTAAAATTTTTTATTATGTTCAATTAGCCAGCATAAGTTTTGTCAAACACTAACTGGAATAACTTCTAACTATAAAGGTGTCTATTTCCAACTGCCTGATTTAGGTTTCTGGAATCTTTACCTTGTTAGAATTCAGGTTTGGAGAATTTACTGTCCTATAGAGAAATTAGGGTGGAGTGTTAACGTTGTGAATGAAACTACAGAACTTCCTATAAATACTTTCATATTCTCTGAAATAAGACAACATATATGGAACAAAAAGGGAATACCAATTATGATCTAGATATCCTAAATTAGCAAAAAAAAAAAAAAAAAAAAAAGGAAGGTAGGAAGGAAGGAAAGAGAGAAAAGGAAAGAATGAAAAAATAAATATACAATTAATTTTTACTTATTATCACTTCCTCTCAGGGTTTTCTTTGGAAATTCCCACCTTGGCCAGCAGAAGTCCTGAGGTAAGGGCCCTAAGTAAGGGGAGCCTCACAGTAGTCTACCACCATTTGTGCTACCTGTTTGACCTCTGGAGGCACTGACTTGTGACCCAGGTTTATTGCCTCAATTATTTCAGTGCTTTTTCTCCTTTAGGAGACCCATGGGAGTGGCGGGGGGGGGGGAAGCAAAAACAAAAATCCTCTTGGTTAAAAATTTATCTCTTTATCTTTTATTTTTGATTTCTGAATCATTTTTCCCCTTATTTCCAGATACAACAAAAGAAGTACCTCAAACTCACTGCAACCAAAATATTCATTGTTCCCAAAAAGCTAACCAAGGAAAACTTCATGACTACATTAGAACTTGAAGTAAGGATATCTGTGGCAGAAGAATTCCTGTACACCCAACCCAGACCTACCTTCTACCTTTTCAGCAGGAGGCATTAGCTTAGGTCAGGCCATCTCTTCATAGCCCAAAGTGGGGAAATACTCAAGTATGATTATTTGTTCTCATACCAGTCTCTTGCCAGACTGACATTTTACTCCTCTCCATGTATCAAAATCTGGCTGAGCCTTCAGGGTTCATCTTCAGTCCCTGTGACTCCTCTCTGCTCCAGTGGTCTCAACCTGGGCTGCATAGTAAATCTCCTGGAAGATCTAAAAGAAAAAAAATCCAGTGTCCAGATCCCAAACATGTTTATTCAGTTGGTCTAAAATGGAGCATGAGCATTTTTAAAGAGGTCCCCAGGTGATTCTAATGTGCAGCAAGATTTGAGGACTATTTTTACATTTAATTCCATTCAACTTGAATCATCACATTTCCTTTTGTAGTTTAATTATATTTTCCATATTTCCATGTGTAAATTTCTCAGCTTAGAGTTAAAAATCTTCTTGTTCCTCCAACTGTGGATCCTCATTTGCTCATCCAGTCAAGAAGAGCTTTTTATCTTTAAAAGAGAAAACTGACTCTGCTTGTCTTAAGCTTATGTATAATGAGGGAAAGTGTCACTTTGGGGGGCATGGGGCTGAGAACATCCTTTACTGTTTAACAACCATTGTGTACAAAGAATATCAAAGCCTTACTTCCTCGTAGAATAGGAGTTAACTGTGTCATGGACTTGAGGGGTTCTTGGCAGAGCATTTAAATATCTGTTTTTACTCTTGGTGCCACATTAACAACTTCTGTCATTAGAGATTCATGTATTTGGATTAGATTTCACCTCTTTAGGAGCTTTTCATTAGTCATAAATAATCCTAGAAGGATTCATTAAGACCTTTGTGTGAAAGCTCACCGGGTCACTGTTGCTTGCAATAAGAGGAGGCATATACAATTACCACTTGTAATAGACTTTATCTCTTTTCTCTATGCTCTCCATAAAGGCAGAGCTGTGCTTGTATTAACTATTATGTCCCCAGCACCTAACTCAATATCTGGACAAAGCAGATTATAGTAAATGCCTTTGAATGAATGAATGAATGAATGATCACGCTTGAGCAAATGGATAGCCACAATTAGTTATGAATCCTGAAAGAATAGAAAGAGAAAGAAAAAAAAAAGAATTCTTGGAGGAAAAATATTACCATGTCATAGTTTTCCTGGAGTTTGAAGCTTTGCACAACCTTATCTCATAAAGTATGTTAAAGACAATTCCCTAATAGTTCCATTTTGAGGCTGTTGACTTTTTTTGCTGGGATTTCCCCCTACCATCTCTTTTCTTCAATAATATTAATAAAAAGAATAATCAGAGCTACCATTTATTGAGCTTTTACTAAGAACCAGACATTATACTAATTACTTAGGTATTTTTATTGATCCTCTCAATAACTCTATGAGGCGGGTATTTTCATTACCAATTTATAGATGAGGAGACCTAAACTTACAGAGGATATGTAAGTTCTGACAATCAAATGACAGATGTGGGATTTGAGCCACAATCTGATTGGTTTCATTGGATCCTGATGCTCCTCCTTTCATCTGCTTTCCCTGACCTCAACATATACTCTTTCTCCTTCTATCTCTTTCACATGGTCACACATACACCTTAGGCATGAGGATGCAATTTACCCTCTCTGAATATATGGTAGCCTGAAGAGGTTTGAGTTGGGAGGCTACAGGCAATATTCCAACAATAAGGATCAACACAGCTTCTGGAATTGAACTTAAAATGCACACAGTTTCTCTGCAGCCAATATGCAGAGGAAAACATGGTGAGGTCTTAATGTATTTTGTTCCACAAGGAACAGTGGGAAGGGTCTTGAAACAGCAATTAAATACTCTGCCTCAGTAATCCAGTTGTCATTTTTGCTTAAAACTTATTGGCCAAGGGTGCCTGGGTGGCTCAGTTGGTTAAACGTCTGCCTTCAGCTCAGGTCATGATCCCAGAGTCCTGGGGCATCGGGCTCCCTGCTCAGTGGGGAGCTGGATTCTCCCCCAGCCCCTCCCCCCTGCTCATGTGCTCTCTCAAATAAATAAAATCTTTTTAAAAAATTACTGGCCAGAACAAGCCACATAATCCCACTCATCCACAAGAAGGTAGGTAAACACAATCCTACCAGGTATCCAAAGGGGCATGGGGACAATGTGGTCAGTGGGTAGTACTAATGACTATGACAGGAGAGACTTTATATGATTTATATTTGTAAAGTATCATCTTGGCTATTATATGGAGAATATATCATGGAAGCAAGAGCAGAATAAGCAAGAATACTGGTTTAGGGACTATTTCAGTTACCTAGGAAAGACATGCTAATGGTACGGAGGTTGTTAGCGGAAGCAGGAACCTCAGGTTGAGGTGAGACAGGTGGTGCCGAGGAGGGACCGCCTTGCACTGCCTCCCTGAAACACCACGAGTAGGTTGGTTTGAGGGCTCCCAGGGGATGTCCCGTGGCCTCCTACCCAGCCAGCACCACGAGCATAGGGTTGTGTCCTGTGTGCACATGATCAAGGATGGGACCCAGAGCAGTCTGGTCAAGAGCTATAGCTACCTGCTCAAGTTCTTACTTGAGGTGGACGACAGCGACATGGGCCATGGCAAGATCCTGGAGCACATGCAAGAAGGTACTGCCTGGGCTGCGTTAAGCCTGCAGTAACCGGATCGACTACTAGATGACTACCATCCTGCAGTGGGGCCAGTGGGTCAAGCTGGAGTTCTCGAACGTGTCTGGCCAGCACAGTTTGCGCACGGTGTTCAGGGGCGCTCAGAGGATCCTCCTGGTGTGTGGCATCACTAACAGCTGGTCCTTTTATAGTGCAAATGAGTGTATCACGGAGATCAATGAGCATGCCCCCCAGGGTCTCCAGGATCCTGGCCGGGAACTTGCCACACCTGGCTTTCAAATAGCAAGTCATGATAGAGCAGGTGTGCCTGCGCTGAAGAGAACTGCCCAACCTTATTCAAGGTCAGCCAGCTGTACAACCTCAGCGTCATCAAGTCCTTCACTCAACCATCCGGCATCGTGCTCATGCAGCACGGCATGGAAAAGACCTGTTGGCCCAACCAAGTGCTGAGGCCATTGTCTCCTACACTCCTGTACCCCTCAAAGACAAACTCCCACTGCCAGTTACCTCAAGTCCTTATCACTTGGCAACTGCATCCAGGATGCACCTGTGCTGCTACTCACTGGCAGGTGGGGTAGGCAAGGGCGTGGCCACAAGGGCTACAGCCTCAGGAGGTCCGAGTCCATCCGTCTCAGAACTGCTTGTGGAGCAAACGCAGTATCTATTGGGGCAGGCCAGATGCGCTCTGGCAGGGTTCGCCCTTGGCGAATGCTCCTGGCATTCCCAGCTGGGAAGCATCAGGACGCGCCTAGTGGGTTAGGCTGTCTCAGCCAGAACAAGCCCCGCCAAGGGCTGCAAGGCTCGTGTTGTGGGAAAATTAAGCAGAACAAGTCCAGGGCCCGGTGGTGCAGCTGAGAAGCAGCCAGGAGGCAGTCCTTAGAAACCCAGGAGGCCTGGGTGTCCTTTCTTATTTATATAGATGTTTTACCTCCTTTGTACATTTTTAAATCACCGGCAGGGTTTCTTCGATGTAGCCAAGTGGTTCCCATGTCAGCTGTGGGGATGAACTTGAGACATTTGGAGAGGAAGGGGATTTGAGGCAAAGGCGGGAAGGAATCTGCTGTCAAAACTTCAATCTTTCATTGAAATCACATACACTTCACATAAGGGCATGGTGGCTGTGCGGGGGCTACTGGGGACAAGGGAATAAGTGAACCCTTTGGAAGCTTTGGGCAGTAAGTACCACCCCTGGCTACCTGCACCAGCCTTTATGAGCACCATGGGTTTTTGTTTTTTCATCTTGCTTTGTTTTGTTTTTTAAATCAGTGTCTCATTTTAAGGTAGAGCAAACACAACTCTAGTGATGGATTGAGAAAAAGTTTTAAGGGTGATTGATGAGTTTTGGCATGAGCACCTGGGTCAATTAAGCTGTTTATTGGTAGAATATTAATGGTAAGGACTAGATTAGAGATGGTAGTGAGAATCAAGATGCTTGCTTTTTTGTATATGTTAATTATCAATGCCCAGGTTTACCAGACAAAAGTCCAGGGGAAGGTTAAGGAGTCATCAGCTTAGAGGTGATGATGTGTATACCTGAGAATCACCATGAGACCAGCTAAGAAGTGAGTATCGTAGAGAAGATAGAAGAACAAAATTACTGATACCTTGGACAATGTGGGTAGAAGGTGTATTTTATTATTATTTTGAGTAGTGGAGACTAACAATGCATTTGTATTGTGATGGGAAATGGGTGATTCAGGGAAGATGTGGAGTACCTGCAAGAGCAAATTCCTTGGGAGGGAGAGAAGAATTAGGACACAATAAATTCAAACTCACTTTGAAAAGTATAACATGCTAATTCAGGAAAGTTCTATTAGTAGGAGTAAACTATGCCCTCCAGAAAGAAAAACTCGGTCCTGACTTTAAACTGTCAGTGATAAAGTTTGAGAAAAAAAACCCAAGATGTACATTAAAAAATTCTGAGAGACAATCTCAAACAACACTAAACTTTCTTCTACAACTTGGGGCATAGCATCAACATGATATAATTTAGATAGTGAAGTCCAGCTGATTTAGTGACTCTAAAATCCCACCAAAAGAGTGCCAATGCCAACTTCATTGCTAATGTCCTTGTAAGATTCTCCTGCCTCGTTCAAATTAAAAACTCTCCCAAGATTTCCTTCAGTTACAAAACAAAGAAATATGCTCTAATCAACATGCATAATTATGCATATTATAGTGTGAAGATGATCAACTCGTCTCTTGGAAATTTATGGTAACCACAATTTAATTGTGCTTTCCTAGGGTTTCAACACAGCCTCTCTGGTTCCTGGGCAATTTCTTTCCCCCACAATTAGCCACAATTCTACATAAAGGGGAGTGTACTCTCCCCATTCTCTCCCTACCCTACTGCTCTATGATATCAGCTTTTACTACCTGAAAATGTTATTACTCCAATATCAATAATGGCCATTGTATTAGCCTGGTAAATCTTCCATAACAAAATACCAAAGACTGGGTAGCTCAAACAACAGAAATGTATTTTCTCACAGTTCTGGAGACTAGAAGTCCAAGATCCAAGTGTGGGCAAGGTTGGTTTCTCCTGAGGTCTCTCTCCTTGGCTTGCAGACAGCTGCCTTCTCTCTGTGTCTTCACATGGCCTTTCCTCTTTGCAAGTGCAATCCTGGTGTCTCTCAAGGACACCAGTCCTATTTGTTTTGCAACCCCTCCCACCTTATGAAGTTATTTAACCTTAGTTGCCTCTATAAAGGCCCTATCTCCAAATACAGTCATATTAGGGGCAAGGGCTTCCAAATGTGAATACAATTAATTCCATTGCAACCATCTTTCTAATAAATTCAATGGCAATTCTGGCTTTACTTGAATAATGTGGTTTATTTCATACTTTTTATAACTCTCTCTTTACAAAAATTATTTTTAATCCCCCTCAATTTCCATGACATGGCCCTTTTTTTATTGTGCTTTTTCATTGGCTATTCCTACTCTGTCTCCATTCAAATTTCTCACCTCACACCTTCCCCTAATTTTTGTTAATCTCTAGGCTCAATCCTGAGCCCCCTCTTAAAATGATTTCACTAAGGGGTATTATTCATGCCATAGTGCAAACATGATCTGCTTAGTACTGATATACACTTTCATAACTTTAGCCTAGACCATTCCTCAAGCCTCAGAGTCACATGTATTCACTTTCTATTGAGCATCCTGGAAACTACCAAACATTTCTAAGACACACACAGAAGTTCAAAACATAGTTGGTTCTCAATATGTATTTGTTGAGTTCCTTAATTTCACTCATTCATTCATTCAAAAATAGTCATTGATCACCTACTAAAAAGCAGGCACTGTTTTAGGTACTTGGAATACATCTGTGAACAGGAGAGATCAAGATCCTTATCCTCAAGGAGCTCCCATCGTAGCAGATAAGCAATGGTCAATGAACATTTTAATCAGTGGAAGATGTTAAGTGCTAAGATTAAAGAAAAAGTAGAGCAAGATAAGGGGGATCAGGAATGGGACAAGGTGGAGGGCTGAAGGATTAAAGTAGATGTTCAAGAGAACCTCATCGAGAAAGGGAGATTTGAACAAAGATTTGAAGGAAGTGAATGAATAAATACAGTTAACCACAGGCATCTCAAGTCCAAAATCTCCATTTCTAACACATCTCTTTCCTAATATTCTCAATGTGACTGTCATTCATTCTTCTACTAAAGTGACCATACAAATCTATCTGCCAAAATGGGACACACGGAGTATAAAAGGATAGTACTACAGGCCTGGACAAACTTGGGTGTCTGGATATGTGGATAACTAGCTGTCACCCCAGGCAGAAACCTGCCAGTCATCTTTGCTTTCTCTCACTCCCTCATTTCTCCCTTCTCCCACGTCTTCTCCCAATAGATTACCAAGTCCTTTTGGTATTACCTCTAGAATATCTCCTCTTCTGCACTTCTACTACTGCTGTCTCCATTCAGGATCTCAGGATCTGTGACTAGGATAGACAGATGAGCTTAAAAATGATCCTTGTTCTCTCCATCCATTTCCCCTCAAATCCCTTCCCTATACCTCAGGCAGAATCTTCTTAAACACTCAAATCTGACACTCCCATTTAAAATATTTTTTTGAAAGAGGGGAGTGACAAGTGTGGGCAGAGAACACATACAGAGGGCTGACAAGAACACTGGTCCCAAACACTCTCCTCGGTGGCCATCACCTACTTACCATGTGTAGGCCAACCTGGCCTGTGAGTTCTTGCCACAATCCTGCTCTGCTGAATGCCTTCCCCAAAATGTAAGAACACAGGAGAATCAGCCAGTTTATCTTTGAAAGCCACAATTTCTGCAATTTCAAGTCTAAAACTCAGTGCCTCACAAAGATTAAATGCCCATTATTTGTCCTTAAGATGTGGGAAATTAAAAATATATCAGATCTCTCTGTATTTCCTATTTCAGCCCAAATGAATCCAATTAGGTTTCACTGCAAACTATAAAATACTCTAGGCCTATTTCCTCTTTAAATTGGTTATAAATGTTGATGCTCTTAAGTATAAGTGCAAATTAATCTAGGGAATTCCATGAAATTTTATTTCTTAATTATGCAATTTAAACTAAATTACTTAACTACAATGACTACTCTGGCTCCTAAAATTGTTCAAGGTCAGACAAATGTAATCAAATGTAGCATAGTGATTTTTCACTTAGCATAAACCCTTTTGTCAAACTCATTTCACTGCTTTGGACTTGATAGAGAGGAGAGGCTCCACTCTCGAGGAGGGTGATCTCTATTGAGACTGGGAGGCAAGACCGGGTGACGACACTCAGGCCAGTTGCAGGAGTTTCTGGAAAATGGAAACGTGATTTCCATTAAACTGAGAAAGGGACCAAGGGCTTAGACTGCCCAGAAATTAAACTTTCTACTGATACACATCTGGCAATGCTCCAGTGAACGCAATCCATTTGGCCAGCCAGATGGACTAGTCCTGCAGCTTTTCTGTCTCATGCACAAAGCACTTCAGCCTGGGGAAGAGAAAAATCCCCAAACAAAAATATAAATAGAGAAGACTCCAGCATTGTGGCTAAACAATGGAGAAGACTTGTGGTCTTACAAATGAGATTTCTACAACATTGTGCATTTCAGACATTCCAACTGTTACCTTTTTTTCTTGATTTTTAATAGCTTATTTATCATGGGTGAAGGATGAGATTACTTATCTGAGGCCCCATGCTTTTGGCAGAAAACCTTTATAATGCTCAGTTACTCTCTCCTGGAGGAAAGAAGGCAATTTCTAGCCTCTGTCTGAGAAAAGATACTAAATAATACCAACAAAGAATGTTGATAAAATCCTAACTGAAAAAGATCATTTGAAAATGCAAACTTTTATACTGTTGACTATCAAAGGGACTCAGGCTAAAAGGATGGACTCACCAAAGAGATTATTTTTTTCTCATTTGGGAAGACTTACCCTTTTCTCACTTTCTAACACCATGAGTCCAATTCAAGTCCCCCATTAGCCTGAATGACAATTTTCTTCTGTCAGTCAAACTGTGCATCTGAGTTGAAGTCCATTGATCATCCATCAGCTGAACTGCCATGGCTACTCAATAATCATGGCCCATTTCTGATTCCTTAATCATGGCCCATTTCCCATCCTTAAGTCGGATGCCTAGTTGAGCGTGTGACATCCCCTGAGTGGTCTAAGCATGTTTTCTCTTTCCTCACCCAGAGTTTGCTAAGGGAGAAATGCAGAGACAGAAATTCATTCTTAGCACTCATCCCTATATATGCCTTTCATAATTATGGACTTCTAAAATTATTCTAAATATATATTTTAACTCACTTATCAATAGATTATTGGAGGGGGTAGGTTGGAAGGTGTGGCATAAAATTTTTAAAAAATTAATGTCTTTTATAAATAAATAAAATCTTTAAAAAAAGTTAATGTATTTTACTTACTGAACTTTTTTATCTAATACATTATTTTTTGTCTTTAAATACATGGAGTCATCCAAAACTAAAATATGGTCCTTCCTTCCATATCTCTTTCCCTCTCTTCCTTCTAGCAAAGATTTACTTACATCCCATTCTGTGCCAGGTACCACACTGAGGATTTATGTGAATTATAAGTACAATAAAGCATTTGAGGTGAATTCCAGGTTTTGTATGTAAATTACCTACATTTCCATTAGCTAATCTTTAAGTTTCTTCCATTATTTGCATCTTGACGAGATGTCAAGTTCCAGATCAAATATCACAAACAAGAGGTCCCATGTGGAATATTTTCCAGTGTTTGTGGTTCTTGTGGTGTTGGGCTATATATTATCTAGCTTGTTTGGAGAACTAGATTCCTTAACCCAGTCTCATCTTCATTCAGAAATAATGGGAATTTCCTTTCTTTGTTTCAAGTAAGGAGTAATATAATTTTCTGTCTTTTAATGCCAGCTGCCTTTTCAGAATCAATCCTTTCACTCTTCCCAGCACTTCTACACCCAGTTCGTTACGACCATGGGCTCAAGCTCCTGATAAAATCCTCAGAATCATGGCATGCTACAGTCTTTTGAAGGGTCATTTCCTTAAATATGCTTTCTACCATAGTATGAGTTTATGTTTCTTATATTGCTTTCTTTTAATGTCTCTATGAAATAAATCTAGAGTACTAGGACTGGAATTTTTCAGGCAAATATTGTTTAGCAGATATTTTCAGAGACACAAGGAAGTTTGTTACCATCAAGCCCTCAGCACGTTTGCCAAGTGGGCATAGTTTGACCTTATCCTATTATCTAGTACTTTCCTTTCTCAAAGGCCTTGTGCTGCCACTCATCCTTTTGCTGGTCAAAGTAAGAACCTATTTATTTATTTATTTATTTATTTATTTATTTATTTATTTATTTATTTATTATTTTAAAAATTTATTTATTTGAGAGAGAGAGCACACACACAAGTGTGGGGGGGGAGGGGCAGAGAGAGAATACAAGAGAGTCTTAAGCAGACTCTGTGCTGAGGGCAGAGCCCTATATGGGACTTGATCTCACAACCCTGAGATCATGACCTGAGCCTAAACCAAGAGATGGATGCTTAACCCACTGTGCTACCCAGTCAGCCCAACAAGATCCAATTTTAAAACTCAGTTTAATTGAGATATAATTTACATGTAATTCAATGCATCTATAATAATGCCTTTTGGCAAACATATACACCATGTGATCACCACTGCCACAATCGAGATAGAGAACATTTTTATCACCCCAAAAACCTCCCTATGTCTCTAGGTCAATCCCCCACTCATTCTACATCCTGACCCCAGGCCACCACTGATCTGCTCTCTGTCACCATGGTGAGTTTGATTATAAAACTGTAGTTCTAGAATATCATACCAATTGAATCACCCACTATGTGTTCTTTGTGTCTGACTTCTTTTACTCATAATGTTTTCAGGATTCATCCATGTTCCTATGTGTATTTGTAGTTCATTCCACTTTAGTACTACTACTTTCCATTTTATGGATATACCACAACTCTTTGTACATTCACTTTTTAATGGACATATGGGTTGTTTCCACTTTTTTGGTTTCTCTTTGTTTTTCTGCTTGGGTAAATTTTCTATGAACTTACCTGTACAGACTTGGTATAATATATCAGGGTGTTTTTATAAGAAGAAATATAAAATGAGTATTCAAGGTCTATAAGTTCAGACGCCAAAGGAAAGAGACAGGTAGTATAAATGAACGAAGCAGACTAAGTGTTAGGTAAAGGGGGGGAGGTGAGGGATGTGGCAGTTGACCACAGATCTAGTTTTTAACTCTTACCTTATGAAATAATGTTAAGAAAGTTGAAGTGATGATGTACTGCAGCATCAAAAGCAAGGTATTGTAAGTCAACTCATTCCTTGGATCAGGTAACAAACAGTTCTTTTCAGACTTTTTTCTCTCCCACAGGCTAAAGTATCATTAAGAAGGCATCATTAAGAAAACAAATTTAGTTTTAGACAGCCTTGGGTTTGAATTCATGATCCACACCTACTAACTGCATGACTTTAAGCAGGTTTCTCTATGTTTCTGAACCTTTGTTTTTTATTAGCAAAATGGAGATAATAATGTTGTCGATTTCATCATAAACAAAATTAAAGTATTATCTGCTATTAGTTTAAACATTCTTTCTCTCACTTTGGCATAAGCTACAATATTATTGCATGTCTTCCACATGCCAAGCCCTATGTGAGGCACATGACTCTCATTATCTCATTTTATTAAATCCACCTCATTAGCTAGACAAGAAACTAAGGCTGAGATAGGTTAAAAACCATGTGATGAAAGCAAAAATAGGGACCACTGGCTCTGCCTGGGACTTACTTGCCAGGCTTCCTCAAAGCATAAGCCAACAGCATAATGATTTCATTGACTTCAGATGTATCTATACATTTGTAAAAGGCTCAGACACATTTGAAGGGAACTCCACTTTGCAACCATTTCAGCTTCTTCCACTCGTCCATAACCTGTAAGTCTGATATGCTCATAAAAAGCTGGAGGCCAAGCTTTTCTGAGAACTTGTCTTTGGCCAACTCTAACCCTACTGTCAAAAATGTGCCTCCTCCACTAGACTCTGAGCTCTGTCCCTAGGGCCTGGCAGGGTGCCTGGCACATAGTAGGAAGAGATCATTTTATGAGCACAACTTGAACACAGTTTTCCTCACATCAAATTCAGGAATCAGAATCTTTAGATAAAGAACAAGTACTCCCTTCTAAATCCCATGGTGTATATTGCTGTAATCGTTACAATATCTTTAGTAGCTCAAGCAACCACTTGAGTGGTCTCAGTTGGCCTCATGACCAAAAATGTATCTCTCTTGGTATAATATTGAGTCACTTATGTTTAAAATGATGCCACTTGCCCTCACTGAGTTGCTGTTGTTTCTTTGTCTATAAAATAAGTGTACAGACCAGGAGCTTTATAAGATCCTTTACAGCTTTTGATTTTCTATAATTCAAACAGTACTCAGTGGTTCCTCTCCCAGTTCCAATAATTTTGAGGTAACCTGGCATTTTTCTGAGGTCAGGTTCCTACAGAGCAGTGGCTCTCAGGACCAGCAGTGTCAGCGATGACAAGTTCACTAAGCTTGAGAACCACCCCTGTTGAAAGGGAGAATGCCATCCCTCTCTGTCTCGCCCAAGTGTTTCCTTGAACATCAACCCTCGCTCCAACTCCATTGCAGCTGCCTGCTGACTCCTCCTGCATTCTGCAGAGAGGAGGATGCCTGGAGAGTTCTTTAAATTCCACTCAGATCGGAGGATACAACATTAGGACCCAAATGGATACAATGCAACTTATGTAATAAATTCGTCTTAAAACTGAATTCCCTCAGGAATTTAAGGTACTCCCGAATTTCATGTCTTATTCTCATTCATAAGTCAACACACATGTATCAAGTGCTTACTCTGTGCCAGACACCATACTAATACTGAGGAAACAAAGATGAAAAAGATAGCCCGGATCTCAAAGTGCTCACAGCCTACCAAGGGGAGAGACTTAATAAATACCATAAGAGAAGTATGTACATGATACAGAAATTCATGTTAACTGGGGAGAAGAGAAAGTGTTCTGGGAAAGACACCCTAGATAATGATTAGGAATATGCCCCACTACTTTAGAGCAAAGAACAACTGGGGCAGAGTCCAGAGTATCTGAACAAAGAGGGCGATTGTAAAGAGCCAGAGCAGCTAGCTGGGTGTTGGGGCAGGCAAATACTTAAATCTCTGAACCTCTCACTCCCTCCAACATGCAGTCTATATTTGTTGAGAGTTTTATGGCTAAGAAAAGCCAGGGTACTGAAAACAGGGACTGTTGCATTCCTCCCTCCAGGTCAGCCCGGGGCACCCAGAAGCTGGCAACTTGGCTCCTCAACAGCTGGGCCTCGCAGCTGCAGGGAACCATGAGGCTCTGCATTCTCCTCCCTAGACAGTGTAGACAGAGTAAAAAAAAAAAAGAAAAGATAAAGAAAAGAAAGCCCTGTGTTAGTGCAAACAGATCCATATATCAGCAGAGAGTTATCAAGGTGAATGAGAAAAATTATCTCATCAGAACAACACCCCCCTGGTTGGAGGCCCGTGGGCTGGAGCTGCCCCCTCTCTAACCTGCTAGCGCTGGGCCTCCAGTACAATGTGATCCATCAAAGTCACTTCCTCTGCTTTCTCACTTCACAGGGGGCGCGTGGCTCCCCTCCCACCACTGGGGAGGAAATCAGTGGGAGGGAGGGTCCCCACAGGTGGGCACGGGTCATAAGGGGGATGCCAAGTGTGCCAGAAGTGGAAAAGGGAGAAGGGGACTGCGCCCCAACCCTCCTTCAGGGAGCCCAGAACCAAGGATAGACAAGCAGATGCCAGGGTAGGGAGGGAAACATGCGCCCTCCACACACACACAAACACACACACACACACACACACACACACACGCATATACACCATACAATTCATGTACTGTACACAGCACATACCATACATACAACATGAACATACACCATACACATACAGTCACACCCACGCACACACACCATGCATGAACATAACATACACACACACACACACACACGGGCATGCTCTGTGTCCTGCTATCATTTGGTTTCAATCTTTCGTCCTTTATCAGAAATAACAACTGTTTAGCCAGACCCATTTTCATAAACGCTATCCTTATGGTTCCTTTTGGCAGAAGCACGGAATCTCTGCTGCCAATCCTGTGGGTAGAGAATTTATTGTTTCCTTTTTGTTGCAGTTATTATGGTGGTATTGGTGTAGTTTTGCTTTGCTCCGGAGAAGGCAGGAATCCGCAGAGAAGTGGCCAGGAAACAACAACTTTTGCAGGTGGGCTGTCCAACGTGTAATGGCAGTTTGCCTGGCCGCTGCACTCACTTGCCCATTCCAGGGCCCAGTTCTCGTCCTTCCTTAGGTGAACGGCAAACCTACTACCAGCAGGGGGCGCTACTCTTGCATCGTCCCCTCTTCCGCTGGCCACGCCTCTCTATTCTTCGTGCTCTTTCCTCAAGCCCCAGCTTGGGAAGCTTTCAGCCTTCAGTGATCTTCCCTCTCCCTGGGCATTCTGCCTAAAGTTCCAGTAACTTTAGTACTCCTCTGTAAAACAAGGTTTAGCTAGTAATTTATGTCGACTTGTATTCTCACTAGATTTCAAGGATGTCAGTCTTGACTTCTCCAGCCATCTCGGAAGCGACTGCAGGGCATGATCAGTGTTTTAACGCAGTCTGACATGCTCCCTCAGCATCTGGCAAAATGCGGGTAGCTGGGTTGTGATTGTCATCTTAAGCCATGACCAATAGATTTTATATTCATTGTATTCCTTTCTTTGACAGAAGCTTCGTTTGAGAAACTACCTATCTTTCTAGATGTTCTCTATTCATGCATTACTAAGAACTTTTGAAGATGATCCAGGCTTACACATTTTTCTGCAAGAATAGAACCTTCTTTGAAATAATTGTCAATATTCTTCAGTGGTGAAGCCCTTGGGAGTAGGGCAGCAGAGGGGAAGTCTAGTACCTGGGCTGATCCTGTTTGATGACAAACATGTCTTCCTCACATTAGGAAGGCAGAAACAGTTTCCAGGAATCTCACTGAAGTTAACTCCAAAAAAATTCCTATACAAATTGGTTGCCCAATATGATCAAAATATAGTATAATTTGTTCATTCATCAGATACTCACTGATTGCCTAATAGCTCTGTTCTGGACTCTGGGTGAGGCACAGGAGCTATAACGTTGAACAAGACAATTACGGGACTTACACTCTAGAATTACAAATGGTGGTCAACACCAAGGAAGAAATGGAGAGTTGTGATGACAAAGGAGGAGCTGGAGTGGGGACAGGGACCCGTGAGCTAGAGGCAGTGGGAGAGGTTTAGTGAAAACTAATTTAGATAGAGTAGCCAGAGAAGGTGAGGACATAGAGTGTAAGACCTAAAGGGGGACAGGGAGGCAGGCTTCAGAGAGCAGGGCAAGAGGTAATTTGTCAAATGCAACAGTTGGTTTTGTTCAGCTCTCAGTCACAATTATAATAGCTAACTAGTATTCATTGTTCATCTGCAAAATGCCATCTTACAACATTGCTCCAGGTAAGCTTATTGCAAAGGAGGAAACTGAGAGTCAGAGAGGTAAAGAGAAGGGGTAGAGATCCAACTTGGGTCTAATGGACTTCAGAGTGTGTACCTCTTCCTCCTTAGCTAATTGTACATAAGAGAATGAGCATGGCTCAAAGCCACCTAACTCCAGGATCTGAAATACTGTTCAAAGAGTATGTCCTACTGATGGCGTCTGTAAATCAAATTTTAAGTAAATCACAACTGTTTTAGTTGCAAAAATCAAAGATATGCCATAAAGTATATTTAGGAGTAGGGAAGAGTCAAACAAACGAATTAACCAAAAAGATCAAGAATGGCAGTCTTGAAAGGTCCTGCTATATATTATGTATTAACATTCACTGGCCTTTGCCTGGATAGACAATAGACAACTATTATTGACTCTAATTTCCCCTTCTTCATTCCACAGACATTTTGGAGCACCTGTTATATGCCAGACACCATGGTCGTAGCTCCAAATACAGATAAATACCATGCTGTTGTTCTAGAATTTATATACAATACTTTGGGGAACAAAGAGAAGAGACAATTATAATATAGAAAGGGAACTGCTGTGATAGAGGTCACAAAGGGGCATTGAACACAGAATGGGAGGTGGTGATGTTAGGAAGATGTCGGCAAGTGTTCCTTGAAGGAGGTGATTTCTGAGCTGAGTCCCTGAAACATTAGTAGGAGTTAATCAGGCGAAGGCTATAGTTCAAAAAAGATAGCAGGGAACATTATGGGGACTTTTAAGTAGCTGCTGTTGGAGGGTATGAGGGTAAACACAATAGGTGAAGTTGAAATCTATCCAGAGACCAGATTATGAAGAGCTTCTATATTGTGGTAAAAAGTTTGGGGTCTGTGGGAAGCCACTGTGTGTGAAAAGATAAGCAGAGGAATGATACTGTTCTCTCAGCTGTATGGAGAATAAATTAGAGTGAGGTGAGACTAGAGGCAGGGTGGGATGGAGTGGCTGCTATGTTCCAGGCACTGTCCTAGCTGCTGAAGGTCTGTCTGACTGTGAACAAGGAGCAAACAGGCTAGTGAGAGAGAGTTTCACTGGCAGATCTTATTTGATTTTCATGACCAGCACCCTCAAATGGGCTCTTTGTGTTGTCTAGCAATCATGCTTTATGTCCACTCATCCTTCTTCTCCCCTGGATACTATTTTATTACTTCTCTTCCCTCATATAGCCACTCCATTCCCTCCTACTTGGATGTTGACTTTGCTTTCAACTTCACTGAAAAAATGGAAGCACCCAAAAGAGAACCTCTGGAGACTTTCAAGGCCGCATTTACCTACCCTCAGGGTCTGCACATCCTGAAAGCCCTGCCTGACCCAAGAGATGAACTTGCTGTGCTCCCACCTAAAGCTAGTCCCTTCCATTCCTAGATCCATTCACTCTCACTTACTCAAAGCAGTTCTCAACTTTCCTCTCCCAAGACATTTTTCTTCACCTGTGGATCATTCCCATCAGCATACAAATATGCTGATACTCTTCCCATCTTAGAAGTCTCCTCTTGATCCACTTTCCCCACCAACTACTGCCATGTTTCTCTACTCCTTGCTGTAGCAAATTTCAGAAAAGTTGTCAGTATTCACTGCCCCATTTCCTCTCTTCTCAGTTTCTTTCGGTAAACCTACTTCAACTGAGCTTTAAGTCCCACCATTCCACAGAAATGGGTTTGCTGAATTTGATGGTCAGTTCTCAGTGCTCATCTCAAGTGACCTATTGGTAATGATACAGTTACATAAATCCTCTTCTTATATATCATTTCTGATCTTGCTTCCAGGATACACATCTTCTTGGTTTTCTCTCTACCTCACTGGTCATTGCTTTTTGGTCTGTTTCTCTTGATTCCACCTCTTCTCACTAACACTTTATGTTAGAGTGCCCTGGGATACTGTCCTTCATCCTCTTGTCTTCTTTCTCTATACTCATATCATCTACATGCTGATGCCTCACTGATATATATAAATCTTGGCACATTCCTCCACATTGCAGCCTCACGTATGTAACTACCTTCTCAACACCTCCACTAGGACATCTAGTAGACACTTCAAACTTAACATGTCTGAAGTTGAACTCCTGGTCTTACCCCACAATGCCTAATTTCATCAATAGCCTTCCCCACCTCAGGCAACAGCATCTCCATTTGTCTAGTTGCTCAGGCCAAAAATCTTGGGGACCAAGTGGTGAGCCACTTGGGGACCAGTGACTAGGACAGTGTGTGGCACGCCCCACATCCAATCCATAAGCAAATCCTATAGCTCTACTCTCATGATATAGCTAGAATCCTATTACTTCCAACCACCTTCATTGCTACCATTATCGTCTATTTCAAAAACCTCCAAGGTGCACCTGGGGGGCCAGTCAATGAAGCATCCCACTCTTGATTTCAGTTCAGGTCATGATCTCATGGTCTTGGGATTGAGCCCTGCATCAAGCCCTGTGTCGGGCTCTGCGCTCAGTGTGGGGTCTTCTTCAGATTCTCTCTCTCTCTCACAAATAAATAAATAAATAAAATCTTAAAAAAAACACAACCCCCTAACATGTCTCTCTGCTTTTACTCTTACCCTCAAAAAATCTGTATTCAGCACCAGAACAATTCTTTTAAAACTTAACCATGTTTTGCAAAAACCCTGAGTAACAGCCAAAGTACCTAAAGTACCTAAAGGTACTACTTAACTTGTCCTCTCCATCACATTTCTGTCCTCACCTACTTTCTCTCTTTTAATAACTGTGCTTCAGCCATTCTGACCTCCTTTCTAGTCAGTCCTCAAATTCTCCAGACGTACTTCCTCTTAAGTATTTTTGTATTGATTGTTTCATCTTCTGAGAATCTTTTTCCTCTAAATATCTCCATGTATTCCTCTAGGTACACCTACACCTTCACCTCATTTAAGTCTTTACCCAAGTGAAACATTTTTATAAGACCTTCCTTGAGCTCCCTATTTTAAATTGCAATCCCTTACCCACCAGCACTCTTGATCTACCCTTACTCTGTTTTATTCTATAGCACTTACCACCTTTTATCATATAATAATGTACTTATTTATTATATTTTATGTTTATACTGCTCTCTGTCAGCTAGAATATAGGCTTCTCAAGAGCAGATATTTCTACATTTTATTCCCTTATGTATAACATGTACCTAGAACAGAATCTGTCATATAATAGGTATTTAATGACTCTTTGCTATGTGAATGAATGATGATAAATGTTAAGAAGGAACTAAAGGATGTGGAGTTAAAATGGGACAATGTCAATGGAGAGAAGAGGAGACGCAAGAGATTAAGAAGGTCAAATTAAAAGATCTTTTTGATTGAATTCAGGGATAGAAGAAAAGTGTAAACAATGATTCCCAGATTTTAGGCTTTAGAATCTGTATGGAGGATGGTGCCATTTAATGAGATAAGAAATGGGAATTTAATTTGGTAACTGGATATGGGTTGCTAATGTAGGAAGGACTATTTGTTAAGATTTATTTTTATTGAGATATAATGCACACATAATAAAATTGTCTCTTTTATGGTTCAATACTCACAAATCAGTGTGATACATCACATCAATCAGAGAAAAGATAAAAATCATGTGATCATTTCAATAGATGCAGAATAAGCATTTGACAAAGTACAACATCCATTCATGATAAAAACTCTCAACAAAGTAGGTTTAGAGGGAACATATTTCAACATAATAAGGATCATATATATTAAAATCCCATAGCTAACATCATACTCAATGGTAAAAATCTGAGAGTTTCTCCCCTAAGGTCAGGAACAAGATGAGGATGTCCACTCTCACCACTTTTATTCAATATAGTACTGGAAGTGGTAGCTACAGCAATCAGATAAGAGAAAGGACTAAAAGCATCCAAATTTGTAGATGACATGATACTCTATATAGAAAACCCTAAAGACTCCACAAAAAAACTAATAGAATTAATAAATGAATTCAGTAAGGTCACGGGATATAAAATCAATGCACAGAAATCCATTACATTTCTATATACTAATAATGAAAGAGAAATTAAGAAAACAATCTCATTTACAATTGTACCACATATAATAAAATATCTAGGAATAAACTTAACCAAAGAGGTGAAAGACCTATAATCTGAAAACTATAAAACATTGATGAAAGAAATTGAAGAAGAAACAAAGAAATGGAAAGACATTCCATGCTCATGGATTAGAAGAACAAATATTGTTAAAATGTCTATACTACCCAAAGTAATCTATATATTTAATGCAATCCCTACCAAAATACCAACAACATTTTTCAAAGAACTAGAAAAGGCTATCCTAAAATTTGTATGCAACCACAGAAGACACCAAATAGCCAAAGCAATCTTAAAAAGAAAAACAAAACTGGAGGTGTCACAATTCTAGTCTTCAAATTATATTACAAAGTTGTAGTAGTCAAAATAGTATGGTACTGGCACAAAAAATGACAGATAGGTCAATGGAATAGAATAGAAAGCCCAGAAATAAACCCACAACTATATGGTCAATTAATCTTTGACAAAAGAGTCAAGAATATCCAATGGGAAAAAGAGTCTTTTCAAGAAATGGTATTGGGAAAATTGGATAGCTATTTGCAAAAGAATGAAACTGCACTATGTTCTTAAACCATGCATAAAAATAAATTCAAAATGGATTAAGGACCTAAGTGTGAGACCTGAAACTATAAAAATCCTAGAAGAGAGCACAGGCAGCAATTTCCCTAAGGTCGGCCATAGCAACATCTTTCTAGATATGTCTCCTAAGGCAAGGGAAACAAAAGCAAAAATAAATTATTGGGACTACATCAAAATTAAAAGCTTTTGCACAGTGAAGAAAATAACAAAACTAAGAGGCAACCTACTGAATGGGAGAAGATATTTTCAAATAACATATCTGATAAGGGGTAGTATCTCAAATACATAAAGAAGAAAAAGCAAATAATCCAATTAAAAACTGGGCAGAAGACATGAACAGATATTTCTCCAAAGAAGAAATATAGATGGGCAACAGACACAGGAAAAAATGCTCAATATCATTCATCATCAGGGAAATGCAAATCAAAACTACAATGAGATATCACCTCACATCTGTCAGAACGGCTAAAATCAAAACACAAGAAACAACAGGTGTTGGCAAGGATGTAGAGAAAAAGGAACTCTCTTGCACTGTTGGTGGGGAGGCAAACTAGTGCAGCCACTGTGAAAAATAGAACTACCCTATGATCCAGTAATTGTACTACTGGGTATTTACCCAAAGAATACAAAAACACTAATTCAAAAGGATATTTACACACCTATGTTTATTGCAGCATTATTTACAATAGCCAAGCCAATAGCCAAGCAGCCCAAGTGTCCATCAATAGATGAATAGATAAGGAATGAATAAATACATGTGTATGTGTATGCACATGTATTTGGGTAAATATGTGTGTGTGTGTGTATAATATGGAATCATATGAAATATGATTCTGCCATAAAAAGAATGAAAGTTTTGCCATTTGCAACAACATAGATGGAGCTAGAGAGTATAATCCTAAGTGAAATAAGTCAGTCAGAGAAAGACAAATACCATATGATTTCACTCATTTGTGGAAATTAAGAAACAAAACAAATGATCAAAGGATAAAAGAGAGAGAAAGACAAACCAAGAAACAGAGTCTTATCTATAGAGACAATCTGATGGTTCCCAGAGGGGAGATGGGTGGGGGGATGGGTGAAATAGGTGAAGGGGATTAAGAGTACACTTACCATGATGAGCACTGAGTAATGTATAGAACTGTTGAATAACTATATTGTACACCTGAAACTAATATAACACTGTATGTTAACTACACTGGAATTAAAATAAAAAATAAAAGAACAATTAAAAATAAAATAAAATTGACCCTTTTAAAGTGGACAGTTCAGTAGTTTAGTATATTCACAAAGTAATTCCAGAACATTTTCATTGTCCCATAAAGAAACGCCATACCTGTTACCAGTCACTCCCTTCCCCAAACTCCTGGGGAACAACAAATACACTTCTGTCTCTATGAATTTGGCTATGGACATTTAATATAAATAGAATCATATATCATGTAACTTGTGTCTGACTTCTTTCACTGAACATAATGCTTTCAAGGTTCACCTATATTGTAGCATATATCAGTACTTATTACTCTTTATGGTTGAATAATACCCCATTGTCTGGATATACCACATTTTGTTTATCCCTTCATCAGTTGATGGGCATTTGGGTTGCTTCCACTTTTTGACCATTATGAAAAATGACTCTATGAACATTTATGTACAAGTTTTATGTGAACATAAAAATGCCACCTGGGAGTGTCATTTTGGGGTCATATGGTAACTTTATGTTTAATTTCTTGAGAATGTCAGTTGGTTTTAAGTAAAGTAATCTTATGACTTGTTTGCTAGGGAGAGTCCTAGTCTATGCTTGTTATCACAGTGAAGTTATTAATAGTGCCCCCTTTCACTCTTAAAAGAGCCCAAATCAGGACATTATATCATATGATCAGCATAGTTGTAAGGTTCTGGACCTGAAGAAGGTAGCAATGATTATAGTCAGTACTTAGAAGTCATAGGAAAATTGCCACATGGAAATAGACAGTCAACAAGAGAGTCTGTAAATGTGAAGAGAAGTGTTTAATTTCAGTGTTATATTAGTTTCACGTATACAATATAAGTGATCCAAGAATTCTTTACATTAATGCTATTCCATTGAACAGGTCCCAATTCTTATTTTTTAAAAAAATCATTTTGCAGTCATGGATCATATTGCTTGTGTTCTCTTTGCTGACACTTCTTTTCCCTTGACTTTTATGTAAAACTGCTCCATGGCTTTCCTCCTACCATCCTGGAAGATCCTTCTCAACAACTACATAGGTTCATATTCCTCCTTTAACTCTTTAAATGTCTATATGTCCCAGACTGATGAAGGTTGCTCAATGGAATAGCATTAAGGATGCTGCTAAGAGCAATTTTGGTGAAATGGTAAGTGGAGTCCCAGACAAAAGCAAGTAGAGATCTCTGGAAAGGGAGATAATCAGTGTGGGTTTCTCTGCTAAGAAGCTTGTCTGTGAAAAGGAGAGATATTGCTTAATAGCAATATTATGTGAGGGGAGGTAAATGTTTGGGCTTTGTTGTCATTGTTAATTTTTTTTAAGATTTCATTTATTTATTTACTTATTTATTTAGAGAGAGATTGAGCACACTCGTGAACAGGGGGAGGGGTGGAGGGAGAGAGAGATTCTCCAGCAAACTCCACCCTGAACACAGAGCCCCATGCAGGGCTTGATCCCACCACCCTGGGATCATGCACTGAGCTGAAATCAAGAGTCTGATGCTGAACTGACTGAGCCATCCAGGTGCCCCATTTTTAATTTTCTTTTTTTTTTTTTTAGATAAAAGAGATTGAAGTATATATATCCAGAGAAGAAGTTGAAGATGACAGGGAGGAAAAGGAAATCATGGGAGAAGTGTGTCTGAATGCATCTAGCTGGCTGGCAAGTAGCAGACACGAAGGCAACGGTGGGGAAAGCAGCTCAGATGACCCAGGAACCACTTCTACACTGGGGTGTGAGGTGTGGCAAGGATGGGAGGCTGTGCAGATAATTTAGTGAGTATTAAGGCCAGAGTGGATAGGGAGAAATTTAAAAAAAAAGAAAATGAGGACACTTAGGAAGGCATCTGTTTTCTGTGCCAAAGGCAGAGTGTGAGGCAGAGTGCTGAGCAGGGGTGTTGAGGGAAATGACATGGGAAAGACAAGATGCTGATGAAGAATGTTCAGCATTATTTACAGCATTAGGAGCCCAACAGAAGTTGAAGATCCTGAACTCAGGGTACATGGGGCACATTCCAATAGCAGGATGAAGGAAATGCAGAGAAAGCAAGAGCTGAGCTGGTCCAGAACTGGATTTCTGCAAGGTGGGCAATTCGGATGTTAAGGGGAAAAGGAAGCAGAAAGGAGCCAGAATGGTTGAATATAGGCCCCAGTATGTGGGTTGAATAGGAAAGTATTTTTTTTGCTCCCAGTCAGTTAAACTTTAGCTTATAACGAGAAGTTAAAAGGAAGCAAAAGAGCAAAACACAACAAAGGTACAACAGAGAACCTGACTTCTTTCTTACCTATCTCAAAAGGAATAAATAAAAAGCATTTTCAGATGTTTTCTTAACACTGAACTATGAACAGTTATAAAATGCCATAAATATCAATTTATGTTGCAATCTGCTCACAGGGAAGAGATGAGTTCAGCTGCAATAAAATTAAATAGACCAAACATTGAAATCTAGAGGAATTTTTTGTTCATTTATGTTGCATTGCAAGGTTTCAGATTTGTATTTACTCTTTCACAATAAATATTTTATTTTTTTTTTCATTTATGATCAGTCCAGTTGCACTCATCATTAGCCTCACAAGACGAATAAGATTGGACATTATTGTCCACTTGCCTTTTAGGGTTAAACTTTTGATTATTAATTTTAAAGTATAAACAATTTTTGATACTTTTAATTTAGATGGTGTTTCAATTTCCTGGAACTGTTCCTGAGTTCCTCATGCTGTTAAAAATAAGATAGTATGATAAAGGAAAAACTGAGATTCTAAAAATGAGCTTCACATTGATCATACCTAACTTATCTAAAATGTTAGTTAAAATAAAAGTACTATTGGCAAAATTAGTTCATAGTTCAGCTCCACTCCCTAACAATGAATAGAATAACTGAAGGAACAAAAGGTTTTCATATCAGTCATAATATAAATCTGCTTTATATCATGATCTTATTGTTAAAGTTGATACTATGTTCTTCTCCACCCCTCTGTCGGTATAAATCCTACATACTCTGAGCAATTGATCTGTGGTCAGTTTCAGTTATACTTCCTCTAAGTGCCTATTGGTTCACAACACTGGGAGTTCCTTGGGTGAGACTCAAAACTGTCCCCTGTGTGTGGAGGGCAGGGAGAGACCAAAGAAAGAGGCAAGTTGCTCAAATTATTAGATGCCCGTTTTAATGAGCAAAGGGAACATATATACAAGGCTTGTCTTGGGCAGCCACAAGACAAATAGATCACCATACCCACCCATCAGGATCCTTAGAATTTACATCAAGGCCTTAATGGGGTTCAGTCACATGTGCCATCCTTATGATCTGAATAATGCATTATTCTCTCAAGGCTATGTCCTTGAAGTGGTCCTTAGTATGGGAATGGTGGGTGGACCATGCCTTCCAAGTACAGGGGGCAGGGTGAGGAGCTTCCCATTGATGGGGTCCAATTCATGGGTCAATGGGCAGTGGTCATGTCCTCTCAATGACCTCCTCCCAACAGTGCCTTCCTATAGGACCTATACTGATCCTATATTTTTCATGATCTATTCCACACCATTACCTATACATCCCTGAATTATTTGACCCCTGCATTCTCCAATCTCGTAACACTCTCCCCCTTGCTCATCATGCTCTAATCTCACTGGGTATGATGGTTAATTGCAAGTGACAACTTGACTGGGCCATAGGATGCCCTGATATATGATCAAACATTATTCTGGGTATGTCTGTAAGGATGTTTCTGAATGAGATTGATACTTGTCTCTCCTGGGTCTCCAGCTGACTATCTTAGGACTTCTCAGCCTCCATAATTACCAGAGCCAATTGTATATGTTATACAGATATATGTCTGTGTGCATGTGTATGCGTGTGTGTGTGTGTGTTTATCTCCCATTGGTTCTGTTTCTCTGGAGAACCCTAATACACTGGGTTTTTCATTAAGCTCTTTTCTGCCTCAGGGCCCTCTTACATGTTATTCCCTTTGCCAAGAATCCCCTTTCCCCAGATCTTCCCATGGCTGCCTCCTCTTTATAATTCAAGTCTCTGCTCAAGTATTACCTCCTCCTGGCAGTCTTCCCTGACCACTCTAATAAAACCCTTCCCCGATCACTCCACAAATCCCGATTCTCCACCAAGCACTTTTTTTTTTCTCCTTAGCACTTAGTGAGGTCTGGCATTGTATTGTTTACTTGTGTATTTGCTCTTGGTCTACATATTCTTTTCCTTAGTATTACATTCCAAGATAAACAAAACCTCTTGTTGCTGTTCACCAGTCTATCTCTGTGTCTAGGGAAAAGCCCTGTACAGACTAACAACTCAAAAAACATACTACCTTTTATTTAATGGTATGGGGAACTCAGGAACAATTTCAGAAAATCAACACATACTATAATTATTTTTAAGTAGCTCTTTGTACATATTACCAACCTAAGGGGAAAAAGTACAGAGCATATAATGATAAAACTTCAGCTTTGAATCCATTTTTTCATCAGACCTAAAAGGCAAGTAATGCTTCCCCATCCTACCAAATAGGGATCAAATGGGTGATGCGCTTAGAAGTGCCCTGACTACACAAACGATGGTTAAATAGGATCATATGGTGGTATAACTGTTATTATATCTTGTTATCCCACTGTGCATCATGTTTTATTTCCATTTGACACTTTATGAGCACTTTTGCCTATTATTAAATATTCTTTGCAAGTGTAACTTAGTGAGTAATGCTTTATGTGGATGTGTACTAATTTTAAATCTTCCCCCAATTTCTGGACATTTTGAGCTATTGTATTTACATTAAACTTACCTGTGATATACCATAATAAGTTGAGTATATATCTGATTATTGTTTCAGGATGGTCCTTCAGACATGGAATTAATACACAAAAGATAAGAACTATTATGGCACCCTGAACATGATGGCAGACTGTTTCCCACTAGAGGTTGTACCAGTTTTCACACTTACCATCTTCTAAGTGTTGAATGAGATTTTGTTTTTACCTTTTATACTCTTAAGTGTAAGAAATGGTTTCCTATTGCTTAATGCTTGGATTATTGGCGAAGTGGAGCATATGCTGTGTATTTATTAGACATCTGTATTCCCTTTCCTAAGAACTGCTTGCTAGGTTATTTTGACCATTTTTCTATTGGGCTTAAGGATTTTTTCATTTTATCAATTTGTATGAGGATATTATGATTGATGGCTCTTATCATTTATCATGAATGTTTCAAATATTTTCCCAACGTGTCTTTTGTCTTTAAATTTGCATATGGCAAAGAACTTTATTTTTTAAGTAGTCAAATTCATTGATAGTTCTTCTGGCTGTGATTTCCTTCATAGCTATTATGCTTAGAGTG
This sequence comes from Neomonachus schauinslandi, assembly GCF_002201575.2. Taxonomy (NCBI): domain Eukaryota; kingdom Metazoa; phylum Chordata; class Mammalia; order Carnivora; family Phocidae; genus Neomonachus; species Neomonachus schauinslandi. Next base: position 103,101,642 of record NC_058405.1, read on the forward strand.
TTCTTCCTTATACTTAGATCAGATAGTTATTGATATCCTTTTTTTTACTAGTTCTGATAGGATTTTATTATTTACTTTAATTCCTAACCCACCTGGGATTTTTTGGTACATAAACTGGGGACCTTATTTGTTCCCCATCCTCATGTCTGACCAAGCATTGTTTATTCATTTATGCTATCAGTACCCGTATACTAAATGCTCCATATGCTAATATCTGTCAGTAGAGTGTTCACTTTGTTCTGGTCTGATCTATTGGGTGAATCTTGCACCAACACCATTCTATTTCAAATTATTAAGGAATTACTACAGGGTTTGAGATCAGGCAAAGTGAGTTCCTTATTATTACTCTTCTTTTTAGAAATAACATTGGCTATCTTTTTTTTTTTTTTTAGATTTTATTTATCTATTTGAGAGAGAGAGAGCAGGGGGGAGAGGCAGAGGGAGAGGGAGAAGCTGAGTGGGGAACCTGACATGAGGCTTGATCCCAGGACCCTGAGATCATGACCTGAGCTGAAGGCAGATGCTTAACCGACTGAGTCACCCAGGTGACCCAGCATTGGTTATCTTTACTTGATTGTTCACTCAGGTGAAATTTAGACTCTTTAAGTTATAACAACTCAGACTTAACTTACAATTTTTGTTGAAATTACATTGAACTTATAAATTAACTTGGCAGAATTTTATATGTTTTACAATTTCAGTCTTATGTCACAGAATAAAGACTGTATTTCTCTGTTCATGTCAAAATTTGCATCAGATTCTACAATTAAGATTTCTAGTTTTCTTTACAAGTTTTTTAAAGTTTTTATTAAGTTATAACCAAATATTATATATTTGACTACAGTTCTTATTTAGGTAATCTTGATGTTGTTATACTATTTCCAGGAAAGTAAATTTTTCTCATGTATGTTTTCCATTTATCTCATATATTAGGAGAAGAATTGAGGGGAAATGAAGTATTCAGGAAGTGAATAGAGGAGAATGTGTAAGAGAGGGGACAGAGGGTTCAAGTGAGAGCCATTTCTACACAGAGACAGACTTTATAAACTTTCATGAGGTTTGATTTGGTTCCCAGCATGCCTGATTTTTCACTTTTAGATTATCATTCCTTTGATTTAAATTATGATACACCCAAGAGGATCCATAGTAAAAACTCATACCATTATTATCATCCTGCAGCAGATCATTAAATATTTTAGTGGATAAAGGAGCAAAGATAAGAGTTGATAATAACTGAACAATATCAGAGCAGAAATATTACAGGTATGTTAGAGGAAAGGAACATTATCCCTGTGCTAATCATGGTGTAGAGGTAGTGTGGATCCAAAACCAGCATGCTAGCAAAATATTTGTCAAAAGTAGAAGCTAGGGCCCCAGTCAAAATTAGAAATATAGTAATTAGTCTCTGCATGAAAAGGCTGAACAAAAGCTACAAGCATTAAAACATGTTAAGAATTATGTCAAGATATTAAGCAATTGCAGAAGAATCCAAGACAGAGAAAGGAAGTGATAGGTGGCGTCAAGATTAAGCTTCCAGTCAGAAAAAAAGAAAGTACTATACTGGAAATAACAGAGTAGTTCCAATAAAGAGAACAGTACTTCTGTTCTTGAAATCCTAGTAAACATAGTACACTTTTCTATTCACCAAATTCTGGCTTAAAGGTTAGCTTTTGGCTGCTCAAAGCACTTTCTTCCTCTCACCATCCTGAATATGTTGAAAACAGACCAAATGGCTACCATGTCTATGGTCCTGGGCAGTCAGTGAATGACACTAGGAATCAATTCATAAGCACCAATAGAGGAGAGAGTGGGCAAAAATGGAGTTGGAGAGAGTGTGCCAATCATACTTCATGTAGCCTCCAAGCTTGCCAATGTTGACTGAGTGGAATGAGAGATTAGAGAGTCTGAAAATCTGCCTTATCATATTATGGCGTTCTATTAATAATAATTGGCATTCAAACTGTATGTTACAGTTTAAAAACTAGTTCCCAAACCACAAAAGACCATGATAGTCCATATCTTCCTTAGAATCTGAGGGCTAGTCGGAACAGTTATAATTAACTCCATTTTATGACTAATAAAAACAAGTCTGTGAGAAGTGTAATGACTTATCAAAGTAACAAAGTTATTGAGGGGCAAGATCTTGAACTCAGTCCTTCTGACAGTCCACATAATTCCTTCTCCACAATGTTTCCATTTCTGCTGTTTCTTCTGCCCAGCCATTGGTTCTCAAACTTGGTTGCATCTTGAAATCATCTGGGAAGTTTTAAGGAAAACTATGTCCTACTCCTGGAGATTTGGATTTAGTTGATGTGACACTCGGTCTGGAGTTCAGGATCTCTAAAACCTCTGAGATGATTCTAATAGAGCAAAATGTGAGAACCACTACCACCAGACCCATGAATTAACACTAATGACAAATGCTCTATTCAGAAAGGTAGCTGGGGATTTAGCGATCCATCCCAGTATCAACCAAAGTATCTCATTTCAAATCAACTGGCTGTGTTGGTGGGGGTGGGGGTGTGGTCTGACTTAGAGAGGTAGCTCACTTAAACAACTATATAGTTAGTAAGAGTTAACCAAACCCTGTAAATATTTCCCTTTCCCCCCTCTTCATACTCCTCGTTGGAATTTCTTCTCTTCATTTCTGTACCTAGGGGCCGGTGAGGGTAGTAATGGGATGATTTCTGGAAGGCAGAACCACATATCAAAGAAGATGCCTCACCCATGACCAAGGTAAGCCAAGGTGGGAAAGGCAGACTTATAGAGACTGGGTATTCAGAGTAAGAGTCTGACAGGGTAGAAATGCTGAGACAGCAAGAGGATATGAATCAAGAACAGAAACAAGGTTGGGCTGGAGGTAGTGTGGCATTGTCCTGCATGGGAAAGGACATTTATGTAAAATTGCATGTGCCCTCAAAACTAGTTAGGTTAGGTGTACCAGTGGGCATGGATAAGAAGGACAGAACCAGAGAAGCGTGTCCAAAGCAATGATGAAATACCATCAGCTAAATTCAGAACTGGCGCTGTCAGGTGCTCATGCATAGGGCAAGGGGTCACTGTTGACATCTCTGTAAGCAGGGAGCTTTCTGCCTTTCACCTCTCCCCTAGTTTTCCTCCTTTTTCAAATGACTTCACACCAGGGAAGTCAGGTATTTGAATGGGTTCTTTCAGAAAAGTACTTCCTGTGTCCTATACTGGAGCTCAAAATATATTTTTCCCACCATAGAAAAAAATGGTAACAGTGCTAGTGAAAGAAAAATTTGAAATAGTCTTATTGGAGTAATATTCCAGAACAAAGGGATTGGGAACTGAAAACCAACTGCTGCATTTAACATATTTATCTCTATGGAGAAGGCATTGTAAGTTTCAAATTAACTTCCAAATAAACTTTTGGTTCCATTGCAGCAAGTTTCTTGTGAGCAAAGTCTGTGTCTTTCTTGTCATTGTACCACTGGGGCTTAGCAAAGAGCACATTTATATTGAATTATTCAAACATGGACCCATTTATGAGTTGCCAACCGCCTCTACTTAAAGACACAGGAATAAGTAATGCCTCAAATACTTTCATGCATCCTTTTTCCCCTTTCTTATTTTGACATGAGGCAAATTGAACACTGTTTTATCAAATGTAAATTCTAGTACTAAAAGGCAAATCTAAAGGCTTCTTGACTTCCTGGCATCCTCCTTTATGGATAGGAAGAGGTTTTTATCCGCCTGTGGTCCAGGACACCCACAGGCAATAATCTGAGACTCTCCCTTCCATTTAGCATATTGGTCCTTGTACTGGTTTAGTCTAGGACAGATCGTCCTTCTGGTTTCTTTCTCTTTTTTTTCCTTACCCTGCTTTATCAAGATGCAGCTCTTTTTATCTGCTCACAAAAGTGAACTCCTGAGTGCTGGTTTGTGATCAAGAAGCAACAAAGCTGTCATCTCCCTAAATATATTTTTATATTTTGCTTGGGGTTGTCACTATAAATAAGAGAAAGTATTGCTGATGGGGTTTTTCATGTGTGTGCTCTCTTTCTCTCTCCCTCTTTATTCACTTCATCATTGCCAGGCCCCCAGAGCTGTGTCACCACCCTGAAACAAATGGGGTAAAGCAACCAATTACATTAAAATGCAATATAAATAGAGGGAACAAGCAATTTTTAACTTGGGTTTCCTGAAAAACTGTTCATATTCTGGTGGCTAGTCAAGGGAAGGCAACAAATAAAGAAGTTATTTGGCTGTCATTTCATTTGAACTATTATAGGATCTAAGTGGCCCAGGGGAATAGTCCCACCGAAACCTCTCTCCCTTACAAATAGCTTAGTTTTTGTCTGTGTCATTCATTTGGGAGAATACAGAGACTGATGGAAGGCATTTCTGGCAGAGTCTTAGGAAAATTATTCTGGAAACATGACCAGTGAAGAGAGTTGTGAGAATAATGAACATAGAGACTTGAATTCCTCATGTCTTCTAGAAATGGAAGGAAAAGAATAGATAGAAGTCCCTCTGCGGGGAATTGTCAGACATATGCCAATCTCTTACAGCAGGCAATGTCACCAAGCATCAAGGTGCCCTTAGAACCTGAGAATGTGGAAGTAAGAGGTAGTCACACATTTAGCAGGCTACTCAGAATCACGTGGAGCAGGAGTGGTAAATACCCTTGGTTGCAATCACCCTTGTCATACCCATGGCAGATACTGCAAATGAATTACAACCTTCTCCCCCTCAACCTAAACTTAGCTTAGAAATCTGCTTTAATACAGAGTGCCAGATACATTATCCATCAAATGGTATCAGCGTACCAGAAGAAATCTATTTGCTGTCTATGAACTGGAGGGTCCCCAAACACCTGCCTATTCATTCAGGTCCAAGGACTTGTGATCTAGGCTTGACTGAAGCAAGTGAGCACCTGACCTCTGACCCTGAGCTTTCTGCTCCTACTCTAGGTGTGATCACACCCCTTACCATGATTTCCCTCTCATGGGCTCTTAGTTTTCTCTCACCATCACATCCACATCACTTTGCTTTCTATGCTACTCTGTGACTTCCTGCCTCCATAATATCCAAGCAAGATTCGGGGGCTGTTTTCTTGAGGACAGGAATGGAGTGGATTGAAGATGATGATAAGAGAGATGGTACAGGTTTTCTCTGTATCTCTACATTCAGATGTACAATGTGTCTCTTGCTGTTTAATTCTGGTCATTGAGATATGTGACTAAGTTTCCAGACGTCTCACCTGGCATTCCATTTAGCTGCTATGCTATCCCTTTCTCATTTTTAGGTTATCTGGGAAAACACGGGACCAATGATGACCATTCTAATGACTTCTATAAATAGTTTCCCCACAAATAAACATACAGAGATGACATGTGAGCTTCACCATTTTTAGATGAAATTTCCACACCCACCTTCATATCAATTATAGCCATAATGCTGACTTGTGCATATTTTTTATGAGACCTTTTGGTATATTCTACCTCCTTCAATTCAAACACCCTCATTAGAGTTTGATAACAATCTCTGAAAACTAATTTCTGAAGATTATTAAGTCATACTAGCCTATAATAATGGAGATAAATTTCAGCATTTATAATTCAAAATAATTTTGAGTCATGATAGAAACCTTATCTAAAGTCATCCTTGTTTTCATAGTGAGTGCTGTGTTTTCTGAAATATTCAAGTTTATTATCCATAAACCTTGCAGCCAGTAGGAGGGGCGAAGGGTCCCAGCAGTTTACGTGAATGCTTGAGGGACATTTTCTGAGATTCTTTTTTTTTTTTTTAATTTTTTTTTTTTAAAGATTTTTTTTTTTTTATTTATTCATTTGAGACACAGAGATACAGAGAGAGAGAGAGAGGGAGAGAGCATGAGCAGGGAGAGAGGCAGAGGGAGAGGGAGAAGCAGGCTCCCCGCTGAGCAGGAAGCCCGATGCTGGGCTCGATCCCAGGACGCTGGGATCATGACCTGAGCCGAAGGCAGACGCTTAACCATCTGAGCCACCCAGGCGCCCCCATTTTCTGAGATTCTTAACCTTCAGAGGCTTCTTTCCCCCAAATTGACTTTTAAAATGAAGAAAATTGAAAGTAGGAGAAATAGAGAAAAATGATCCAACCTTCAGATTAGGCAATTGCCTCAGAGTGAATGGGGTTGGCAGCTATTTTCGGGTGTTAGGGATTCTGAAATTCTTGCTTACTTCAACCTGCCTCTTAAATTTCCAACATTAAATGTACCTTACTGAGTTAAGAAAACTCTCCTCCCTGGGAAGAGTCACTCACTAAACATTGTTCTGTTAGCTTCTGATGTAAAGCAGGGTCAGCAAGAATAAGCCTTGACAAGGGAGAAGCATTAGACCCTTGAGTCACATCCTCTCCTCTAGTTGGAGTGGATTTATAGATACTTTAGGGACATCTTGAAATCATGGGAACTGCATCTTTCTGTGACCAATTTTATGTTACCAGAACATTTTCACAAACTATATTTCTAACAGAGCTATGCTCTTTGTGGAAGCTCAGCTCCTTACCTCATCTTCTCCTTCTCACCGCCCATCTTCTGCCAGATGCTAAGCAAGACCCTATACCTGGTTTCCTCCACTAGTGTCCAGCTTTCCTCAGAGACCACCATCTCTTTTCTCCGCCACGGTCTTAAATAGGCAGCAGGTCTTACTCTAAATTTCATAGCTCATAGTCCTTTCTGGGATGCTCCTTACATTCCCATTTCCTAGGAAAAAGGACATCGTCCCAACTTTGTCAGAGCAAGTGGTGACTGATGCAACTTGATGCCAATGACATTAAGTCCATTAGCCTGAGGGAAAGCATGAACCATATGAGCACTGGCTTGAACTACGTGAAGCAGGACTGAGGCTCCTGGCAGACTTCCTTGATTCACAAACATACATGAAAAACACTTTGATAGCTTCAGAAACACTGGTGGTGTGGAAGAAATGCAGGACCCAGAAGAGGGTGTACTGAGGTTCTGAAATATGCAGGTGGGGCTTAATGAGCTAGGTAAGGCCTTAATGTTCATTTGACCTCACAGGTACTGCTGATAAATAGGAATATTTGGTCTACCACAACCAAATGATTTCCATGGATGTAGAATCAATACCTCTTGGAAAATTTAGGACTCTTCATGAGCTATTTTTTTTAAAGGTTTTATTTATTTATTTGAGAGAGAGAGAGAGAGAGCATGATCCAGAGGTTGGGGGGTAGGGGCAGAAGGAGAGGGAGAGAGAGAAGCAGACTTCTCGCTGAGTGGAGAGCCTGATGCAGGGCTCGATCCCAGGACTCTGAGATCATGATGTGAGCCAAAAGCAGACGCTTAACTAACTGAGCCACCCAGGCACCCCTTCACAAGCTCTTAAATCACTTTAATATCTATAATTGTCCACAAGAAAATAATTTTGACAAAAGTCCTTCCAGATTTATTTTACTAAGCCAGTTGATTCAATAAATAATCTCTGGAGACATCTGTGAGTATAAATCTCATTAATGTTTGGCTTAATAGAAGATAGTTGCATCCCCACAACTGCATCTGCATTCATTCTGTTGTATGCTGTTTTCCCCAGAAACATATGAAGAAAATCTGGCACCAGGCAGGTATGTAGTTGGAAAAGTAAGGAGAATTCAAATTGCCTTTCCAGATAATTATTATAAATACTCTTTCTTGATAGTACACCAAAAATCAACAAGTAGTAATTTTTGAAAAGTTAGCTGTGTGTGAAATTTGAAACCTTATCAATGAACTTTTCTTACTCTGTGACAGTATAGACTATTAGCCTATCTTGCATTTTGAATGGATCTTTTTACCATGTGTGATTCTGTAACATCACCCACTGGTGACCCGAAAAATATTGGTTGCCTGAGTTCTGAAATTTTACAAATGTTGACACATTTCATTATATAATATCAAAAATCACATTTATTAATTACATCACCAATCTCATTAGACAAGTCTTTAAATATTGGGAAGCTGCCAAGCTCATGGTGATGGATACAAGTTTTCAAGTGAAAGTTTAAATTTTATCATTGAAAACAAATACTGGCAGTTGTTTTTCTCAAAGTGACAGATACTCGTTTTCATAATGTCTCCCAAATACCCACATCTGAATATCCATAGTTTGTCTCTCTCTTGTACTTTCAAGTAAAAATGGCATTTATGAAAGAAATTAGTAGTTCAGCTTGCAACCCAAACAATTGCACAGTGCTTCTCTCTCTCTTTTTTTTTTTTTTTTAAGATTTTATTTATTTATTTGACAGAGAGAGACACAGTGAGAGAGGGAACACAAGCAGGGGGAGTGGGAGAGGGAGAAGCAGGCTCCCCACTGAGCAGGGAGCCCGATGTGGGGCTCAATCCCAGGATCCTGGGATCATGAGCTGAGCCAAAGGCAGACGCTTAACGACTGAGCCACCCAGGCGCCCCACACAAGTGCTTCTCTTTAAGATAACCATTGTATTTCTGTAAACAACCGTTCATCATGTATACTCCCCACCTTGTCACCATAATATTTGTGATGGTTAATTTTATGTGTCAACACGGAAGGTCTTTTTGGATGGCTCTACTTTCCCTTATCTCTCCTGAAAAATAAAAGGAGCAAAGAGATTTCTAAGAACTGACAACCCAGTGAATGAAGTTAGAATCATTCCATAAAGCAGCCTTGCTCCAAACCCTTAGAGCTAGCTGGTTTGGGGGGCTGGGGATGCTAGTGCCGCCCCAGGTCTCACCTCTGTTCGTACCACCACAGGTGAAGGGCCGGCCAGCAGCACCATCTCTTACCCTGCTCAACTTGCTTCAACCCAGTGAGGCCTCTTTAAATAACAGCGAGTATGCCTGCAATTCCAAACCTCATTTCATGCATAATTGATAGTTCATAAGAACTTTATCAGATTCCAAAATATATATATATATATATATATATATATATATATATATATAAATGATGAGGTTGAAGTCCTTTATGGTTGTTGTAGATTCACATCAGGAAGAGGAACCCTTTAAGGAGAAGAATATGGTATTTTCATTTGCATAAAGACAATAAAACTCTGTCAGTAGCAATTTCCCCATATATAAAAAATGAGAACATAGCACCTTGGTGACACAGACATCTGTTACTTAAACAGATGCCACCTTCTAAACTCACTCAAGCAACCCTCTGCTCCAACCAGAGAGACCCCTAAACCAAAATTCAATGTGTGGATGGAGCTTAAAAGGGGGACTTTGAATAATGATCGGTTTTACTTCCCAGCTTTACTATGAATTTGTTTGACTTTTGTTATGTTTTTAATTTAGCAAAATCTCCATCATCTCTCTCAGTAATTCCTTGCTTCGAACTTAATCTCCACAAGCTGCAAAATTCAATACTTCCTTCCAAGATTCATTGCTGATTAGTATTAGCCCTTCAGAGAACCAGATGAACCATGGCTTTTGTTTGTTTGTTTGTTTCTTCTTGCAAATTCACTTTAATGACTTCAGAGAGCAGGACTCTAGCACTATCTAAAAAAGAAATGAAACTTGGTTTCTTCTTTCTAAGTAGCACAGAGAGTCCTGGACTGATGTTTTCCAGTTAAGCAATACTTCCCCAGCCTGAGACTGATAAGTGCCTTCAGAAGTTAGGCTTACACTTCTAAATCAGCAGTTCATGAAAGGCATTACGAAAAACTATTATACTGCTATAATGGATGACAGCACAGTTGTTTATGTTACACCTTGAAGTAAGCAGTAGGATTTTCAATCATTTGATAACCTTGAAACTGCTAAGGTATCAAATTGCTATCATGAATATTGTGCAGGAGCAGAAATAACTCAGGAAGCTGCCTTTGTGAATAATAATCAGAAAACTGCAACATTTTTACCAAGAAAATGGATTTGAGGCACTGGTGTATTGACAAGCTCTCCAACAGGAAACTAAGGGAGACATTACAAGTACATTTGCATTGGACAATGCATCAATCCATCGTAAATTCCAACAACATTGGGTCTGTAAGATCTAATCAGTTAAAAAATTATTAACAAAGATTATGTTGTTTGTTAAAATTTCAAGGATAAAGGGTAAGGAGAACTCCAATGTTAACTTTATAGCTGAAAACAATAAACAAGACATTTATTTAATATTTAAACTTCTCAGTGTGCTCTCAAATCTAATTCATTTCAGCACAGAACCAACAAAAAGGGGTTTGGAAAGTGAGGATTTGCTTTAATAGGCATTTAAATCAATAGCAACATGAAGACATGGTAAAAACAGACAGTACATGTTTATTACACATCTCTTTTCCTTAAAAATGTATCTGTTTATTTCTACCAAATCCCAGGTTTGCTCATGAGCAGAGCACCCAGTGCTGGCCTGTAGCATTTTCAGACAACAGAGTCTACTGAGAACCCTCGACAGCCATGTGAAAACTCAATGTCTGGAGTGATTCATCATTGTGTCAGATTGTCCAGCGCTTTGTCACAGTGACTGACAATGGGAGAAACTTGGAAATAATACAAAGATTCTCTGTTCACTGATAGTGTCTGCACTGTGATTAGAGAAGAAAGCTTTGAGACTGTGAGGGGAATCTTAATTTTTTCCCCCAAATGAATTTTGATGTTTTTACTCTTTGTAGGTCAAACCCTACCTAACAATGAGTCTTACCCAAAAGTGGCCATTTTCATTTAAAATAATTCCTGGAGCTTGATTATTGAAATCATCACACACCCAAAAGCTTATTGGGTAGGGTGAACTGTTTTTCAAAACTGTAAAACCAACTACACCTGCTTTCTATGGGGTCACTGCATCCAGTAGAACATTGTCTGAATTGACTGGCTACTATGGATGGTGGTACCAACACAATCTAAATTTACTCATGCTTAACCCTTTCCTAGGAGCCTAGGGTCATTTTATATTCAGCTTGGCGAAATCCTAAAAGGGTAATGATATTAATTCCTGACTTCAGGTAAGTTGCTGCTAAATAAAGTAATGCAGAGCCTGGGTATTAGTTTTAGAAGTCCTAAGAAGCAAATGTAAATGATGTAATGCAAATCCATCTCCTCCATAAGAAGTAAATGATGTAGCATCTTCCACTGGTAATTGATAATCCACTGTCACCCTCTTATTAACAAGAAAAAAGAAAGCTAAAATGTATCATATTTGAAAGATGTGATTACAAGAGGAGTAAATTACTAGAGGGGATGGGTAATAATACTAACATTTATTGACTTATTATGTGCCAGAAATTGTACAAATAATATCTCATTTATTCATAGGAAACTCTATGAGATGAATTATCATCACCATTCTATAGAGAATGGAGGCTTAGAAAAGAATAAATACCTTTTGCAAGATTAGACAATTGGTAAATGGGGGAATTCAAATTTAAGTACAAAGTATGCCAAATATTATAAGTTCCAAGAGCATTAACCATCCCTCCAGAGTAAACAAAAGGATTTGAAGTGGGGTCCATGAAAAATAAAATGAAAGAATAAGGAAAAAAATGCAGTCAAATATCTCTAAGAGGGATGGTCTCAAAATGTAAATCCAGCCGCATCATTTTCCTCCCTGCCTCTATCCTCTCCTCTAAACTTCATTGACCTTAGGTTAAAGCCAAACCTCCTTATCATGACAAACAAAGCAATGTGTGATCTGTTGCATACCTGCCTTCCAAATCTCATCTTCTACCACCTCATCCTTCTCCCCAGTCAGACACATTAGCTTATTGCTGGTCCTTTATATCTGGCATGCTCCCTCCTGACTTATGCTGTTTTTAGTCACTGAAATTCTCTTGCTTACTCTATTTTCCTGGTTAAATTCTCTTCATTCTCCACAGCTTAGCTAAATGACACCATAAAGAGGTTGGATCCCACATATCATATGAGCCACATACCTCTCCTTTATTGCCTATGCCAGATTTGTAACTTATATTTGTCAGAATGATTTCTTATTTATATCTGAATAATAATAATGATGATGATGATAATCTCACTTGGTCGGTAGCCCCAGTGCTTAGCTCGCCCTGACACACAAACAGGTGCTCAATTAACTCCTTAAGAGTGAATGAATGGGTAAGTGGATAGTTTCTACCTGTATTTCTTCCTATAGTTTATATGTAGAGTTTCATCTAATTTATATTGCAATTCAAGGACAAAATGAGCTGGGTATCACGTTCTCATTCTCCTGAAGAAGAAATTGATACTTAGAGAAGTTTAATACTGATCTAAATTTACATTGGTAGTGACAGAGCCTGCTAAAATCTGAGCCTTCTGAATCCCATTTCACTGCCAATTACACCAAAGTCTTACTGTGTCATCAGCAGAAATACAAAACACAGAAGATGGGGCGGGGGGGAGTACAAAATTAGGTGCTCAGCGACCATGGAGAAAACATGAGTTCGGGAATGAACCTTGTTGATAGCAGTACTGCTTTTCCCCTGTGAAGCTGCCTGACCCAGCTCAGGGTGCTGGTTAAGCTCACAAACTTTCAACCTGGAGGTTGAATCCAAAGACTTGAGTTAGGAGTCATGTCTCTCAAGTCAAGGAGCTGACTGTGAACTCTGAGTGAGTCATCGTAAAGTAGCCAAGGTTCAAACACATAGGAGAACACACCTCTGGCCAAGCATCCTAGGTCTAACCCTTTGCTCTAGCCTGGTCTAAGATACACCTGGATTGGAGCACTCTTGAGTTAAAATGAAATCCATCTTCGATGTCTATATTTCAGATTTTCCATGGTGAATATATGAATTGCCCAATGCTTCTGTTCAAACTAGCACTAGGATTCTGTCCTCACATGGCAAGGGGGAAAAATCTTCAACAAATCTAAGACTTCAAGAGAAGCATCATCCCAGAAGTGTCCAGCATGCTTATTTTATATGGATCCAGACCAGTCACTCTGTTTAATTTGTGCTCACCCATTGACCCTAAATATCTGTACCAATTTCTGTCTTCTTACTCCAAACTTCATTGATCTTCTTGTGGTTTTCCTAATCTTATTTGGACATCTGGCTCCTATATAAAATCTTTACAAGCCCCTGGCTACTTTGTTACTGGTTGCCTCTTGCCCATGGGAGCCAATACCTTAGCTCCAAAAGTCTACCACAGCCTTCCTAAATATCACTGGAGATTTTTAAAAATGAGTAACACAGACATGAAATTACTGCCATGTAAACTAGTATGGTAGGAATAATCACACAGGTGATTCCAGTGTGCAGTCAATATTAGGAGCTACTGTTATATACTCTTAGAATTTAGTGGAAATTATACAGAGAAGGGCAGGTGTGAGGGAGAGTGGGTTCATATGGCAGAGGGAATAAAGTGGATGAGAAAGGGATAACTTAATAGAGGAGGTATCAGGTGGGGAGGAGACTGAATAAAAGAAAGAAGAGAAATCCCTGGAAGCTATGCCTCAGGGACAACATAGGAAACATGCTTAGGAGGCAGACAGAGTGTATCCAACCTAGACCCTTGGATGTAAATCATTGATTCAAGTAGCACTTACTGGACACAGAACTCACACTTACTCCATCCCTACAGCAAGAACATCAGCCAGTCGTAGGCTTATAAACATCATTTTTAGAAAACCATAATGCATGTAATTTTCCCTTGACTTTACTTGCTGACTTTATAATCTTGTCCCAGAGTAGAAGTGGTGGGGGTGGGGAACTTTCACTGCATAGCTGCCAGAAATTGACTACTACTTTTCTTGAACTTGAGAATTTTGTATGCTTGACAAACCGAGGCTATAAATATACTGAACTTTGTTCTGGGAAAGGCAACTGATAAAATAACATCATGCTTCAATAATAAAGAGCCAGTATTTTGGCTTAAATGATCAGTGAACCGGCTCTCTTCCCTGAGTCAAAAACTTAAGTATGCCTATAAAATAGATATGCCTTAATTGGAAAACACTCCACAAAGTGAGTTTGTTCTTATCCTTTTTAAGAGAAAAAAATGGGAAGTTGAGTCTGGATAAGACATTCTGTCACAGATTCATTTCAGCCTTATGTCATAGCTTGTGTATTATTTAGAGGTAATTTAAGATTCCTATATATGGTAACATAGATTGAAACTTTCATTTCACCTCCTGTACTTTCTCCCTGCACTTTCCAATTCCAGTCTTTGTTTTGGAATGAAACTATTAAGCTGCGACATGAAGTTAAACATACTCGACAGGGAAAGGTATGTGAGTCAGCAATTTGTACCTGCCAAGAGAGGTATGAGAGGGCTTTTAAATTCATGTTATTGATGTGAATTACTTTGAAAACTGTATGGTTGGCTGTTTCAGTGAACTTTGGCAGGGATCAGCAATTTACTGATGATGAAAATAAACAAACAGCATCACATTCTCCAAATAGGCCACAAACTTGGTAATCAAGAGTTAAAGACATAAAGCTACAGGTGATCATTTCAGAGTGCCATAGAGAAGTCCCATAGAGAGAGAGGGGACTGAACAGAGCTCATTATCTCAGATGGTCAGATCACAGGTTCACAGTGAATGACAAATCTGCCCCAAATCACATCTGGGCTACAATTTCTTAGAGGCTTCATTCAATTCTTTAGTGACAAATGCTGTGGAATCATTTCTAAATATTATGTTCACAATAATTGTGGGAAGACCTGAAGCACCATTCTGGAAAATTTGATCCAGGTCAACTGCATCAAGATCTTCTGGGGAGATTAAAACAAAACAAACAAAAACACAATTCCCAAAGGCCATCATTTCTGATTTAGTAGCGCTGGTGTGAGGCCTAAAAATATGTATATGAGGGCGCCTGGGTGGCTCAGTTGGTTAAGCGACTGCCTTCGGCTCAGGTCATGATCCTGGAGTCCCTGGATCGAGTCCCGCATCGGGCTCCCTGCTTGGCAGGGAGTCTACTTCTCCCTCTCCCACTCCCCGTTTGTGTTCCCTCTCTCGCTGTGTCTTTCTCTGTCAAATAAATAAAATCTTTAAAAAAAAAATATGTATATGAAAAGTACTCTCTGGTAGTTTCTAATATGTCAAAACGTATGTTACCTATTGCTTTTGCTAACTGGCCTATTAAAGAGCAGAATAAATAAGAACATGCAGAGTTTCTGTGGGTTCACTTGAATAATTTATAGTAAATTCTAATTCTCCTCAGCAATTTTACATATTTGATCTGAATAGAAAATATTTAATACTGAGAATGTCAGAAATAAAAGAAGGCCACTTACTATGGACAAGGACAGAAAGATACATACAGAAAGAATGTTAAAGCAAATCCCTTCTTCTGGCCCAGGTGGAATAATGATGTATGAGTGTCTGGGAACACTTTTTGGGGGGCATAGATGTAGCAGGTGACCCAGTGTTAATGGCTACTCCTGGACATGGCTCAGCTTTTGGGAGGGCACAATATTTCAGTCATAGGAAAGCTGGCAAAGGAGGATCTGGTTTCAGAATATCTACAGAGATGCATAGAAAACCTATCCTCAGGGGTGCCTGGGTGGCTCAGTCGGTTGAGTGTCCAACTCTTGATTTTGGTTCAGGTCATGATCTCAGGGTAGTGAGATCAAGCCCTGAATCAGGCTCCACATTGAGCATGAAGACTGCTTGAGATTCTCTCTCTCCCTCTCTCTCTTCCCCTCTCCCTACTCAAGAAAGAGAGAGATCTTAGATATAATCTGGTCCACCTCCAACTTGGAGTCATCTCTGACCCCTCTCTCTCTATTACACATTCCAAATCCACTGAACAAACAATCCACCAGCAAACCCTTAGGCTGTTGCTTGTTGAGCATCCATTGAATGGCTCTTTGACATCTCACACATATTATCACAAGTGGGATTTTTTACTAATATTGCTACTTTACTTAATGGTTTCCCTTCTATAAGGGAATTTCAAAATGAAAATACATTAAGCAAGCTCCATGTCAGAAGCTTTATATGCATTATATCATTCAATCCTTTCTCTGGTCCCTTGAACTCAGTATGTATCTTAATTTAAAACAAGAACATCAGGGGTATATAGTAAATGACAGAGCTGGAGGTCAAAATCAGGTCCCAATCATAGCATATACATTTATAGCAGAGGTAGCAAATATGGCCCATAGGTCAAATCCGGCCCACCACTCTTCCCACATGTTCTAGGACTCTTTTCTGAAAACAGATTCAAAAGGGAAAATTGAGTGAGAGGACCCGGACACCTGTATGGAGGAATTTTTTTGAGAGTGACAAGGTATTGCCTAAACTTGGTATTGTCACCACAGTTCTGAGCCTCACATTCATCTTCTACACCTGGAAGTAAGGATTTTTGCTTCACAGATTAGACGTGAGAATGAAAAGCTATATAAACTATGAAAGCACTTAGCACAGTGCATATTTGGGGATTGTTTTGGTTTATTTGCTCTTTTTCCTAATTAGAAGATTTCTGTTCAAGCAAAATAATCACCTAGAAAAATGCATACATCATAAAGCAGAGTGATGCGCTAGCACAAAGTGAATGCACTGTGTTACCACTATCCAGGTGAAGAAATAGATAACCAGTGCCTCAGAAGCTCTCTTATTGCTCCCTTCAATGACTGCCTACCAGATTAGTTCGATCTGTTTTCATTTTTTTATTTTCTTCCTTTTTTTTATTATGTTATGTTATGTTTATGTTGTTATGTTATGTTAGTCATCATACAGTACATCATTAGTTTTTGCTGTAGTGTTCCATGATTCATTGTTTGCGTATAACACCCAGTGCTCCATGCAATATGTGCCCTCCTTAATACCCATCACTGATCTGCTTTCAAATGTTACATCCATAAAATCATGCAGTATGTATTCTTCTGTGTTTTGGTTTTTCAATTTACATTATATTTCTGATATATGTCAGTGTTATTGCATGTAACATTAGCTTATTTTTTGTTGTGTTGTCATAGTATTCCATTTTATGACTATATCATGATTAACCCGTTCTTCTCTAGATTGATATATAAATTGCTGTCAGTGTGGAGATAGTATGAATTATGTTGCTATAAAGGTTTTTGCACACGGTTTTGAGTAATTGCAAGTACTTATTTTTGTTGAGTCTATAATCTGGAGTATTAATGGCTGAGTCACAGGGTGTGTGTATGTTTAACTTCAGCTGGTACTATCAATTTTTTTTCAAAGGTAGTTGTACCAAATTTATCTTCATACCAGCCATTTATGGAAACTCCAGTTGCTCTATATCTTTGCTAACCCTTGGTATCTCATTGTATTTTAATTTGTCTGTCTCTAATCACTCAAGTAATTAAGCTCTTTCTAATTCCAATGCTGCTTTGGCAGAACTGACCTTCTGATGTGATAGATTTACCTTGGCCTAGAATAGCTTTTCATGGTATGCAACTGACTAGTTGATGCTCAGAAAAGTTTTTCTTAGTACAGATTCCTATTCTAAAAATGAGCAAGTATGTTATGTGGACATTTTCCTTGTATAACAGCACGATTAAAAGTCAACACCTTTTCTAAATATAGTTTTTATATTTTCTTCATCTCTATTCCCTGATAAGTATTTGGCAAAAAGGTAGGGTAATTTTATTTGTGTTAGTGGATAGCTCATTATCAACAAGTAGAGTGGATTCTAATTGTAATATTCAGATACTTTTTGTATCAAAAGTTACTGGAATGACATGTGCAATGTTAATATCTACATATTTCTCAAGCTGTTAAAAACCATCCTCACTATACCACTCACCCTCATCACAGAAAAGGAGCAAAAACAAATTCAGCTACATGAAGGTGACAAAATGTACGAAGGAGAACATGTGAGGAGAGATAGATTTAGATTTTTGGCTTCATGTTCAAGTTTGATATTTCCTAATCCTAGCTTGTACTGATTTTGATCTCATTTTTATATTCTGACTAGGCAGATCAATTACATGTCTACAAAGAATTTTTGAGATATATGATGTTACTCCAGATCATAATAAATTTATTTGAAGACCCAGGCAACATGTTTGTTTTTTTAAGGTTTTGTGTGTCTGAGAGAATCTTTGTTTTCATCACTTTACTAGCCTGCCAAGGAATCCCCAGTGAACAAACTGGAAATTGAGAAGCAAAAACAATGCCAAGAGCATTATTATATTGGGGATATTTAATCTTGTTTTTTACTGATTTTTATAACAGAGAAAGCTCAATATCTATTCTTGCCAGTGTTCTTTAGCAGGATTTGTGATGGTTTAGATTACTGTTCAGCAAATATTAATTCCCCTGCCACTCTCACTGCAGGAAGAGTAAATTTCCTTGCCTTGTTGATATTGGGCTTGGAAAGTTAGTAGATGTGACACAGGCAGAGACTTTAAATATGCTTGTAGGGTTTGGCTTGGCTTTGGGACTCCTGACATTCATTATGAGAAGAAAATGGCCAGGTTGTTACCAGTCCCAAGAGTGTGAAAATTATGTGTAGCACATAAGAACACTATCTGGATCCTAGAGCCCAGAGCCTGGAGTCCAACCTAATCAAACTGAGCTGAAAGTGACCTACAAACTCATGAAGGAAAGATAAGATCTTGATATTTTAAGCCACTTAGTTTTGGTATGGTTTATTATGCAGTATTATTGTGGCAAAAGCTGAGTGAGACAGTTTCTGAATTTATTTATGAATACTGACATTAAAATACTCAAGTATAAAAATTAATTTAGTAAATTATTCAAATATAGATATAACATATATATATATACATAGCAATTTTATATATATAGATATATAAATATATATCTATATATATAAAATTTATAATGTGCCAGTCACTGTGCTACATACTTGAGAAAGACAGTGAAGAAAATGCACATGAGGAAACTTGACAAGGTAATTAAAATACAGTGCAATCTGTTTCTGATATGGGCAAGCACATACTTACTATAGGATGACTTAGAAGGGGGACTGAAACTAGTCTTGACAACTCAAGGAAGTTTTATCAGAGGTGAAGTATGAGTAGGGATTATTCACATTATTGTAGGCAGAGGTGATAACATGCTCAAAAACTCAAAAATTAGAAGATATGGTCATTTACTGCATGACAAGACATGTAGTATAACAGAGACTGGATGGAGTGCAAGGAAAGAGGTAAGTCTGTAGAGGTAAATAGCTTGAAGAGGCTAAGCATGTAGAAAGTATGTGTGAGGCTCCTGGCAGCACACTAAGTGTAAAGAAAGATAAAGCTCAGATGATATTAGTTTCCAAGATTCACTTATGCATGAAACCAAGGATAGGACTCTGGTAACTCCTATATTTATGAGATAGAAAGAGGCGATGTATTCATAAATTTAACAAATATTTGTTGAGCACTGTGAACATGATGGTAAATGAAAATAACACAGTTACGTCCCTCAGAGAGGTTATTATCTAGTTAGAAATATAAAGAAGCAAAGAGGCAATTCTAATATATGGTGTTAAGTATTATAATATGGAAGTATATGGACAAAGTAGGGAGAGGACCAGAAAGATGTCACAAAGAAAGTAACACCTAAGCTGAAAACCTAAAGAAGGAATAAGAATTACTCAAGTCAAGAGTAAGAAAAATATCATCCCAGGTAGAGGGAATGGAATGTTTAAAATTCTCAAGGACAAGAGAAAAGATGATGAGTCCAGGTAAGGGGGTGATTTCTCTTAAGAGACAGTGGGAATGGTAAATAGAGCCAGATCATAAGTTATGTTATGGGGTTTGGAATTTAATTTGAGAACAAGGAGAAACCAATGAGGGGTTTTAAGGAGAACTGAGAAACATTCATGGGGTAGAATCGGCAGAATAGCATGCCTGGATTAGAGAGGGAAACACGACTTGGGCAATCAGTGAAGGGTGATGCCATTGGGAGCACAGAATGCGATGGAGGTTTACAGAGTTGGTGATGAGGATTTAGAGGTGATGTTAAAAAAAAAAATTATAGGAGGTGAACAAATAGCTGTTAAGGGAAAATTAAATCAATCAGAGTAATTCTTATTCACCAATCATGAAGACTTAATTTTAAGAAAGGGATGCTGCTCATCAGTGCCAGTGTGGCAAAGAACATGAAGATACTGAGTAAGAAAAAATATCCATACTTGGATATTAGAGGTTTGTGAATGACTTTTGAGAAAGTAGTTTTAGCAAATTTGTGGGTGTAGAGGCCAGATTATAAGAGGCTTGGGAGTGAGTGAGCGAGTGAAGAAATGGAAGACAAAGTAAAAAAAATGGAATGGCAGCTTAGAGAAGTAGCTGTGTTGAGAGGTAGCAATGTTAGAAGGAACCCAAGCTTGTTTGTGCGCTGAATGGAAAGAGCCAGAGGAGAAGAAGAGATTTAAGATTTAAGGTATGTTTGTGGTTGAGGGAGGATGGTACTTCTAGAACATGTTTCAAAGGAAATAGAGGGCTTGAGTTCAACCTCAAAGCTAGATAACCTCTCCCTGATAAGGAGCAGGGACCCATCATCCTCAAGACAGAAGAACAGGGAAGGGCAGGCTGATGAAAGTAAGAAATGTTAAGATGATGGAAAGGATAACTTGAGCTGCTGTTTATTGACTTTTACTCCAAAAGGTAGAGGAAGAGGTTATTGGCTAGCTGAGTTTGAGAAAAATAGAGAAGATTACAATAATCCTTCTACAGAAACTGCTAAGGAGATGGTTCTTATTTGCAAACTATAGACTTCACTCTAGTTAGTTTTGATAAAAGTAGAATTTATTAAGGGGTATTAGCTAGCTTACAAGATCACCAGGAGACCCAGTGAGCCACAGCCATGGGCAATGCTCAGTGCAGTATGATCTCTCATAAAAAGCCACTGCTGTCAACATGTGGTGCCTACATCTCAGTTCATCGAAATAAGCACAGCTTGTACCTGCCAAGCTCATCATCCTTAGATGCCTCTGAAGAACCAAATACTTGGAACCACTGGGAATCACCAAGTGCCAAAAGATGGATTCAGTGAATTTCTGTATCCTCATATTGCTCCCTTCTGTCGGACAGACTGGTGTTTGTAACCCAATATATATTCTCCTTTTCCTTTGTAACAGAACATTTAGTGAGTCACATGACCAGCTGCTCTGGGTAAAAACTACATTTCCCATCCTCTCTTGAAGCTGAATATGACCATGTGACTAAGTTTTGGCCAACGGGGGATAGTCAGAAGTATTGTGGGGCAGTATCTGACACACTGAAGTTGAGTCACTCCTAGGGTTGGTTAAGTCTTTATCTAAAAGAAGCCTGTGTCCCTATGGACTTCTTAAACCAGAGCCATCATACCAGGCCAGGATAGTAGATTTTTACTCTTCCATAAGAGAAAAGTAAACTTTTATCTTGCTTTCCAAATTCAAAAAAGTTTTTCATGGGTGTGTCTGATGTGGCCCAGATCCCTTGCCTGGACTCAGACAGCCAAGGAGAATGAGGGAAAGGGCTCAGGTTCCACCTCTGGTAGCCAGGACTCATAATGGAGGGAATGTCCTTCAAATAGGGAAGGTATTCAAAAGATAGTAGGCAGTCTACTAATAAAACAGATGTTTACAACAGGAATATGCAAAGGAGGAACAAAGGGAGAAAGGAAATTAATAATAATAATAATAATAATAATAATAATAATGAGTGAGTGGCAAAGGAGCCCAAAAGAGTGTGAATTGACCAAGATCTGATATCATGACTTTTTTAAAAAAGAAACCCTTGGCACCCTGGAGTTGGGAACAGAAACTAGTCTTAGCCTAGTGAAAGTGTTGTGGAATTGCCAGACTATAGAATTAAAATTGATAGAAATGAACAGAGATGGAAGAGAGTGAAAGATAGGACATCTATACCTTCCTTGTACTTGACCCCAGGGTGCAGTAGAAGGATGAGTATGGGCAGTAGTTGTGAAGATCAAGTGGAAGTAGAAGCTGGTAAGGCTTTAGAGTCAGATGCCTAACATACTTACTGTAAAAACTTAGGCAAGGTATTGCTTCTTTGAGTTCACTTCCTCATCAGTAAAATGGAAATAAAGATAGCACCAGAGAACAAGTTTAGACACAGATAGTGTCTGCTCGGCTTCTAACACAGTGCTGGGTGCCTATGCCCTCAAAATCATGGTAAACACTTTTTAGTAAAGCTCAAGTATTACACTTACTCTTCCTCTCTGATCTCTTTACCTCATATCATAGGTTTTAGGCAAATAAAAATAGCTAGTCCTCTCTGGGGCTGAAGACCACCCAGCATAATTCAAGTCATTTTCAGGAATCAAGCATTTGGACCTAGAAAAAAATGTCATGACTCACAATTAGAGAATGGAATCCTCAGGAAAAAAACAACATTAACATCTAAACAAGAAAATGAGTTTATTGACATTGAAAAATGTTATTACGTTTTCAATTTCATTAAAGTCTCAAATAGACAAACACATTTATTTCTATGCTATGTGTCTGATAGCAAGAATGGGCAAAAACATCAGTCTACAAGCTCTGAGACTCTAGATTGTGACAGCGCTGATAAAATATATGTTTCCTGAAGAGACATGCAATCCTCACTATCTGTGACCATTGAAATATTAAGGAAATTACTTATAAAATAGATAACAATCCATTATAGGAGCACAGCCTAGAAACCGCAAAGAAGGATGGGAAGGAGTAATTCCTAATCTTCCTTGAAAATAAAAAAAAAAAGAATATTTTTTTCTCTTGTTATTATCCTGGTGAAATTAAATCTCATTGTGCAGTGCTCATCTTCATAATTACCAGGTTGCTTTGAGAATTAGATATAAAAAGCCACCTCATATAAAGGTAGCAGCTGATTTTTCTAAATATTATATTTTTAAAATGATAAAAGCGGAATAACATTTCAAATGATCATTTTAATCATTATGATTGTTCTGTGTCAGCCCACCCACCTTTCCCAACACACTAATTTACAGGCACTGAGGCAGGATACCTACAGGTACATCTCCTCAGGCCCTAAAACCATCTAGATTTGTACAGTAATAGGATCCTCATGAACATGTACTTGAGTTTCTGGAAGAAGTCCAGAAGCTGAGAGCATGGAAACTATGAGTCTTAAGAGGTATAGTAGGCTAAATAATTGCCTGCAAAGATATTCACACCCTTATCATCTGGAACCTGTGAATATATTACCTTACATGGTGAATAGCACTTTGCAGATGTGATTAACGTTATGGACCCTGAGGTAGGGATAGTATCCTGGATTATGCAGGGGGGCCCAATCTAACTACATGAAAAGCAGAGGACCCTGCCTGGGTATTGTTCACCAGAGAGAGAGATATGATGATAGAAAAGAACCAGAAAAAATGGCAACATGAGAAGGACTCAACCTGCTGTTGTTGGCTCTGAAGACCAAAAGTGTCATGAGCAAAGAATATTTTATTGAGCATGTTCCAAATTTTTCCAGGATCTATAGATACAATAATATAGACATGAAAATCCCTGCTCTCACACAACTTGCATTCTAGAATTGGAGTAAGACCAAAAAATAAACAAGAAAAAATGCAGATAGAGATAAGAGTGATGTAGATAAAAAAAAGCCTGAAGTGACAGAGAAGTGATCCTTAGACCAAATGTCAAGGAAGACCTCTCTGAGGAGATGACTTTCAAGTTGAGAAAGAATGGTAAGTGTAATGGCCCTAAGGTGGGAGTAAAAAACAAAGGGACAGGCAAATGGTAAAAAGACAGTAAAAAGAGATGAGATCAGTATAGTGGGCAGGAGTCAGACCATAATGTAAGACATTTTAAACAGGGTGAAGAGTTTGGATTTGATTCTAAGTATGATGCAAAGTCTTTGGAGGGTTTGGAACATGGTGCAGATACATAGGAAGATGGTTTGATGGACATCTTTAGGAGTTTATTTCAACTAACGTGTGGAAAATGGATGGTAGAGGTGGGAAGGACAGGTACTGCCTGAGAGAGACCACTTGGGAAGCTATTGTTGTTCAAGTAAAAGATCATGATGATTAGACATGTTTGGGATATGTTTTAAAGGTAGAATTTATAGAACTTGAAAATTAATTGGATGCTCAGGTGTGAGCAACAGAATATTGATAAGTTGTATAAGCTGGATATGGGTGGTGCTCTTTACTGAGATGGGAAAGCTCAAGAGAAGCCTGTTTAGATGAAAATGTTGAGAGAATCACTAGTAGCATGATGTTCATACTAAATTTGAGATGCCTAAAAGATATCTAAGTGATGATAGTAAGCAGACAGTGGAATATGCCTATCTGGACATACATATTTATGAATTATTTCCAAATAGTTTGTTTGTAAAGCAATGAGACTCGATGAGGTCAACTAAGGAGAGAGTGGGTAAATGGACATGAGAAATGACTTAAGAAGGAGCCTTAGAGCACTCTTTCATTTAGAAAACCAGGGAATGCAAAGAAACCCAAGAAGAAAGTTTTTTAAGAAAAAGAGTATATGATGAACAGTGTCCAAAGCTGATGAACAGTGGAAGCAAGTGAGAGATGATAAGACCAGTGAGAAAAGGGACTATTGGCCTGGCCATCTGCAGGTCACTGATGACACTCACAACAAGTGTGTTCTTGGAGGAGTCTAGAACTGAAGTCATCCTGAAATGGGCTGAAGAAAGGATGGAAGAAAATAGAGACAACAACTGCACAGAACAATTTCAGGAAGTTTAGTTGGGAAGAAGAGTAAGAAATAATATACTCACTACAGAGGCGATATGAGAGCATATATGTGTCCTTTAGGGAATAAATCATGGGTAAGAGAGAAAATGATGATGTAGAGTAGAGAGGACAAAACAAAAGTGGCTCCTACACCTGATATGACAAGAGGGGATGAGATGCAGAACAAACCTAGAAAGAATGCCTCAGGCACAGATAAGGGTGTTTATCCATACTCACAGAAGACAGGTAGAAAATATGCGTACAGATGCATATAAATGAGTAGATTTGGAAGTGAGATGATAAAGTAGCTACCATCTGATTATACTCATTTATCAGAAGCACACCCCTCATCTTGCACCTTCAGACTCACAAGGAGAGACAAGAGGGTATACATGCTGTGTCCCCTGGAAAGGGAGTCAGCCTGAATTTGAACATTAGAGATGATCTCCTCAGAGGGCAAACTCAGAAGTATGGATAATAATGGATAAGGGAGATTTCCCTGGAGAGCTGCCATGTTGCCTAACCGAACAACTGACTCTACAGGCAGAGCAGGGCATCTTTGCTATTCCTATCCAGAAGGGGTTGATGTTTGCTATGAATTAGTGACTGATGTGTAATTCTTATTCTCTCTTGTGCTGATCACTTTTTTTTTTAAGCTCTGAGATGACTGAAATCATGAGAAGTCACATCTGGCTCTGATGGAGGGAAGTACACATCACCTACCACAGAAGGTAAGAAAGTCTAGTCTCTCACTCTGTGGTGTGTTTCAGGTATCCTGAGGAAACTTCAGATGGAACTTGAGCATCTAGCCACCCTCCCTCTAGCAATCTTTTCTTCCTTCTTAGGAGAATAGAGAACAGAAATATATTGCAATATTTTGGTAAGCAAAGTATGACAATCAAGGTCACTGTGCTTTTCCTTTAAGATATGTTCACAGTTGTTCCAAGAAGAATAAGTTACACATGAACATCTTCCACATGTGCCCTTTCATTTCCAAATAACATAAAGGAAGTTTATATTGCTTTTTTACATGAGCAAAAGTCTCCTGAGTTGTTTTTTGTTTGTTTGTTTGTTTTTTAAGTCTCCTGAGTTTTTACTACCTACCTAGGTAGTATATACCTAGGCTACAGTCTTGCCAGAGAGTTGAAATAAAAAGCCTTACAATAACAGTAGCCCATAGGAACCTGGAGAAACCTAGAGCAGAGACAACAACTGTGTCATCATAGGAATCCAAATACCAAAGACTCCTACCAGTTCTGGAGCCCAGCATGCTTCAGATAGATTGAAGTTTACCATCACCACGCAGAGAAATGACAGCAGTGTTAGCAACATACAGATATCATTCGGCCATTCACATAGCAAAGAGAGAGCCTATGAACCTCATGGCCAGTCTCTGGTGTCCTCTGCTATCTGGTTTCTTAAAATTCCCACTTATTTGATTAAAAGAATCAAAATACAATGTAGTCCAAGGAAATCTACCCTATACATTGGCTTAACCACCAATGAGACTTAAATACTAACAGCCCTCTGAAAGAGATCATTTTTCACTGTATCACACACATTTCAAAATATTTATAGCCTATTAATTGTGCAATATAGAATTTTTAAATAACTAGCAATGGTTGTTCAGAATGGATGCTCTGAAACAAGAGACTATGGATGAATTAAGCCCCCTCTAATGGGTGTCACTAAGGAAGAAAATGTGTAGGAAAAGAAATTAGAATTTTCATTTTTTATTTTTAAATCTGATACATTTCAGTGTAATTTCAATATAATTTTAGTGTGTGTGAGTGTATATATATATATGTATATACATATATATATATTTTAAAGATGTATTTATTTATTTGGGGGTGAGGGAGAGAGAGAGAGAATCCAAGCAGACTCCCCGCTGAGCACAGAGCCTGAAGCACAGCTCAATCCCAGGACCCCAAGATCATGACCTGAGCCAAAATCAAGAATTTGATGCTTAACCGACTGAGTCACTCAGGTGCCCCAATTTTAATGTAATATATATTTTTAAATTTAAAAATATATTAGTATAAAAATAGATGTAATATGTATAGGAGTTTAATATGTATGTTAAATTTTACTTTTTTTAAAAGATTTATTTATTTATTTTAGAGAGAGTGAGAGGGCGCATGTGAGTTGGGGAAGGAGCAGAGAGAGAAAAATCTTTAAGCAGACTCTCTGCTGAGCACGGAGCCCTAGGCAGGGCCCAATCCCTGGACGCATGAGATCATGATCTGAGACAAAACCTAGAGTTGGCCATTTAACTGACTGAGCCACCCAGGCACCCTGAAATTAATTTTTGTTTTTTAATAGCTGGTGTATACAATCAAAAAAACGAGAGAACTTTTCTGTAGACTGCTGAAGTATGAATTGAGATCACTTTCTATATAATACTACTAGTACTCATAATGATAATAATAAATAAATTGTAATCACATAAAAATAATTACATAAATTCAGCACTTACTATGTGCATTGCTCTGTTTTTGAGAATTAATATAAGTGTTCCTTACAACAACCCAGTAAGTAGGTGCTTTTCCATAGTATGAATACAGGCAATGATGCCTACAGAGTTTAAGTAATTTGTCCAGGGAAATAGCTCCCAGTGGAAGGAGTCAGGGCTTTCCACCCTGTCATTAAGGAACAGAACGGAAGAGACAGGTATAGGTAATCATTGTAAGATGCTTCACGCTGATGAACCTCCTGAGTGTCTTCTTGAAGCCAGTTTGATAATTTCAAGCCACTCTTGAGCCTGAGCTGCTGTAAGAAATGGAATCTAAAAATCACAGATCTGAAGCTAATGGCCCAGGAGTAAGCTCTAATATCTGGCATCTAAACTGATACCCATTTTTCTTCTCTTGACTCATTTTCAATTTCAAAAATCTCTTATTAAATGGTAAGCAGATCAGCTCTGTTTAACAATCTCCCAAAACAAATGAATTAAATGGTAATTCAATTTAACCAATAAACATGAATGCGAGGAAGAAACGAGTATGAAATAATCTTGTGGATTTTGCAGACACTTGGCCTTTTACCTCAATTCTCCTTAAAATACCGACTAAGATTTTAGATGTTGGTTTAGACCACATCTCTGAGAAACCTTCTTGACTTCGCAAGCCAGAGATGAATTACTGTTCCTTCTTTTGTGCTACCCGGCCTTCCAACACTTTGTTTGCCATGACTCATACAACACTGAGATATAATTGCCAGTTACTTGTCTGTCATCTATACTAAACTGTTAGTTTGTTGACTGCAGGGATAGGTTATTGTTCATTGCTATATCTTCAGTGTTTCCATAGCCCCTAGTATATAGCATAAGCACAATAAATTCAGATGATCTGATAAATAAATACATATAAATTGATGAAGAAATACCAAGTTTTTAAATTGACCAACAGGTTAAAAGAAGGCAGATTAAATATGGTGCAGGCAATCAGTGAAGTACGGGCACCAAAAATGTGAGAAAGGTACTGCTTCAGCAAATTCTTCCAGACTTTTGCAACCAGAAACATCTACAAAGAAACTACTCAGTTTCAGCATATATGTAAGTTGGGGATTCATTTGGCCTTAATGATTGCTGGTCATTTATAGAAATTCCAAACAAAAAAGTTGTGCTAGTGAAGGGAGAGAATATGTCACCCCAAAATATGCCACTTTGACCAGTTGATTATTTTGAATTAAAGGTACCTGAGAAATAGCCAATGCAAAAAGGACACTGACATGCCTTCTCCCTCCCTGAAAGCAGGAGCTAACTCTCCCATGTGAGGGTACC
Source organism: Neomonachus schauinslandi (assembly GCF_002201575.2). Taxonomy (NCBI): domain Eukaryota; kingdom Metazoa; phylum Chordata; class Mammalia; order Carnivora; family Phocidae; genus Neomonachus; species Neomonachus schauinslandi. The sequence continues at coordinate 103,129,926 of NC_058405.1, forward strand.
CTCCATGTCCCAGGAGGGTAGAAGTCATCCTTATCACCAGAGATAGGGAATTTAGTGCCCAGAAGGCTGTATAAACAAGCACTGTTACTTCTTCACCAGTTTATTACCCTAAACTAAACCTCTTGGTCTTGTCAATTCTTTATAAATTTATTTTTTCTTTGTCTAAATGGTATAAAAGCCTCCAGCTTTGGTTACTTCTTTGAGTCTATTTTAATGAGGCTTCTATACATACAAAATTAAATTTATTTCTCTCCTATTAGTCTATCTTACAGCAATTTAATTATTGCACCAGCCCAGGAACCTAGAAGGGAAAAGAAAATTTTTTGCTGCCCCACAACTAGTGGTCTGAAAAGACAGCTGAATACAGACCTGAGGTCTTCTGGTTTCACATAAACCATCCTATAATTGGGGTTCACACAATATCCTATTTCTTGTGTGTGTTTAATTCAAACATGAAGATCCCAAGATAGGCTGGGGGGAAAACAATCAGTTCTTGACACCCTTCGCCTTGAAATCATAAATCATCCATGGTCCAATGGTCACTCTCGACACAAGATGTACCTTTTCCCTCCTTCTCTCAATCCCCAAAGATTAAAGGCATTGCTCCCAGTCAGAAAGTTTCCACTAGAACTCTTCAAATCTCCTCCAACTTCAGAATGACCAATTGTAGCTCAGGTACTTGAGGAAAACCTAAAGAGGCAGTAATCCCAAATTGTTAATTAGTGTCACATGGCAGGAGGTGATGAAGAGCCAGCAAAAGTAGAACAGTAGTGAGTGGGTAATAGAATAGTTTTGAAGCCTTCCCACTCTGTTCACCTAATAATTTAACACACTATGATAGGATCTTATCGAGAATGATTTTACAAATCTGCTTTCTATTTGTTTGTGTTGTAATCCTGTACCTCCTGGGTCATTTTAAGGATTCTTAATTTTAAGTTTTAAGAAGCTGGGCAAATGGTTTTACATGGAAAACAGTGTCAGGTCTCATTGTACTTAAACTGCCCATCATTAGTGTGGTCCCTAATAGGGTTTAAACTCCTAGACTTTGACAATCATTTGTGTTTAGACTGCTTTTCTAAGGAGGCAGTCATTTCTGTGTGGCTAAATGTCCTGGAGGTCCTCTCATGACTAATACAGAAGTCATAATAACATAAGTCTACATGCTGATCTCTAATATAGACAAATGCCTTTGTCCATATTGGATATAGTGAGAGATTTCTCTAACCTAGTGAAAACATAGGCTTTCATAAAATACAAAGTTTCTGGGACTCCTCTAGGAATGCACAGAAGCTCAAGCTAATCAAATCAATGGGCTAAAAGCAAAAGTACTTAACCGTTAAGTTAGAAAATCTTAGCAAAGTAAAAATGAAACTGTGTTTAACACTGGACAGGGACAACAAAAATTAAGATTTCTAAATTCTTTGGAGAAAGAAATGGTAAGGACAGGAAATGTACATCTATCTTTGTTAGTGAGAGAATGGAATTGGGTGGAAGAGTAAGAAACAAATGAATTCTCACTTGGGTGATACTCTGTGCGGTGATCTAAGCAGTGTGATAGGCTTATCCCCCAATTGAACTAGGGTAATGAGAAGCTGTCTTAAAGACTAGATTGGAAGCAGTGTCGGAACACAGCAGAGTTTCTCTACTAAAAGCACTACTAGGGAGGACTAGAAAAGAAATCAGAAGACTTGGGTTTTGCTGTTGCTAGTGACATTTCCTAGCTTGGGAGTCCTTGTGTCCTTGTGAAGGTTATTCAAGGTATTTTACACCTTTTGTTATAAAATCTGTTTCCAAACTTGGTTGTCCAAGGGAAGCATATTATTTGTATGGATTCTGGAGAATAGCATGATATTTAGTAAAAGGGAAGATCAGGAATAACCACCACCAATAATTATGATAACTTTAACATTTACCAACAGCACTCTATGTGCCAGAAGCCTCAGGAGGGTGCTACATGTTCCCGGCCTCATTTAATCTGCACAACATCACAGTGATGTAGGCTCCGCAGGCCAGGACCACTTTATGCAGGATTAGGTCCTAAAATTAGCGCTTAACTATTTACTAAATAACATAAAAACAACTAGAAAACCCCTAGAGGTAAATGTGGATTGGATGGATAATTCTAAAGAGTCTCTGCTTTCCTAAAGAGTTTGTTTGTTTCTGTCTTAGTATTAAGTCTCAATGACCTTAATACACATGATTTAAACTAATTACATAGTAAAATCCCAGGAGAAGAATTAAAATACTTAGTGTAACCCCAGGGAAAGGATGAATTATAAAAAGCAGTACACTCAAATGGAGCACGGGATAACTCCTCCTGTATTTTACATTTTAGGAAATTCAAGCTAGAGAAGATAAATATATTCTCCAAGGTCAAGAAAGTAGTAAGTGGTAGAGCTGAGATTTAAACCAGAGCCCTCTGGTACCACCAATATGCAGTTCACAAGGCCAGTGGAGGTAACATTATGTACACATTTCTAAAAGATACAATTTCCTTTGTTAGCAAAGAGTCTAAAAACAGCCTATTTATAAAACAGAGAATAATTATATGTATTTAAGCTGAAACATAAACAGAGAAAAATGTACACAGCGGGAAAGGAACATTGGTAAATTCATCAATACTCCAGAAGGATAATTTGGTAGATTTATATAAAAAACAACAACTATGCTTTGATGAGTAAGTGAAAATAGCAACTAATTTCAATGTACAGAGTTTTAAAATGCTAAAATTTTATGGTATTTGTGAAAAAGATTATGATTCAATGACAGATCTCAATAAAGCCTGAAGAATTTTGTACAAAAGACACTGAAGTGTAACTCCTCAATTATCTTTTCCACTAGACAGTCACACACATTCTCTAACCAAAGCATTTTTCTGCTTCAAATGGAAATTAGTTTTCCCCTTTGCTGAGAGGTCCAGAGTGGAGCCAAAGCCTAAATCATCAACTCTTTGGGTAACTTGACTGGGTGGGATCACACAAACTTCCCCAGAACTGGCATAGGCTTCTTTTCATTTTAAAAAATAATATAATTTAGGGGTGCCTGGGTGGCTCAGTTGGTTAAGCATCTGCCTTCGGCTCAAGTCATTATCCCAGGGTCCTGGGATCGAGCCCTACATCCAGCTCCTTGCTCAGCAGGGAGCCTGCTTCTCCCTCTCCAGCTCCCCCTGCTTGTGCTCTCTCTCTAGCACTCTGTCAAAAAAATAAATAAATCTTTAAAAATAATAACAATCGGGCACCTGGGTGGCTCACTTGTTTAAGTGTCTGCCTTCAGCTCAGGGCATGATCCCAGGGTCCTGGGATTGAGTCCCGCATCAGGCTCCTTGCTCAGCGGGGAGCCTTCTTCTCCCTCTGCCTGCCACTCCCCCTGCTTGTGCTCTCTGACAAATAAATAAATAAAATCTTAAAAAATAATAAAAATTAAAAAAAATAAAAATAGTAATATTCATTTAATGAAGGATAGTTGGGAGAAAGGCAGGCAGGGACAGGGGGCCCCTGCCCTAAGAGGAAACCACCCTTAAAAGGATTTTACACTACCCTGGAAGGAGCCCTCTACCCTTTCCCACGTGATAGGTAGATAACAAAAACTTGGTTGGGTGACAGGCACATGGAGGGTTAATCAGATTAAATCAGCCCACCAACAAGCCTGTAAAAACCCCTAGACTTAGAAACTCCAGTGGGAATCCTCTTGGGTCTCCTCCCTCTTCGGGAGCTTTGTACTCTCAATAAACTTTGCTTTGCTGCCCACCACTCTTCACTCATCTGGTCTACCTCTTTATTCTTCGAAGCAGTGTGACCAAGAATGGTGGGTACTAAAGGAAAAGAAATCCTGTAACATAATTTATTTTTGCTTTATCCTTTTTTCTGACTAATTACTAACCATCATGGCTGGGGACATTTCTGCTTTTAAGTATTATATATTTAGTAAATCCTCCCAGAATCTGGATTTAAATTCACTGCTTCCTTTCTGTTTCAAAGAACAAACATCTCTGCTTCTTACAAAGATCATCCCATCTACTTGTCACATGGACACCATCCCTTTGGTGCTTTTCAAGGATTTTACTCCTGAAATTACTTTCTCTGTGTTCTCCTCAGTTGCTTCTGATACTGTCAGGAACATACAAACAAGTTCTATCAACCAATTTTTTAAAAACCCTTCCTTGAGACCAAATATTCCTATTAGTTCTCCATTTCTCAGCCCCCAATTTGCAGCAACAGTTGGAAAACTCATGGTCAGTATTTATTGTGTTTTTCATTATATATATATATATATATATATATATATACACATATATATATAAATTCATTATATATAAATAATTGGGAGCATATACATATATATACATGTATATATATGTATATATATATATACATATATATATATATACATAAATACATATATATATGTATTTAACAGGGAGCAATTTTAAACTAATAAAAAAATTTGCAAAAACAGTACAAAGAACTCCCAAATCTTCCTTAGCTAGCTTCCCCAATTGTTTATATTTTATCACATTTGTTCCATCTCTCTCTCGCTCTCTGTGAATACATATAACATATATTCCATTATCATTTTTTTTTCCTGGTCAACTTATGGGCAACTTGCAGCTATGGTGCCACTTCCTCCTTAAATACTGCAGTGTGTGTTTTCCAAAATCAGGACATTCTCCAACAAAACTGCCACACAACCATCCAGAACAGGAAATCTACACTGACTGATCACTTTTCAAATCTGAAATCCATTTATTTTTCCAACTATCTCAGTCAAGTTTCTTTCCCCTTTGCTCCGTGATGACATCCGGGGTCATGTTTTCATTTAGTTCTGATGTCACTTTAAATCTAGAACAGTTCTTTAACCTTTCCCTGCCTTTTATGTCTTTGGTGTTTAAAGAGTAAGGATCCTTCATTCCATAGAATGGCACTCAGCCTGAGTTTCCCCAAGTGCAGATGAGGGTTATGCATTCTTCCCCAGGTTCATACAAAGAATACGAGAGAAATGAAGTTATATCATTCTCAGGGCATCAGGACAATCCTTCCCACGAGAGGTGATGTAAGCTTTCATAAATTAATGTCTGCCAAGTTTTTCCACCTTAAAATCACTTTCCCCTTTATAAATGATAAGTATTTTGTGGAAAGATACATCTATGCCTATATCCCACTATAAGGGCTTTGTAGTGCGTCAACTTGGCTAGGCTGAACTACACTTTCCAGAATGTTTGTGATTATGCTGGGCCATATACAGTTCCTGTGGGTCACTTAGAGAGTAGTAGTGAAGCAATAGCCATTCTGTGCTCTCTCACACCTTGTCACTTACCTATTGGCTTTCCTCACTGCTGTGTGGCAGCCAGGTCTACAACTTCTCCCTGGTTCCCTTTTCAGTTTCTCTGATGCTTGGGCAGCGGTGAAGGGTTCTGACTTCCACAGGACACACACGCTATCAACTAACTCAGGTTTCAGGCCATCATCATGGTCTGCAGCTTCTGCTCATGTTCCAGCTATTCTTGCTTCCCTTGTGCTCCAACTTCTTTACATCCATTTTTCCCTTTCTTACTGGACATAAAACTCCAGACATAAAACGTCTCAGTGTGATGCTGGAGTTTGCAGGGCCTGAGACAGCAGCCTGCATAACCTGTTTAACTGGTTTCCACAATTGTAGAAGGCCAAATCTTCCTGCAAGTATATGAGATAGATAGATATAGTATAAATATGCATTATAATTACCATAATTATAAATTATATGTAATAAATACATAATATAAATGATATAATATGTAAATATACAACATGATATTTATAAATATATATTTAAAATTATATGTAAAATATATATGTCTATAAGTCATATATATTTCATATATATACATATATATTATTTCTTGATGGCTCTGCTTCTCTGCTTGAACCATGACTGATCTGGTGCCCCGCATCAAGTCTCCCCCCCGGCAGCCTTGGCATCCTTTCATATCTTCCACTTGAGTCAGTCATGACTATGATGTTTATCAAATGCTGAGTCTTCTATATCCAAAATTCCTTCTAAATGTATTAGTTAGCATTCTGCTCTAAGGAAGAATTTTCCCTTCTCCCTAATTTATTATCTCTTCACTTACTCATATTTTATGGACCTATGAATTGCTATTTCTTTTAATGGGTTGTAAATCATTAGTTTATAATTAATTTCAATGTTCAAGTGGTCTTAGAGTTGGCCAGTGCGAGTCCCCTTTAGACTGGCCCCATGTCCCTTTTGACATATCCCCCCTCATTCGTTGAGTACTTCCTTCCTTTCTGGCATGAAAAGATATTTGTGCTCTTTTTGTTCTTTCTCTGACTTAGCCCCAGAATCAGCTATTTTCCTTTTTGGAGAGGATGGCAGGCACCAAGCCAAAAATCTTGAACTTCCTCTTGTTTTATAACTTTCTTTTGACCTGTCCATTATAAATCATGTATTAATTTTCTATTGCTATGTAACAGCTTACCACCAACTGAACAGTTTAAAGCAACACAATTCATTTTCTTTCATTTTCCATGGATCAGGGGTCCAGGCACTGGTTAGCCACTCAGGATCTTACCAGCAATGATCAAAGTGTCAGCTGTGCTATGATCTCATCCAAGGCATAGGGTTCTCTTCCAAGCTCATCAGGTTGTTGGTAGAATTCACAGACTTGTGGTTTAGGGCTAAGGTCCTCCATTAGATAGAGGTCATTCTCAGGATCTAGAGGCCACTCTCGGGTCCCAGTCACATGGCCCTCTTACAACATGGCAGCTTACTTCTTCAAAGCCAGCAGAAAAATTTTATCCCAGTTTGCTGTAAGGAAATCTCAATCAACATGATGTAATTATGGGAGTTGACTATCCCATCATATTCACAGGTCCTGTTCACATTCAAGGCAAGGAGATTATACAGGGCATGTATACCAGGGGGTAGAACCTTAGGGGCCATTTTAGAATTCTGTCTCTTACAAACCATCAGCAACTTCTAAGAATTCTACTTTTAATATATATCCAAATCTGGCCCCTTCTCTCTGTCCACTGCCACCATCCTAGCCCATGCCACCACCATCTTTCCTTTATTCTGATGGTCTCGTGGTCTCCTTTATTCCATTTTTGCACCATATACCATCATCCAAGACTATCCAGACTAACCTTTAAAAAGGTTGGAACAGTTGGAAAATGATGCTTGATGCTATTAATTTCACTTAAATCTTCAACAGTGCCCTATTACATTCAGAGCAAAATCCACACTTTTTCCCATAGCCTACAAGCCTCTGCTTTATCTGCCCCTGTCTACCTATTGCATCAACTTCCTTTTGTTCCCTGGACATCATGACCTTCCCCCTCCTATTTTTCATTTAAGCCAAAGTTGTTCCCTCCCTGCCTTTTCAGTTAACTCTGAACAAATTTCTTTGGCTATTTGCATCTCAGTACACATAATATCTCTTTAAGAAGCCTTTCTGATCCTGTAAATCAACAACATTTAAGTTCAGTCACTCTGAATTACATCAGCCTATTCATTTTCTTCATCGTGTTCATCACCATCTGAAAGTGTATTGTCTATCTCTTTACTTGTATATTGTCTGACTGCCCCAAGTAGAATGCTAGCTCCATGAGGCCAGGGACCATGTCTATGCCAATCACTGGTATATCCCCAGTACCCAGTAGAGTACTGTGCTTTGTACTAAACAGGTGCTTGATACATACTATGAAATACATGGAATAATCAGAAATTTGTGAAGATGTTACCTTAAAGGACTCAGGCTCTGATGTCATTTTGTAATGTGAAAAACTATACGTACATACATACATACATACATACATATATACAAACATATTCTCTCTTTAAATTGTTTGTCTGAGAATAGGGTATTTAAGAATTAATATTAAATCATTCCATTTATTAATGTTAAAAGCCCTCTTTTGGACCCTGGAAGGAAAGTGTCACTACAGAAACAACTTTTTCACTACTTCAACCATTAGCAGCCTGATATTTTTGCAATAAACATCTGGCAATATTTTCCTACAGTGAATTTATATCCTGCTCCAGAAATTTATCACTATTAGCAACAATAATAAAAATCCTTGTTCCAGACACAGCACAAGTGGAATACTCCTTAACAACTTTGAATTAATGCTTCTGCCACCAACCACAAACATCCATATCCTTCCAAAGTAGTCCCTATCTTACTGGGAACATCTCAGTGCAAAAGTGCAGGACTCTTGCTTGCTGGCTCCAGAATGAGGTCACAGACTCAAGGCTCTTGCCCCAAGCTGGCACAAGGGGAAGGGACATGGGTAATTAAACTTGGATATGTTCTTTTTTTTTTTAAATGTTTTATTTATTTATTCATGAAAGTCAGAGAGAGAGAGAGAGAGGCAGAGGCAGAGGGAGAAGCAGGCTCCTTGCCTAGCAGGGAGCCCGATGCGGGACTCGATCCCAGGACCCCGGGATCATGACCTGAGCCGAAGGCAGACGCTTAACCATCTGAGCCACCCAGGCGCCCCAACTTGGGTATGTTCTAAGAGAGTTCTACCTGAAGCAGCTTCTGGTCCTCCAAATAATTCCAGTATCCTCCAGGTCTTTTGAGGGTACAGTCCTTAAGAACCTAACTAAAAAGAGTGTGCACTGATGACATTTTCTGTGGTCAGTTTGCTACGTTAAACTACTATATACAGTTTGAGACATTTAAGAGCCTCTGGCTAAAGGGCTAAAATGTAACAAGAATGCTTAGAAACTGTTTATATGCTTGATTTGTTTTACAGTGTTTTTGGTCTTTAGTTTTGATTGGATTGTTTTACTGAAACATGAAGGGCATTTAGAAGGCAAGAAAGTGAATAGGATACATTTGCAACAATATGCCCTAAAGCAACATCTTAATGTCAGAAGTAAATTATAACAACTTACATTACTGATGACATACATTATAATTCAAAGTCAGGGGAACTACATCAAGGTAGTTCTCACTATGATATAAAAAGGATTTTCTTTGTATCTTTTGCAGCTAGATGAAGACCTTTATTGATGAAAATGGTATCAACAAAAGGTAATAGAAGAAAATACATATCTCTCAGAATGCATGAAAACATTTTTTTTCCTGAAGCTTCCCAAAGCCTTTGCATCTATTCCCTAAAAATATTCTTTATTTCACAGATGGCATGGAATGAGTTTCTTCCAGTGTTATATATGTGTCTCGCAGGATGTCAAGAGCAAGTACATCTGACTTGATCCATTTTTTATGTAAGTATCCAATTGTTAATAGCACAAACAGTGATGACACCTATAAAATAATGCTTGTAACTATTAAAACTACTGGGGCCAAGGCTGCATGGGAATGGTTGAATCTGTCCTGACTGAATGCTTCACTGGGCACCTGTCAGAAGTTTAAGTGTGCCACAGACCCAGGTCTAATTCAGCTGCAATTGCATATGAACATATGCATGTGTGCACATACATACAACGAGAATAAAGCACAGGCAGTAATTGAGATTTGATAATTACCAAATATATCTTAATTGATATGATACTGCATTGGAACTTGATACCTATCAAAGGTGTGATTTTTAGACTCTATAATCGAAGAATACATGACCTACTGCTTTCATTGGACAATACTCTTATGATGTCTCCACATTTCTCCTTTATATATGTGGCCTCAACTTATGTTGACATTTTATAGTAATAATAATGAAGTAAAGTTTCAAAAAGTACCTAACTACTTGGTTAATACTTTGAGAGCTAATTCAGTCTTCAATTTAGATTTTAAAAGATTTCAATGTGAATACAAACATTATTCTTTCTTCAAATAAAAAAACAACAAAAAAGATAACCAGGAAAAGCATGTGAGAATTTGTTGTCATTTCTCTTTGTTTGTTTTTTAAGGGACTAAAGACTGTGTAGGCAAATATATCTAAACTACTTAGGCTGAATGAAATAACTTGAAAGCCTAAGTAAAACCTACTCCTTGTCTTTTAATTTGGTTTACTATTTCAGTTGTTCTGTGGGTTTGCCAGCTCCCTCTGCTGTTATTTCCAGGACTGGCTAAGAATGTCAGAGCTAAAAGGAATTTGGAGACCTAGAATATCAGCCATGGCAGTGCACCCTCAGTTCAAGAGAGAACCAACTAATTATATTCATATCCTCAGGACATATTAGGACTATATATAATAATGACTCTCCAAATTATGTCTGTGGGTATGTTGGCATCATTGGTTCTCTGGAAAACCTAGAAGAGGGAAAACTATTTTGTTTGTTTTCTTGCTGATCTAAAGACAGCAAAAAAGTTCCTTACTTAGAAGAGCTACTGTACTAGCCTACAGTGAGGAGCTAGGAGAGGTGAAGTCCTTCTACCATTTGGGATGATGTGCTTTTGAATATAAACTGTCTCACAACAGCCCTGCTTGGGAGTGAAGTGGGAGCTGCATGACTGGTTGGAAAGAAAATGTTTTGGCCGGGGCCAGTAGCCCATCTCATGAAATAGCAGATTGCTTTCAGTGCTGTGAAATGGTACCATGTCAGATAGCATCACTTGATGGAAAAGGCCAGGTTAGAGTCAAGAGGCTGGAATTCCAACAGTGAATATACTAAGATCACCTAATACTTGAATATCCTACCTTCACATACATATACATTGATAAGACTGAAAGGGCTCAATAAACCATTCTTCCAATGAGGAAACTGAAGCCCAAACTTACTGATTTAAGGTAATATAGTTCATGAAAACTAATTTTTTATTATGTGTATAGCCTTGCATATTCTTTAGAAAATACGTTGTCTCTAAACTGGAGGCATTTATAATGTAGGGCAATGTAAGGCAAGGCATAAAACTATAGCTTTGAAAGGGATTATGAAACCATCTGGAACAATGTGTCCAAGTGGTGTATCAGTCAATGCTTGGATATGGGAGCTCAGGTTGTTGTAATGTTGTTCTTCACATTGAACCACATTTGGGCCTTACATACACCTGCTATATGGGTGTCAGTCCATGGCTAAGCAGCCTTGCATGATGACTATGGACCCAGGCCTTCTTGCTAAAGACTCTGAACATTATTGCTAGTTCTTCCCTTAGAATCTGTGCTATGGGCAAACGCAGTCATTATCACTATAAAACTCAGGTCATGTGGAGTTGGAATTATTTTTATTTATTTTTTAAGATTGTATTTATTAATTTGAGAGAGAGAGAGGGCACAAGGTGGGGAGATAGGCAGAGAGACAAGCAGACCCCTTGCTGAGCACAGAACGTGAGGTAGGGCTGGATCCCAGGACCCTGAGATCATGACCTGAGACGAAGTCAGATGCTTACCAACTGAACCACCCAGGCACCCCAAAATTACTTTATTAATTTTAAATTTCTAGATGGAGATTTGTAATTGTAATTATTTATTTTAAGACATATATGCTCAGACCATCAAGAAAAAGATGATAATGAAAATCCCAAACGAGGATTGTTAGGTATTTAACATTTCTCAGAGGTGTAATTCTCTGTAGATAGAGAGTAAGGATGGTCTCTTGATGAATATTTACAACATGATTCTTGAAAGCCATGTGTAAATACCGACTGTATCTCATATAAGATGAAATACCCATTATATGTGCATAACATAATGCCTCCTATTTGACCTCAATCTTTCTCTGCTCTTTAAAAGTTGGTCCCACCATCATTAAAACTGGCCACCCCCAAACCAAAAGGGTGAAGATGAAATTTAAAAATCAGTTCATTAAAAACTAGGTCTCTCTACAGCAGTTGAGACAATCTAATAAGATTGGGTTTTATTCAGAGCACCGCTATAAAGAAAATATTTAATGACAGTAAATAAAATGTGCTTTTCCACAGTAACTAATACAGCAGGATCTTATTACAGCTGCGTAGATTACAAAGTTTTCAGATGATCCTATAATGGATTCTTTTTTCAGTTTTACCGAAGAAAGAAAAATAATGCATTATGTTTGTATCACACTTTATAAAGTATGACAGTTTTACATGTTATCTTATTTGATCTCTATATAATTACTCTGGGAAGGCATGGCAGGCATATTGATGCCCAGGCCTCAGCTACAGAGGCCCACCAAAAGGCTTGTTCCAGGTTGCATGGTTACCGAGCAAGTGGGAGGCATTCCTCTTAAACCAAGCACTTCTGACCCTAAATTCTATGCTCATCATCTCCCAGCATGATCAGTGTCTCTACACACCTGAGGTTTTCCTTGCTTAGAAGATTGGGGGGGGGGGGGGGAACAAGATGGCGGAGGAGTAGGAGAACTGGATTTTGTCTCCTCTCAGGAATTCAGCTGGATAGGGATCAAACCATTCTGAACACCTACAAACTCAACAGGAGATCGAAGAAAAGAATAGCAACAACTCTCTCATCAGAAAAGCGACCACTTTCTGGAAGGTAGGACGTGCGGAGAAGTGAATCCGAGGCGATATTCGGGAGGAGAGACGGCGGGGGAGGGGCCTCCGTCGGCCGCTTCTGGCAAGTGATAGAAACACGGAGCACAAAATCGGAACTTTTAAAAGTCTGCTCCGCTGAGGGACATCACTCCGGTGGCTAAGTGGGGGTGGAACCCTCGCGGGACAGTGTGGTCTCAGGATCCTCGGGGGTCACAGAAAGACCGGGGGCCCTGAGTGCAGCAGAGGTCCCAGGTACCGGAGCAGGGAAGCCGGCTGCAGAGGCGGAGCCCAGGCGCGGGCTCTCAGCTCGGGGTTGCCATAAACCGTGATCCGCGGCACAGTCGGGCCACTGCTCCTCCAGCAGGGACCCAACAAGCGGCAGATCCGGGGAGACTCACCTTCCTCCCCCGGGAGGAGCCGCGCAGGAGCGCACCGCAGGGATCTGCTGGGTTTGGAGACTCCACACGGGGTCAGGTGCCCGAGATAGAAATGCGCGGTCACAGGCCGGGTGAGCACAGAGTGCGGCCAGAGACCGGGGAGACGGGAGTGACTGACGGCTTTTCTCTGGGGGCTCACTGAGGAGCGGGGCCCTGAGTTCTCGGCTCCTCCGGGGCGGAGATTGGGAGGCCGCCATTTTCACTCTCCGCCTCCAAAGCTGTACGGAAAGCTCGCAGGGAACAAAAGCCCCGGAGAGCAAACCCGAGCAGATTACTTAGACAGGAAGGGGCAAGGGTGGGGCAATTCCGCCTCCGGCAGAGACATTTGGAAACCACGGCAACAGGCCCCTCCCCAGAAGATCAGCGAGAACAGCCAGCCAAGACCAAGTTTACCCATCAATGAGAACGGCAGAACTCCAGCGCTAGGGGAATACTGCACATAGAATTCATGGCTTTTTTACCATGATTCTTTAGTCTTTCAAAGTTAATTTTTTTTTAACTGTCTTTTTTTCTTTTCTTTCTTTTTTTCTTTTTTTTGAATTTTTCTTTTTCCCTTTTTCAACCAACATCTTATCAATCCCTTTTTTTAAAAAACATTTTTATTTTTCATTTTTAGAGTCATATTCTATCCCTTCATAGTAGTTACCCATATTTTTGGCATATATATATAAGTTGTTCTCTCTTTAAAATTTTGAGATAGTTTCTTCTAACAGATTAAAATATACCCTAAATCTCTAGTATATGGTGTTTTCTACTCCCCTGCCTGATCACATTCGCTCCCTTTTTTTTCCCTCCTTTTTCTTTTTTTAAATCCTCTTCTTTCTTTTTTCAAACAACTTCTTATCAATTCCTTTTATAAAATTTTTTATAATTTCCATCTTTACAGTCATATTCCACCCCTTCATCATATCAACCCTTATTTTTGTACATATATAAGTTTTTCTTTCTTTAAAATTTTGGGAGGCACTTTCTTCTAAAAGACCAAAATACACCCCAAATCTAGTGTGTGGCACTGATCTATATACCAGCCTGATCATATTTGATCACATTCTGTTTTTTTGTTGTTCTTGTTGTTTTGTTTTGTTTGTTTTTGTTTGTTTTTATCTTTATCTTTTTCTTTTTTTTCTTTTTCTTTTTTCTCTCTTTCCGTTTCTTGTTCCACTGCTTCAGGTCTTTTCTGATTTGTTTAGAGTATATTTTCTGGGGACGTTGTTACTCTGCTAGCACTTTGTTCTCTCATTAATCTATTCTCCTCTGCACAAAATGACAAGACAGAAAAAATCACCTCAACAAAAAGAACAAGAGGTAGTACCGACTGCCAGGGACCTACTCAATACTGACATTAGTACGATGTCAGATCTAGAGTTCAGAATCATCACTTTAAAGATACTAGCTGGGCTTGAAAAAAATATGGAAGTTATTAGAGAAACCCTTTCTGGAGAAGTAAAAGAACTAAAATCTAACCAAGTAGAAATCAAAAAGGCTATTAATGAGGTGCAATCAAATAAGGGGGCGCTAACTGCTAGGATAAATGAGGCAGAAGAGAGAATCAGTAATATAGAAGACCAAATGATGGAAAATAAAGAAGCTGAGAAAAAGAGAGATAAACAACTACTGGATCACGAGGGCAGAATTCGAGAGATAAGCGATACCATAAGATGAAACAACATTAGAATAATTGGGATCCCAGAAGAAGAAAAAAGAGAGAGAGGGGCAGAAGGTATACTAGAGCAAATTATAGCAGAGAACTTCCCTAATTTGGGGAAGGAAACAGGCATGAAAATCCAGGAAGCACAGAGAACCCCTCTCAAAATCAATAAAAATAGGTCAACACCCCGACATCTAATAGTAAAACTTACGAGTCTCATAGACAAAGAGAAAATCCTGAAAGCAGCTTGGGAGAAGAGATATGTAACCTACAAGGGTAGAAACATTAGATTGGCAACAGACCTATCCACAGAGACATGGCAGGCCAGAAAGGACTGGCAGGATATATTCAGAGCACAAAATAAGAAAAATATGCAGCCAAGAATATTATATCCAGCTAGGCTGTCATTGAAAATTGAAGGAGAGATAAAAAGCTTCCAGGACAAACAAAAACTAAAGGAATTTGCAAATACAAAACCAACCCTACAAGAAATCTTGAAAGGGGTCCTCTAAGCAAAGAGAGACCCTAAAAGCAACATAGACCAGAAAGGAACACAGACAATATATGGTAACAGTCACTTTACAGGCAATACAAAGGCACTAAATTCCTATCTTTCAATAGTTACCCTGAATGTAAATGGGCTCAATGCCCCAATCAAAAGACACAGGCTATCAGACTGGATTAAAAAACAAGACCCATCGATATGCTGTCTGCAAGAGACTCATTTTAGAACCAAAGACACCCCCAGATTGAAAGTGAGGGGGTGGAAAACCATTTACCATGCTAATGGACACCAAAAGAAAGCTGGGGTGGCAATCCTTATATCAGACAAATTAGATTTTAAACCAAAGACTGTAATAAGAGATGAGGAAGGACATTATATCCTACTCAAAGGGTCTATCCAACAAGAAGATCTAACAATTGTAAATATCTATGCCCCTAACATGGGAGCAGCCAATTATATAAGGCAATTAATAACAAAAGCAAAGAAACACATCGACAACAATACAATAATAGTGGGGGACTTTAACACCCCCCTCACTGAAATGGACAGATCGTCTAAGCAAAAGATCAACAAGGAAATAAAGACTTTAAATGACACACTGGACCAAATGGAGTTCACAGACATATTCAGAACATTCCATCCCAAAGCAATGGAATACACATTCTTCTCTAGTGCCCATGGAACATTCTCCAGAATAGATCACATCCTAGGTCATAAATCAGGTCTCAACTGGTACCAAAAGATTGGGATCATTCCCTGCCCATTTTCAGACCACAATGCTTTGAAACTAGAACTCAATCACAAGAGGAAAGTCGGAAGGAACTCAAATACATGGAGGCTAAAGAGCATCCTACTGAAGAATGAATAGGTCAACCAGGAAATTAAAGAAGAATTAAAAAAATACATGGAAACCAATGAAAATGAAAACACAACTATTCAAAATCTTTGGGATGCAGCAAAGGCAGTCCTAAGAGGAAAGTATATAGCAATACAAGCCTTTCTCAAGAAACAAGAAAGGTCTCAAGTACACAACCTAACCCTACACCTAAAGGAGCTGGAGAAAGAACAGCAACTAAAGCCTAAACCCAGCAGGAGAAGAGAAATAATAAAGATCAGAGCAGAAATCAATGAAATAGGAACCAAAAGAACAGTAGAACAGATCAACGAAACTAGGAGCTGGTTCTTTGAAAGAATTAACAAGATTGATAAACCCCTGGCCAGACTTATCAAAAAGAAAAGAGAAATGACCCAAATCAACAAAATCATGAATGAAAGAGGAGAGATCACAACCAACACCAAAGAAATACAAACAATTATAAGAACATATTATGAGCAACTCTATGCCAGCAAATTAGATAACCTGGAAGAAATGGATGCATTCCTAGAGATGTATCAACTACCAAAACTGAACCAGGAAGAAATAGAAAACCTGAACAGACCTATAACCACTAAGGAAATTGAAGCAGTCATCAAAAATCTCCCAAAAAACAAAAGCCCAGGGCCAGATGGCTTCCCAGGGGAATTCTACCAAACATTTCAAGAAGAATTAATACCTATTCTTCTGAAACTGTTCCAAAAAATAGAAATGGAAGGAAATCTTCCAAACTCATTTTATGAGGTCAGCATTACCTTGATCCCCAAACCAGACAAAGACCCCATCAAAAAGGAGAATTACAGACCAATATCCCTGATGAACATGGATGCAAAAATTCTCACCAAAATACTAGCCAATAGGATCCAACAGTACATTAAAAGGATTATTCACCACGACCAAGTGGGATTTATCCCTGGGCTGCAAGGTTGGTTCAACATCCGCAAATCAATCAATGTGATACAATACATTAACAAAAGAAAGAACAAGAATCATATGATCCTCTCAATAGATGCAGAAAAAGCTTTTGACAAAGTACAGCATCCTTTCTTGATCAAAACTCTTCAGAGTATAGGCATAGAGGGTACATACCTCAATATCATAAAAGCCATCTATGAAAAACCTACAGCGAATATCCTTCTCAATGGGGAAAAACTGAGAGCTTTCCCCCTAAGGTCAGGAACGCAGCAGGGATGTCCACTATCACCACTGCTATTCAACATAGTATTGGAAGTCCTAGCCACAGCAATCAGACAACAAAAAGAAATAAAAGGCATCCAAATTGGCAAAGAAGAAGTCAAACTCTCACTCTTTGCAGACGATATGATACTTTATGTGGAAAACCCCAAAGACTCCACCCCAAAACTGCTAGAACTCATACAGGAATTCAGTAAAGTGGCAGGATATTAAATCAATGCACAGAAATCAGTGGCATTCCTATACACCAACAACAAGACAGAAGAAAGAGAAATTAAGGAGTCGATCCCATTTACAATTGCACCCAAAACCATAAGATACCTAGGAATAAATCTAACCAAAGAGACAAAGGATCTGTACTCAGAAAACTATAAAATACTCATGAAAGAAATTGAGGAAGACACAAAGAAATGGAAAAACGTTCCATGCTCATGGATTGAAAGAACAAATATTGTGAAGATGTCAATGCTACCTAGAGCAATCTACACATTCAATGCAATCCCCATCAAAATACCATCCACTTTTTTCAAAGAAATGAAACAAATAATCCTAAAATGTGTATGGAACCAGAAAAGACCCCGCATAGCCAGAGGAATGTTGAAAAAGAAAAGCAAAGCCGGCGGCATCACAATTCCGGACTTCCAGCTCTATTACAAAGCTGTCATCATCAAGACAGTATGGTACTGGCACAAAAACAGATACATAGATCAATGGAACAGAATAGAGAGCCCAGAAATGGACCCTCAACTCTATGGTCAACTCATCTTTGACAAAGCAGGAAAGAATGTCCAATGGAACAGAGACAGTCTCTTCAACAAATGGTGTTGGGAAAATTGGATAGCCACATGCAGAAGAATGAAACTGGACCATTTCCTTACACCACACACAAAAATAGACTCCAAATGGTTGAAAGACCTCAATGTGAGACAGGAGTCCATCAAAATCCTAAAGGAGAACACAGGCAGCAACCTCTTTGACCTCAGCTGAAGCAACTTCTTCCTAGAAACATCGCCAAAGGCAAGGGAAGCAAGGGCAAAAATGAACTATTGGGACTTCATCAAGATAAAAAGCTTTTGCAAAGCAAAGGAAACAGTCAACAAAACCAAAAGACAACCGACAGAATGGGAGAAGATATTTGCAAATGACATATCAGATAAAGGGCTAGTATCCAAAATCTATAAAGAACTCATCAAACTCAACACCCAAAGAACAAAGAATCCAATCAAGAAATGGGCAGAAGACATGAACAGACATTTTTCCAAAGAAGACATCCAAATGGCCAACAGACACATGAAAAAGTGCTCAATATCACTCAGCATCAGGGAAATCCAAATCAAAACCTCAATGAGATACCACCTCACACCAGTCAGAATGGCTAAAATTAACAAGTCAGGAAACGACAGATGTTGGCGGGGATGCGGAGAAAGGGGAACCCTCCTACACTGTTGGTGGGAATGCAAGCTGGTGCAGCCACTCTGGAAAACTGTATGGATGTTCCTCAAAATATGAAAATAGAGCTTCCATATGATCCAGCAATTGCACTACTGGGTATTTACCCCAAAGATACAAAAGTAGGGATCCGAAAGGGTACATGCACCCCAATGTTTATAGCAGCAATGTCCACAATAGCCAAACTGTGGAAAGAGCCAAGATGTCCATTGACAGATGAATGGATAAAGAAGATGTGGTATATATATACAATGGAATACTATGCAGCCATCAAAAGGAATGAGATCTTGCCATTTGCAACGACATGGATGGAACTGGAGGGTATTATGTTGAGTGAAATAAGTCAAACAGAGAAAGACATGTATCATATGATCTCACTGATTTGAGGAATTCTTAATTGCAGGAAACAAACTGAGGGTTGCTGGAGTGGGGGGTGGGGTGGAAGGGATGGGGTGACTGGGTGATAGACACTGGGGAGGGTATGTGCTCTGGTAAGCGCTGTGAATTGTGCAAGACTGTTGAATCTCAGATCTGTACCTCTGAATCAAATAATGCAATATATGTTAAGAAAAAAAAAAAAGAAGAAGAAGGTAGCGGGAGGGGAAGAATGAAGCGGGGGAATTCGGAGGGGTAGACGAACTATGAGAGACGATGGACTCTGAAAAACAAACAGGGTTCTAGAGGGCGGGGGGGTGGGAGGATGGGTTAGCCTGGTGATGGGTATTGAGGAGGGCACATTCTGCATGGAGCATTGGGTGTTATGCACAAACAATGAATCATGGAACACTTCATCTAAAACTAATGATGTAATGTATGGGGATTAACATAAGAATAAAAAAAAAAAGAAGATTTTTGGGAGAAATTGGGTTCTTATTACATGGTTTTGAATGCACTAATAGGCCACTGTGCTCTCTGTAACCTCAAGGACTTGAATTATAAAATGCCTGATGCCACACCAGGTATAGTGTCATTAGCCCTATTCTTCCAAACCAGTGAAATAAAAGGATTTTTCCATGTTTTTCAAACACATAAAATGCAGAAGACAGGTTGCCTGGGTGGCTCAGATGGTTAAGCGTCTGCCTTCGGCTCAGGTCAGGATCCCAGGGTCCTGGGATCGAGTCCCGCATTGGGCTCCCTGCTAGGCGGGGAGCCTGCTTCTCCCTCTGCCTCTGCCTCTCTCTCTCTCTCTCTCTCTCTCTGACTCTCATGAATAAATAAATAAAACATTAAAAAAAATGCAGAAGACAGGCAAGGATTCAGCATTTTTGGAGTTTGTTGTCTACATACAAATCCAATTAGAAAATGACTATAACTTGAAATTAATGAGTAATAAAATCTCTTTAATTGTTCTGGTTTTTGTTTATAAATGTTAAAACACAGTACATGGTTATTTATTTTCTATTTAGCTAGTAAGGACTTGGACCTTCTGTTTTCTTTCACTGCTAATACGGACGGACATACTATAATTCATGCTCATGGCCAGTCACCTGAAAAGGTTATGATATTTTCATTCATATTTCATTCATATTGCTATTTTCAAGTTCTTCACTTCCTTTGCCAGAACGTGTACTCCCTCCTACACCCCACTGAAAAGAAAAAAAGCCAGTGAAGAGTCAGGTGTATGAGGTTTTGTGTTCCCCCCTCCTGTCTTTTATCCTTGATTTTTATATCAGTCATAATAAAATATCTTTCTCTTCTGGAAATTGTTCATCTCTCTATGCAACAAATTTCTGTTGAGAATGAATAAGAATTACATTTAATAATGAATCTTCTAAGCCTTCATTTCCACCTGTGTTTGTCTGTGTCTGTGATGGGGGGTGACAGGGAATGTGAAGTATTTTAAGGAGGTGCTGATGAAGAAAAGTGAAGATGATTCATTTGACCAGATTTGAGTCCATGTATAAATTCAATCAACTTTCTGACAGATACCTCCATGCACGTTGTTCTAATTCTTTGTCTTAGGTTTTTTTTGTTTTTTGTTTTTTTTCTTTTTTCAGGCAGTGCTATGGTCTGAATATTTGTGTCCCTCAAAATTCATATATTGAAATCCTAGCCCCTGAGGTAATGGTGTTAGGCAGGGGAGGCCTTTAGGAGGTGATTAGGTAATGAGGGTGGAGCCCTCTTGAATGGAATTAGTGCTCTTAGAAAAGGGACCCCAGAAAGCTCTTTGGATTCCTTCCACCATGTATGGACATCAAAGGGCCCCTCTATGAATTAGAAAGTGGCCTTTCACCAGACACCACGTCTGTGCCAGTGCCTTGATCTTAGACATCCCAGCCTCTAAAACTGTGAGAAATAAATTTCTTTTGTTTATAAGCCACCCAGTTTGTGGTATTTTGTTATAGGGCAAACAGACTAGGAGTATAGATCCCTTCAATTTTAAGCAAAGTACCAAAGTGTCTTGAAAAAAGGTTTGGGTAATGAAATATTGAATTGTACAGTTTTGTACTAATCAGGAGAAAAAGAAAAACGAAAAACAAACAAACTTGTGAACTCATTAAGAAGTATTTGTAAGACAGGCAGGGTTTTCCACCCCTGTTCTGATGACTTTGAAAGGAGCACAGTCTGTTCCTATAAAGCAATAAAGTCATCAAGTCCACGTGGATGATCTTCTTTGTTATTTAAAATAGGCTTTAAGAGTCTTTCCACATGAGGAAGGCCCATCTGATAGAGTTACTTAACAAGGCATTTATATTCTTAATACGTTGCTGATAAATTCCATTCAAAATCAGAGGCAGAGGTGATGCAATGGTCAAGATTATGACCAAGTTTTAGAAGTTCTTTAAAGTTACCATAAAGTGTACTGTTTTGAATATTCACTACAAGACTCCATGGCACACACATTATAAAGCCAAAGTATAATTAATCATAAATTACTACTATACCGGTTTGATTGTTTATAAAGAACTTTCTTATACATGTCTCAGTTCATAGTCATAGCAATCTGAGAAGACTTGTGGCACAAAGTTGAATGGGCAGTGTGACAGGAATATCACCTGCAGTAGCCTTAGCTGTGACTTACTTCCCTCACTTACACACTATGTTCTAACTACTGGTTAGACCATAGAGTTAAGCATTGGTGGTAGTACATTTGTTCATATATTTAATCCTATTTACTTAATAAATATTTATTATGAAAACTTTTTTTCCTGAAATTTCTACCTTTAACTCATGCCATCTGATTATGTGGACATACTGAGGACATAGTAGCCAATTCATCACACATATTGACAGGAAACTTACACTGTAGGAGGGTTCCACATGCAGTAACTGGCCATTGGAAAACCCAGATAAAAGTTCTTCCCAACTTTGGAGAACTGGTTTGAGACTAGTCAAAGGTGAATCAGATTTATTTGCCTAATTCTCCCAAACTTTTCTTATCAATCATAGCATTCTTATTTTTGCAGTTCAGTGGCAGTCTAGGAAGGAATACAATCAGAAGGTAAGTAAAGGCTTTTCTTTCTAGACCTCCACTTTCAGGTGAGTAAAAGTGAGCACTTGTAATCCATTTCCTAAACATTCGTTCAGCAACAAACACTGAACACAAAAGTCAACCTCTCATATACACATTCTTGTCTACTTTGGTGAAAGCATCATGAGTTTGTGTGAGCATTTATGTAGAGTATGTGTATCTTTCAAAATGGACCTAAGATTTCACTAAATTTTGTGAAAATGATGCATGCACATAGTTTAAAAAATCAAATTGTACTATTAGGCTTACATTAAGAAACAGCAATATCAACCTCTTTTCCAATCCTGCTTCTCACAGGCTATTTTCTACTCTTTAGGTATATTTTCTGCTATTTCTAAAATATATGTTTTTAATTCATATTATTTCATCAATATTTCAATTTCAAAATTTTTGCACATTTAATTAAAATGTAATTGATGCATGATAAACTGGATATTTTTAAAATTTATAATTTGATGACTTTTGACACACACACACACACACACACACACACACGCTCATGAAAAGATCACCATAATCAAGATAACAAACATTCCCATCACTCCCAAAGGTCTCTTCATGCTCCTTTGAAATCATCCTTCCTTCTGTAACTCCAGCCTCCTCATCCCCAGGCAAACATTTGTCTGTTTTCTGTCACTAAAGATTAGTTTATTTCTAGAGTTTTATACAAATTGAATCATATAAAATGTACTTTTATAATCTGGCTTTTTTCATTCAGCAGAATTATTTTTATATCCACTCATATTGAATCTGTACCAAAAGTTCATTTCTTTTCATGGCTGAGTAGTATTCCATTGATAGGATATACCACTATTTCTTTATCCATTCAACTATTGATGGACATCTGGTTATTAAAAATTAAGCTACTATGGGAATGCCTAGGTGGCTCAGTTGGTTAAGCATCTGACTCTTGATTTTGGCTCAGGTCATGATCACAGGGTCCTGGGATCCAACCCTGCACCAGGCTCCCTGCTCAGTGGGGAGTCTGCTTTTCTCCCTCTCCCTCTGCTCCTCCCCCTGCTCACTCTGTCTCTCTCTCAAATAAATAAATAAATAAATAAATAAATAAATAAATAAATAAATCTTTTACAAAATAAAGCTACTATGAATACTCATTAGACATTATTTTTGACTTCTTACTTGGTAATTAAGGTTTAGCTCTCTTACAATTTCCCCCATTCACTGTTTTCTTTCCCCAACAAAGTTCAATTATGTGTTAATTTTGGAATTATAACAATATTCACTATTTACATTATTTTTTTTAATATTGTATTTATTTGTTAGAGAGAGAGAGGGAGAGAGCACAGGCAGGGGAGCGGCAGGCAGAGGGAGAAGCAGGCTCCCCGCTGAGCAAGGAGCCCAATGTGGGACGCAATCCCAGGACACTGGGATCATGACCTGAGCCAAAGGTAGACGCTTAACGACTGAGCCACCCAGGCATCCCTATTTACATTATTTTTAAATGCAAACATTGGTCATTGCTGAACCTAATAATGGGTATATCTAATTTTATTTTCTCTTACGACTTTTTGTTGCCTCACTTTTTCATTTGTTTATTCTCATATAGACCTACAAATAATTATCTCTCACCATCCAACAGCCTCTCAATATCATTTAGCAAATGGTAAAATGTACTAGATGAGCTATCATTTCTATTTCATACTGGAAATTCCTGATGGAGCCCTGCCACGTCCTCCTCCTGGAAACTTGCTCTCCTAGTCAACGCATAGCTGCATTTACATTGCTTTTGTTCTGGGAATTCTTTTCACTTCCGTCCTGGGTCAGGACCTGATTTCCCATGTTGTCCTCTTTCACCCTTATTTTAGTGAAACTCATCCTCCAGTATATTCCTGAGATAAGTATATAGGGAAGAGGTTAAATATTTTTATTCTTTGCAAGTATGAAAATTATTTCTTTCACCTGGTTCACCTGGGAGAGATTTACTGCTTGAAAATTTTTTTTACTCTGCATTATAAAAGCATTGTCCATTGTTTTCTAACTTCCAGTGTTGTCACTAAGATAATCAATATCCTCATATATAATTGTGACCATTTTTTCCACCTAGAATATTTTTAGCATCTTGCTCTTTTTCCTCACGTTCAAAAATTTTGCGGTGATATATCTTGTTACATTAATTTCCCTGAGCATCCTTTTAATCAACAGAATTATATCCTTGTTTCTATAAAATTGTCTGGCATTATTTCTTTGGTATCCTCCCCTGCCCCCCCAAAAAAAATCTATATTCTTTTTCTTCTTTCTCTTTTTTGAAACTTCTATTAGTAGCATATTGGGTCAATACTGGCCCTGTAATTTTCTGATATTTTATGTCTTACAGCTTTCAATTATTTTTTTCCTTAATTTTAGGAAGAATCTCCAACTTTATCTTTCAACCTTTCTACTTTTTAAAAAAAATTTTCAGTGTAATTTTTAATTTCCAAAGACTTTTTATTCTTCTTTTATTTCTCCTGTGTTTATGGGATCTTATTATTATTTTATAGATACATATCTTTATTGATCTCTTAGAGAATATAAAATATATATCAAAATCTATATTTACAATCTTGTTGAACTGCATGAAATTGCTTCTATTTGATCATTTTATCTACAAAAATAGCAGTTTCATATGGTTCCATCTAATATATCTATCTATAAATATATTTTTGTGTACACACACACACTTCTGTTCTCTGCAATTTTCTCTGAGTTTATTTTTAGTATTTATTGATTTTGAGTCCTAATTTTTTTTCTTTTTGAGAGAGAGAGAGAGAGTGAGCATGTGAGTGGAGTAGGGGAGGGAGAGGGAGAGACAGGGTGAGAGAATCTTAAGGAGGCTTCACACCCAGCCTAGAACCTAACATGGGGCTCGATTTGCTCATGACCCTGGATCATGACCTGAGCCAAAATCAAGAGTTGGACACTTAACCAACTCAACCACCCAGGTGCCCCCAGAGTATTTTTTTTTTTTAATTTGTTCACTGCCCTATCTCCAGTCAAGTCAATACAAAAATTAACACCACAGGGGTGCTTGGCTGGCCATGCTGGTAGAACATGCAACTCTTGATCTCGGGGTCATGATTTCAAGCCCTACTTTGGGTTTAGAGCTTACTTAATAATAAACAAATAAACAAACACCTCAGGGTGCTGAGAGATCTTTGAGGAGTCACTGAGTTTTCAGTTTGTTCTGAGCTATCTGGAGGTCCAACTGCCCCCTGGAGATCAGACTTTCACTCTGAATTGGGGCATGACTAGACATGTTATAGGTCTTTACAGAACTCAAAAGGATAGAACTATGAGCATGGCAAAAATTTATTCATAGGGGATGTATTAGTCAGGGTTCTCAAAGAAAGAGAACCAACAGGAGAGAGAGAGAGGAGATTCATTATAGGTATTGGCTCATGTGATTAAGGAGGCCAGAAAGTCCTAAATGTGCCATCTTCTAGCTAGAAAACCAGGAAATCTGGTGGTGTAATTCAGTTTTAGTCTAAAGGCCCAAGAACCAGGGGTGCTTAATGTCCGTGGGCAAGAGAATATGGATGTCCCAGCTCAAGCAAAAAGAATGACGTGTTCTTCCTCTACCTTTTTGTTCTTTTCAGGCCCTCAATGGATTGGATGATGTCCACCTGAGTGGGGAGTGTGATATTCTTTGCTCACATTCAAATGCTGATCTCTTCTGACAACACCCTCACAAACACATCCATAAATAATGTTGTACCAAATATCTGCACATCCTTAGCCCAGTCAACTTGACACATAAAATTAACACCACAGGGGTGCCTGTCTGGCCATGTTGGTAGAGCATACAACTCTTGATCTTGGGGTCATGATTTCAAGCCCCACTTTGGGCTTAGAGCTTAGTTAATAATAAATAAATAAAATAAATAAATAAAACAAATAAAACAAATAAATAAATATCATGGGTGCTAAGCAGATCTTTGAGGAATAATGGAGTCTATTACCTTTTTATAATGGTATAAAGCCTGTGGCTTCAGAACCTTCTGATCCATGGATTTCTTGCACATTAAACTATTTTACCACAGTTCAAATGTACCTTTGTGAGGGAAATAAAGTCATTGATGGTCAGGAAATGCTTTTCTATCTTTGTTTTGAGATTATACTGGCAAAGCTTGCTTAGTGATCTATTAGTACCAACGGGAAAGCAATCTTGAACCAAGTCTGAGTTGTCATTCTCACCAATTTTCAAAGTCAGGCTGGCCCTTTTTGGTGTGACTTAATCACCCCATTTTCAGCTCTGTACTCTAGTCACCCATTTGAAGTACCCAAGACTAATTTCTGAGAACTTCTGTGATTATCTGAGGGCCTATGATTGACTACTTGTTTGTACCTACTTCCACCTCTGTAGGCATTTAGGATTGAAGTTCTTCCTTTTCATTTCTGTTATTCTAAACTGTGTTGGCATTTATCCTTAATTAACTGGTTTACCACTCCTGGTCTCTTTGTTCTTATGGATTTATAACTTTTGTTTGTTTGTTTCTTTACCTTTATTTTGGTAGGATTGAAAGTGGAAGCAGATATAAATGTATCTGTTCTCTGCCATGCTTATCCAGTTACCTTATATCATACTTTACAAAAATATTATCTTATTAAAGCATTATTCATATACAATAAAGTCCATCTTTTTTATAAGTGTAAAATTTTATAATATTTTTAGATCTTAGATGTTTGAAATGCCCTACTCAATAGTAACATGCAGATCCATCATAATTACATATGTCTTTTTCTATCTTAAACTCACATAGATAAATACATGCATTCTTCCCGGTAAGAGTGGAGGAATTATAATCCCTTAACATTTAGAAGAAAATAACTGTTGATGTTTGTCATAGATTTGAATGAAAATAAGTGGGAAACCAATATGGTTGGCAATATATCTAACTATAATGAGACCAATAGCAGAGCTATTGTTTATGGATAAGCAATCATGATGAAAACAGGAGTATATCCTATACTGCAACAGTCAATAATGCTTAATTGGTTCCTATCATTTTTTAAAAAAAAATATAAAAAGAAGCAGATAAGAAATATACTAGTTTTGAAGCAAGACAAAAGGAAATGAGCAAAATTGGGATTTGACCAAATGATTCCTGCCTAAAGTGGTACAAAAGAGTATATATAAACATCACAGAGGCTGCATATTTGTAGCACATGCTCTTTTAATGGTTGCTGATAAAGAATGACAGGCACTTTGAGTGCATCTGATACATTTCTCCAAGGAGCCCACTGTTCTCTTTGGAAATACTGGACGGGAGCATACAACATATCTTCCAAAATTTCTGAACATATGTGTTTTATTTTTTTAATTTTAAGCGATGCATAAATGCAAATACTTTTACCAATTTTCAGTGATAAAGCCTTTAGTATGGGTCTTCTAGTTGGA
The DNA here is from genome assembly GCF_002201575.2 of Neomonachus schauinslandi. NCBI lineage: Eukaryota > Metazoa > Chordata > Mammalia > Carnivora > Phocidae > Neomonachus > Neomonachus schauinslandi. The sequence goes on from NC_058405.1 coordinate 103,157,276, forward strand.
ACCATAAACTTAGTCATCTGCAGACATGAGGCAGGGATATAAACACAGATATAAGAAAATAGGCAATGGTGAATCACAGAATGGCATAACCTCATAAAGACACTCAAAAATAAAATATCTTTAAAATGTATGAAAATAAATTTTAAAATGAGTAGATAAATTAAAAATAGATAATTAAATAAAAATAAAATAAAGCAAACCTGAGTCTTGAGGTGCTTATAGTCTGCAGGCAACTAGTTTAACCTCTAGTTTAGGAAATGATGGGTGAGTTCTCAGAAACTGACATCCTTAAGAAACAGCAGATAGTCCCGCTTCGGGCTCCCTGCTCGGCAGGGAGTCTGCTTCTCCCTCTGACCCTCCTCCCTCTCATGCTCTCTGTCTCTCATTCTCTCTGTCTCAAATAAATAAATAAAATCTTTAAAAAAAAAAAAAAAGAGGGCGCCTGGGTGGCTCAGTTGGTTAAGCGACTGCCTTCGGCTCAGGTCATGATCCTGGAGTCCCGGGATCCAGTCCCGCATCGGGCTCCCTGCTCGGCAGAGAGTCTGCTTCTCCCTCTGCCCCTCCCCCCTCTCATGTGCTCTCTCTCATTCTCTCTCTCAAATAAATAAATAAAATCTTAAAAAAAAAAAAGAAAGAAACAGCAGATATATCCTGCACCTAATTCTCAACTCAAAATTAACTTAGATTTCCTATTTAATCTTTTTCTCACTTTTTTTCCTTCCTTACAATGTTTTCCTTTTTCCTACTTCTCTAGTGTTTGCTCCTTATGCTTTTGTCCCTTTCTTTTTTCCTCTTTCTCCCTTCCTTACTCCACCAAGATGTGAAATGTTTTATATATAACTACTCTTATAAAGGTTGAATCAAACTGAATCTCCCTAAGTGGCTTTTGTCCCTCATTAAAAACTTTAGATGGCATTTCCTTACCTATAGCACTATAACACAGAGACAATATTGCTGGGCCTCCTATTCAAAGTCTTCTTCAACTGATCCCTACTTGCTCTGCTAGCCTCATCTCTTAGGACAGTAGTTCTTCCAGTATCCCAGACTCACAAGACTATAGCAGCCAGTGAGCATATAGTGCATACTACTTACTCCCCACTACTCATCTGTGTTCCTTTACTTTGCCTGGAACATGCCATGAATACTGTAGGTATTTTAATAAATATGAGTTGAATTTGAATTTTCTGTTATCAATTTGGAAGAAAATGAGTTGGAATATTACTATTTCTCAGTTAAACAATTTAAAAGCCAATTAAATTAAGTCACATTTCGCTTATGACTTTTTTCTTCTTAATATCAAAATAAAGCTGTTAAAAATATAAAAGGCATCCTTGTCTGCATTTTCATGCTCTGTTGTTTTGCTTGTTTGTTTAGACATGGCACTAGGTGTTTGATTCTGGCATGTGTTGATGGGCATGGATAAAAAGCAAGAAGTGAAATAGATTTCCAAGGTCAGAAATTGTTGACTAGTAGACTATAGTCCACTTTCACTGCTAAGAGATTTTGCTTCCAATGTTTTAATTATTCTGGGCTCTTCTCTATTATATGAATTTGCTATATAAATTCTTATGCTTTCATTCATATACGGCACCCTTTCTTTCCTCAATTCTCTGGGTAGAATCTTGCAAAGAGAGTAAACAGACATTTCCTTGCCATTTACAAAGGGCTTTGTTTGCCCAAGAAGTCCATAATTTAGACACTAATGAAATATGAAATATGCCACATTATACTTTGAAAATGACCTTGTATCAATGTCAAATGTGGAGAATGAGTGTTCAGGGAATTTCATGGTTTCTATCCAAATTTTATGCCTACTTCATAGAATCTTTTATCCACACTTATATGCCTTGATGTGTTTATAAACATTAAAAAGAACAATTTAGTTTGTTTTAAAAATCTAAAATCGGACTTATCTATGAGACACACTTCAGAACACAAACCAATTTTGCTATAGTAATACTGTGTCAATACTTCCTGACAGAAGACAAATGTTGTTATTATTTCACCGTTTCTTACCTTTGTAAAAGTTTAGAATTTTACAAAATGATTCTTCTTTACATGTCAAAACAGTAAGTTGATGAAAATAAAAAAAAAAAAACTACAGCAATTTTTATATCTGGTAGCAATGATGGATAATCCAGGTGTGTTGGGTTATAAATGGTATACATACATATTGATAACTTAAAAAACAGTGAATATAGTTTTAATGGAGAAATGTATTTTTTAATTTTAAGTTTTTATTTTAATTCCAGTTAGTTAACATACAGTGTAATATTAGTTTGAGGTGTATAATATAGTGATTCAACAATTTCATACAACACCCAGTGCTCATCACAGCAAATGCATTCCTTAATCCCCATCACCTATTTCACCCATCCCCCCACCCACCTCCCCTCTGGTAACCATCAGTTTATTCTCTATAGTTAAGAGTTTGTTTCTTGGTTTACCTCTTTTTTCTTCCCCCATGTTCCTTTGTTCTGTTTCTTAATTTCCACATAGGAGTGAAATCATATTTGTCTTTCTCTGACTGACTTATTTTGCTTGGCATTACACTCTCTAGATCCAACCATGTTGTTGCAAATGGCAAGATTTCATTATTTTTTATGGTTGACTAATATATAGAGAGACAGAGAGAGAGAGACAGAGAGAGAGAACATCTTCTTTATCCATTCATCTATCAATGGATACTTGGGCTGCTTCCATATCTTGGCTATTGTAAATAATGCTGCTACAAACATGGGGTGCATGTATCTCTTTGAATTAGTGTTTTTGTATTATTTGGGTAAATACCTAGTAGTATAATTGCTGGATCATTGGGTAGATCTATTTTTAACTTTTTGAGGAACCTCCATACTGTTTTCTACAGTGGCTATACCAGTTTGTATTCCCACCAACAGAGTACAAGTGTTCCTTTTTCTCCACATCCTTGCCAACACCTGTTGTTTCTTGTGTTTTTGATTTTAGCCATTCTGACAGGTGTGAGGTGATATCTCATTGTAGTTTTGACTTGCATTTTCCTGATAATGAGTGATGTTGAGCATCTTTTCCTGTGTCTGTTGGCCATCTATATGTCTTCTTTGGAGAAATGTCTGTTCATGTCTTCTGCCCATTTTTAATTGGATTATTGTTGGAGAAATGTATTTTTTCATCAAATCACAGATAATTTTTTTTAAAAGATCACTGTGACTTGTTTCGCTTTTATTTGATTAGATATTCTCCATGAGAGAAGATTGACATCAGAACTATCTAAAAGTCATCAGTCTCCATCTAGTAGTTAATTGGCTGGCATATAGAACAAATAGCTGGGGAGTTTGTTAGCACTCAAGAAAATTAGAAAAGAGATAAAATTATGCTTCGGGTTTCCATCTTTTCTAAGCTTTTTTCTAGATTTCCTTTCCTATTAACCACCCCCAACACACACAGAGTCACTTAATATTTTCATACTATTGTAGCCCTTTTCATAGTGGATATCTGATAAATTCTTTCAGGGAAGATGCTTAGGGATTTAATGTGCTATAATGATAAGAATAATTAGAAATTCACAGAAGAGCCCAAGAAAGAAAATGAATACAATGCATAACTCACTATTTGCAGGATTTAAGAAATACTTGGAGGAGAAACTTTCTAGAGCTTTAATCTCAAGATACAAAGACAAGTCTTTCTCTGAGATGATGTCCATAAACTTATAGAGAAACAATAGTGTTAGATTCATATCTTATGTTTGAACTGGAGTGTGATCAGGATAACTGGAACAACTTTGGTTTTGTGGATGTTTAGGCTGGAGTGCTCCCAATAATTATTCACTTTTACCAAGAGGATGTTATACCTAGAAATTCTGCTCCACTTCCTTGTATCCACCCATTCCTAGTGTTATTGACCTCATTATTTTCCAAAGGCAGGGGCTTATTCCATAGAATCTTTCTTATCTCCATATAGGCAATTTTCCAAAATAACTGAGCTTATCAATTCCTTCTGTAAAGGAAACTGATTCCCATGGATCAGTTAATTCCCTGGACAACCCCTAGGATGACTAAAAAATTGTTTCATCATCAATTTAATTGTTGGTTCCCAAACCTTTCGTGCCAGTTGGACTTGTTATTATATTATGTAATTTAATTAAATAGTATGCAAACTTAAAAAATAACTAAAATAAAATAGTATGCAAATATGAAAGTAAAAAGAGTTTTGTTGTGCCTATAAATAATAAATTGAAAGTTTTCCACAGACTCAATAACTGCTAGTCTTAAGAAAATTAAATTGGAATAGATAAAGACAAAAATAATTTACAAAAATTAAAAGAATTTTTGAACTCTGCTTCACATATTTCTTTAGCTTTTTTTTTCTTTTTAAAAATGTGAAATTGGAAATTATGGAAAATATATTATGCATATGGTTTATGCAAGAAATAGAACTCTGATCATGAACCTTAGTCAAAGAAAAGTCATTGGTCCTACATCAAAAAATTACCATATGATTTTGCATTTATATGTTAAGTGTTCAAAATTGTTTAAGGTATATTTGTGACATTTTTGTAAGCCAAATTTAATCTTTTAATATTATTATTAAAGACTAGGTACTGATCTAATCACCTCTGAGAAATAAGCTTCTATGAAATGTCAGTGGAGGAGATCTTTTGGCTGGCAAACTAACATCACATGAAGTCAGAGCACATGATATGAAATTAGGAGTGAAGAAAAGGCTGCAGATTTAATGAAAGAGTCCACCCTTACTGGCTCAATGATTCCTGCAATCCCTTCTACACAGCACAAATATTTTTAGAAAAAACTTAATCTGTAATCATCTCTAAGAAAGAGAATATGCTAAGTGGCAAGTGATGGAGGTCAGCTTTATAAATGAGGAAAAGAGAAAACAGACTGGTGTCTTGTTTCTGTAGAAGTGGTATCTCAATGGGAGTGTAAGAAGTAAAAATTCAGAATGGGGGTTGGTTGTTTATGTTGTGGTTGAGTTGAATCCAAACCTTGATGAAGTCAAGGATAGTCAGCTTTCATATTGCATTTAATTGAGAGTCAGAGCATAAAGTATGTTCTTGGAAGACTAAGCAACAAACAGCATTGTAAGAAATAGGCTCCCACCAAGAACAAATACTCCCTTCTTCCCTCAACAACAGTTCTGTAGTTCTCTTTTTTCCAACTAAAATATAAACTCCATGGTCAGGATCACATTCCTTGTGGCTAGAAGAAAGCCTAACATATTGATGATGCTCAAAAGTTGTTTATTGAATCATGGCCTGAATTCTTTCTCTATTGTATTAACTTGTCCCCCTTCTCTTTCTCTTCTTACCTTTTAGTTCTTAAATTGTCCTCAGACCCCTCCATGGTCAATGCAAACAGTTAAAACTAAAGATACTTGCTCCTTCCCAACACCATGAATTTTTCATTTACTACACAATTAGCAACCTGCATGGTGTTAACAGTTATTATTATTATTATTATTATTATTATTATTATTATTATTATTATT